>NC_136932.1:56532347-56760079 GCF_949752795.1 Hyperoodon ampullatus
AAAAAAGGGAGAAGACTCAAATCCATAGAATTAGAAATGAAAAAGGAGAATTAACAACTGACACTGCAGAAATACAAAAGATCATGAGAGATTACTACAAGCAACTCTATGCCAATAAAATGGACAACCTGGAAGAAATGGACAAATTCTTAGAAATGCACAACCTGCCAAGACTGAATCAGGAAGAAATAGAAAATATGAACAGACCAATCACAAGCCCTGAAATTGAAACTGTGATAAAAAAATCTTCCAACAAACAAAAGCCCAGGACCAGATGGCTTCACAGGTGAATTCTATCAAACATTCAGAGAAGAGCTAACACCTCTCCTTCTCAAACTCTTCCAAAATATAGCAGAGGGAGGAACACTCCCAAACTCATTCTACGAGGCCACCATCACCTTGATACCAAAACCAGACAAGGATGTCACAAAGAAAGAAAACTACAGGCCAATATCACTGATGAACATAGATGCAAAAATCCTCAACAAAATACTAGCAAACAGAATCCAACAGCACATTAAAAGGATCATACAGCATGATCAAGTGGGGTTTATTCCAGGAATGCAAGGATTCTTCAATATACGCAAATCAATCAACGTGATACACCATATTAACAAATTGAAGGAGAAAAACCATATGATCATCTCAATAGATGCACAGAAAGCTTTCGACAAAATTCAACACCCATTTATGATAAAAACCCTGCAGAAAGTAGGCATAGAGGGAACTTTCCTCAACATAATAAAGGCCATATAGGACAAACCCACAGCCAGCATCGTCCTCAATGGTGAAAAACTGAAACCATTTCCACTAAGATCAGGAACAAGACAAGGTTGCCCACTCTCACCACTCTTATTCAACATACTTTTGGAAGTTTTAGCCACAGCAATCAGAGGAGAAAAGGAAATAAAAGGAATCCAAATTGGAAAAGAAGAAGTAAAGCTGTCACTGTTTGCAGATGACATGATACTATATATAGAGAATCCTAAAGATGCTACCAGAAAACTACTAGAGCTAATCAATGAATTTGGTAAAGTAGCAGGATACAAAATTAATGCACAGAAATCTCTGGCATTCCTATGTACTAATGATGAAAAATCTGAAAGTGAAATCAAGGAAACACTCCCATTTACCATTGCAGCAAAAAGAATAAAATATCTAGGAATAAACCTACCTAAGGAGACAAAAGACCTGTATGCAGAAAATTATAAGACACTGATGAAAGAAATTAAAGATGATACAAATAGATGGAGAGATATACCATGTTCTTGGATTGGAAGAATCAACATTGTGAAAATGACTCTACTACCCAAAGCAATCTACAGATTCAATGCAATCCCTATCAAACTACTAATGGCATTTTTCACAGAACTAGAACAAAAAATTTCACAATTTGTATGGAAACACAAAAGACCCTGAATAGCCAAAGCAATCTTGAGAACGAAAAATGGAGCTGGAGCCTGGAGGGGTGGGATGGGGAGGGTGGGAGGGAGGGAGATGCATGAGGGAAGGGATGTGGGAACAGATGTATATGTATGACTGACTCACTTTGTTATAAAGCAGAAACTAATAAAAAAAAAAACTGGAGGTGGAGGAATCAGGCTCCCTGACTTCAGACTATACTACAAAGCTACAGTAATCAAGACAGTAGAGTACTGGCACAAAAACAGAAAGACAGATCAATGGAACAGGATAGAAAGCCCAGAGATAAACCCACGCACATATGGTCACCTTATCTTTGATAAAGGAGGCAGGAATGTACAGTGGAGAAAGGACAGTCTCTTCAATAAGTGGTGCTGGGAAAACTGGACAGGGACATGTAAAAGTATGAGATTAGATCACTCCCTAACACCATACACAAAAATAAGCTCAAAATGGATTAAAGACCTAAATGTAAGGCCAGACACTGTCAAACTCTTAGAGGAAAACATAGGCAGAACACTGTATGACATAAATCACAGCAAGATCCTTTTCGATCCACCTCCTAGAGAAATGGAAATAAAGACAAAAATAAACACATGGGACCTAATGAAACTTCAAAACTTTTGCACAGCAAAGGAAACCATAAATAAGACCAAAAGACAACCCTTAGAATGGGAGAAAATATTTGCAAATGAAGCAACTGACAAAGGATTAATCTCCAAAATTTATAAGCAGCTCATGCAGCTCAATAACAAAAAAACAAACAACCCAATCCAAAAATGGGCAGAAGACCTAAATAGACATTTCTCCACAGAAGATATACAGACTGCCAACAAACACATGAAAGGATGCTCAACATCTTTACTCATTAGAGAAATGCAAATCAAAACTACAATGAGATATCATCTCACACCAGTCAGAATGGCCATCATCAAAAAATCTACAAACAATAAATGCTGGAGAGGGTGTGGAAAAAAGGGAACACTCTTGCACTGCTGGTGGGAATGTGAATTGGTACAGCCACTATGGAGAACAGTATGGAGGTTCCTTAAAAAACTACAACTAGAACTACCATATGACCCAGCAATCCCACTACTGGGCATAAACCCTGAGAAAACCATAATTCAAAGAGTCATGTACCAAAATGTTCATAGCAGCCCTATTTACAATAGCCCGGAGATGGAAACAACCTAAGTGTCCATCATCGGATGAATGGATAAAGAAGATGTGGCACATATATACAATGGAATATTACTCAGCCATAAGAAGAAACGAAATTGAGCTATTTGTAATGAGGTGGATGGACCTAGAGTCTGTCATACAGAGTGAAGTAAGTCAGAAAGAGAAAGACAAATACTGTATGCTGACACATATATATGGAATTTAAGGAAAAAAATGTCATGAAGAACATAGGGGTAAGACAGGAATAAAGACACAGACCTACTACAGAATGGACTTGAGGATATGGGGAGGGGGAAGGGTAAGCTGTGACAAAGCGAAAGAGAGGCGTGGACATATATACACTACCAAACGTAAGGTAGACAGGTAGTGGGAAGCAGCCGCATAGCACAGGGAGATCAGCTCGGTGCTTTGTGACCGCCTGGAGGGGTAGGATAGGGAGGGTGCGAGGGAGACGCAAAAGGGAGGGGACATGGGAACATATGTATAACTGATTAAATTTGTTATAAAGCAGAAACTAACACACCATCGTTAAGCAATTATACTCCAATAAAGATGTAAAAAAAAAAAAAAAAGAGAGAATCAGAATAAATAGATAATTCATGTTCTACTGGGACTAAAAAAAATAAAATAAAATAAAATCAAACCTGGCAAGTACCTCTGTGCTCATCTAATTCGGTCAAGGGGACAGAGAGGGCAAGGAGCTTGCTCCAAGGTCATGGCCAGAGCTCTGAGTCCTCGGAGGAAAGTCTGGGACCCAGAATGGTTCCGTTGCTCAGGACAAGCTAGGATATGCCACATGTGACCCCCAGACCTCGTGACTCATACCAGACCTGCCTCGTACACCACACCCTGCCTTGGGTTGGCTGCAGCTCTGACCTACACCATCTTCATGCCGGGACCCAGGCACATGGACTAGTCTCCACCTGGAACTAAGTGGATGCTGGGCCAGAGGGAGAGGCCCAGTGAGTCACATGCTGGCTCTTGAAGCATCTGCCCTGGGACAAAGGCCACCTCGGTCCACCTTTTGCTGAGATGCCCGAGTGCCAAGATGTGCCATCGTACTATGCGGAGGGGAGAGAGAGGGTGGATTTTTTGGCAAGAAAATGTCCACTCCAGCAGAGATGCTCAGCCTGACAAACGCTGGTGTGTCAGGACAAAAAGACAGGATTCATACATGCAAGGACTCATACCTGTTAAGAAAACAAAAAAAACTGAAAAGAAATACAACAGACAAAAGTGAATCAAAATAAAGAACTTGGGAAGAGGTATGTAAGAAACAGGTGAGCAAACAGAGCTCCCAATAGGGAGTTGGACCAAAAACTTTCTTGATAACATGACTGAAGTTCAATATCACCATTAAAAGATTCCTGAGATAGAGGCATATGTGAGAAGTTTGTAATCCTGAACTGAATTCTACATGATTTCAACAAAACCCAGGAGACACAGAGTGTGTGTGTGTGTGTGTGTGTGTGTGTGCGCACACGTGCACTTGTAGGAAGGGCAAAAATTTGACATTCTGCTGAGTTTCTTCTTGTTCAGGGAGAAAGTGGATAACTGAAATCCACTGATAACATAGAATCAAGATGTTGAATGCTAACTTACTACAGGGAAAATTTTTGACCAAATAATGATGAAAGCAAAAGAAGAGCCAATTAGAAAACATAATAGGAAAATGAACTAAATGACAAATAATATTGCAACAGTGATCACAATCGACAAGTTAAATTCACCTATTGACTTTCCAGATTTCACCAAAAAAAAAAAAATTCCAGCAATGTGCTGTTTACAAACCACCTACCTCCTGTAAAGTGATAGAGAAAAGATGCTTTTGTTTTGAATATAAGTTCAAAACAAAAAGAACCAAACAGGAAGACACTTTATATTGATGAGAAAATACCATTCACGAGCTTTTTTTTTTTTTTTTTTGGCCACACTACGCGGCTTGCGGGATCTCAGTTCCCTGACTAGGGATTAAACCCGGGTCACAGCAGTGAAAGCCCAGAATCCTAACCACTGGACCACCTGGGAATTCCCACGAGCTTTTTAAAACTAAGCTTCAACCAAAACTTATAAAAAGAAGCTGTCGAGGAAAAACAGGAAAACATGCTAATACCAATATACAATCCTTTAATGTACTTTTCTTAGAAATGGACAGACAGTACAGGCAAAAAAAAAGGGGGGGGGGGTGGAGGGAGACAGCAAAAAAGAAAAACAGATTTAAATAATTTACAGGCTGAATTTAATAGATTACATACAACTTTACACCAAACCAACAATATGTGCTACTTTCAAATGTGGTAGCACGTTTTCCATGATCCCCTCCCCAAAAAATCATTCTAAAGTTCACCTGGAGAAATAAATGCACAAAAGAATCTAGAACGTTTTGAGTAAGAACATATCCATGAGGCTGTTAGTACTGGTGTGATGGTGACCAATGGAATAGTCCAGTCCTGAGCTGTACAGACTGGCGGTCTCCAGCCACCTGTAGCTGTGGAGCACCTGAGCTACTGTGAGTCTGAACCCACAGGCTGGAGTGTAAAATACACACATGGGATTCCAAACTTTGTATGAAAACACTGTAAAATATCTCAATATTTCTAATGTCCATTACATGTTGGAAAAATGGGTTAAACTATTATTAATTTCATCTGCTTTTTCCTTTTTATTGAGGCTCCTAGAAAATTTAAACTATGTCTACTGGACGGCACTGGTCCTGAAACGGGCCTGGGTTTTCAATTTTCTGTCCACATCCTTTATAACACTTGTTCACGGAGTCTTAGTCTTCCTCTCTGATCATCATAGAGTTAAAAATGTTCACTCTCTGGCCTAGATGCTGCCAAGTTTCTCCTGGATTTGTTTACATACATTTTAATTTTTCAAATAGGCAAAATGATGGATCTCTCCTGCCAGTGTTTTTCCAATGCTCAGTTCCAAAGCTTTCCTGTGGGCTGGTCAATTAGCCACTGCGGTGTGTGTTCGGGGAAACGGAACGAGGCATGATCGTCCTCATGTTGCTGCAAGAGCAGTCGTGGTTGAGAACCTGGCTTTGAGTCTCAGCTCCGCTCCATCTGCAAACTGGTCAAGTCCCCATCTTCTACCTCTGGCATCAGGCCCTGCCTCGCTGGGTTGTCATGAGGACTCATAAGTATTACCTGTAAAAAAGCACGGCGTCTGATAGGAAGTTCTCCAGCTAAACCTTGTTCGATCTTCAGCCTGCAGTGGTTAGGTGCCACCTGTAAGCTGTACAAGGTGCAGCAGTAACCCCAGAACCCAGCCTCCACGCTGACACCCCACGAGGTCTGGTCACTCCTCCCGTACCCAGCAGGGCCCCAAGGACCAGAGAGGGGCTACAGTCCACACCAACACCTGCGGTGAGAACAGGCTGGGTGCTCCAGCTCCTGTGCTCAGCCATCCACCTCTCCCTTACACCCTCTCCGGCCCCAGCTTCTCCCAAGAGGTCAAGTTCACACTTAAGCTGGCCCCTGGATGGCCCGCAGGTCATTCAAAGAACTTATCAAAAATGTACTCGCCGTAGGGTCGAGTGGAGGGTCGCCGTCTGGCCGGGGGGAATAAGCACCTCTGTAAAACCGTAAACCCACTCCTCTGTAAAAGCACCAAGATTACCAGCAAAATGGTCAAACTCAACTTTTTCAGAACTCTGGAAATTAATCAAAGGCCCACAGCAATCTAAGAAGTGTTCATCCGAAGAGTACATGCCTTTCAGCGACTTCCAACTCACTTTTCCTCCAATATTCCAACCCTGAAGGTTAAAGCCCGAGACACCAAGCACAGCCCACCTCCGCATCCCCACGGCCTCCCCTCCCCCGTCCTGGGGCCTTATCCAAGGATCCTGACCCCGTCATCTGTCAGACCAAGAGCCATCGCAGAGGAAGCCTGTCTCGGCTGGACCACCCTGGCTTTGGTCTCTGCTCCTTCCCCGCGCCCATCCTCCTCCCTGCACCAGAATCACGTGGTTCCCACCATCAAAACCCCTCCATGGCTCGCAAAGATAGACACCAAACCCACACACCCAGCTTTGTGAGCCCTCCTCCAACTAGCTTGAAGGCTCCCAGACACCCTTTCCTGCTCCAGTGATGCAAACTGTAGGGAAAAAGCTTAGACCCGAGTATAATCCACCTTGGCCAAAGTCACACCCAACTGCCACTGGGACTTATTAGGGCTGTTGGCAGGTAAGACCACATGAGAGCTGACAGTGGGCCAAGCTCTGTACAGGCAGAGATACTGGGTTGGCCAAAAAGTTCATGCGGGTTTTCCCGTTAACACCTTACAGAAAAACCCAAACGAACTTCTTGGCCAACCCAACACTTCCATTTCATTTCATTGCCTTACGAGGTTGGTACCATTATCTGATCCCACAGATGAGGGAATCTGAGGTTTTTATTTTAACCACTTGGTACCCACAGCCGGGGACAGTGGCTGCAGCTCTGCAGGAGGATGCCTTCAGTGTGAAAGACCCCGGGGCCATCTCAGCTCTCCAGAGACCCCTGGAGGGGTGGGCAAGCCCAGAGGCACAGAGGCCTGGGCCTACCTTTAAGAGGAGGGGCCCCTGGCTCAAGACTCAGCTCCGCTCTCACCATGTAAATGTATTTTTTTATATCATTCTTAGCACTACAGTATCTTAAATAACTTCACAGATCTATTAAGAATGCACAGAGAGTTTGGGAAACGAGTGCTTTAAACCCAAGCCTGGCTATTTGAGACCATCACTGGAGGAAGCCAGAGGAAGCTTGGCTGCCACCATGTGGGGCAAAGGCAGGGAAAATACCAGATGGAAATTTCTGGCTAAACTGTCTTCAAAGAGCCACGGGTCTCCTAGTTTAGTTGGGACCCTACAGCCCATCACACTTACAACCATCCTTCACTTCCCTTTTTCGCCATGGAAAAAATGCACTCAAAGTTACAATGTATACAATTTGAGATTTATATAAGTTTAAGTTATTTAAACTGCACAATGCTGAATGCAGTCTAAAAATGAATCAAACACACACCACTGCAAGGTAATTCAATGAGCTGCTTTTTTTTCTTTTTTTTTAAACAAATTTGTACAGAAAAAAAAAAAAAATCCCCGGATCACACCTATACCATACAGTCACCCTGTCAGGTACGCAGGATGTGATGGGAGCTGGGACGGGCAGCAGTAGCCGGCACAGGCAGCGGTAGCCGGCACAAGTAACTTCTGCTCACAGACAACATGGGACGTGGAAAAATCGTGGGTTCCCTTTGTTCTCCAGTGTATCTTGTACAAAATAATTACATTTTTTAAACATATTTACAGAGTTTGCACAAATAGAAAATGGTTACAAATTACAACCAGGCTTGGCAAGACAACAGTCCCCCCCACTCCCGCTGACCGAGGCTGGAGGTATGATTGCTTTGTATTTACAGATGCATTAAAAAGTCTGCCTTCTTAGAGACCTAGACGGAATTTATAAAAAACGGTTAAATATCATAAAGTGATTTGTAAGCTGTACAAGTGATCGATGCCCATCGGTCAGCTCGTGTCTTGCTCCCTGAAGATAAGACTCTGAAGGTAAAAGAAACCCTTCCCCACAAGCAAACAACACCTCCCCTGCCTGTCTGCTACAGAGGTTTGGGTTTGGGTTTGGGTAGAGGAGGAAATAGGAATAAGGGAGGAACGGAAGCGGGGGGGCAGGACAACCTAGTTGAGACCGTTTTCCTTCCACTTTTTTTTTAAATAAACAGCTTGCAACCAGGTTAAGCCGACTGGCTTGTTACGCGCCATCCTATGGCTTTGAAAAGAACCCACAGTTCTTTCCTTGTCTCAGAGACGAAACATCTCAACATGACTACAGCACAGAAAGGACTTTCGGGGGAGGACAAATGTTTGTAATTCCGATGTACAGTCTTTGCCTTGAGTACCAAGCCCAATTTCAACAGTGCAAAAAAGACTCCAGAAGCGGCGTGGGGATGGGGTCAGAGGCTCGAGTAATAGCTGTCCACCCACTGAGCAAGTCCTCGCTCCACCAGCGACCGGTTTATCAACACCACCTAGGAGAGAAAGGTCTCTGGAGAGCATGGCCACGGCACCAGGGACCACTTCCCAAGCCAGCGTGGGTTCCCCCCTCACAGCCCAGGCTGCCACTCACTGTAGGCGCCTGAGTCATGGGGTGGAAATTTGATTCATCTTCTGGGCCAACAGGGGATTCACCTACAGGTTCTGTCGGCATGCAAATAGCCTTTCCAATAGGCTGAGGAAATCTAGGCTTTGGTACCAGGAGATGAAGGAGAAAACCCAAATGGACCAGGTCCAGGAAGGCTCACGGACATTCTGTTGTGGGGACTGTCACGTGCACTGTAGGGTGTTTAGTAGCATCTCCGGCCTCTACCCGCTAAGATGACACTAGCATTACTCCCAACTGTGGCCCCCAACAGCGTCTCCGGACGTTAAAAGGGAAAGAAGGCCAGGACTCACTTCATCCCCAATCACACTCCAGAGCTGAATCAGAGGGAGGCCGGTGGGACTGTAACTCGTCACCTGCAAACAAACACACACAAAACCCTCCACACCATGTTTAAAAGCTACCCCATGCACCTCTCCTTAAAGACCGCTGGCCAACCCGGGGTGTGAGGCACAGAAGCCCAGAGAGTTAGGCGGGGCCGGGAGGGACTGCAGATGCCAGGCAGGAGGCTCCTGAGACAGACCCTGTCCGGCCTGCCCCCCGCCCCCGCGCCCCCCAGCCACACACCTGAGCCAGCAGTGCTGCATTGCCTGTCATCTCGCTCATAGCTGCATCCGCCTCAGGTGAGAAGTGGTCATTATCTTTAGGAGAAGGAAAAGCAGCATTTAGACTCTGAGGCGAGGCACTCGTCACTCACACAGCTTGCAGGTGTTTTCCGAGCAGAAGACTTCACACACTCCCGTGGACTTAAGAACTCCATGGGGCGTAGCCACACCTACGCCAGGTTCAGAGCCCCAAGCCTCCCCGGGGCTCCAAGTGGGTACACTCGGGGTGCCTGCTGCATGCCAACCACTGGGGGACGGAGGGCCAAAGGGACAGAAACTCTGCCTTCAGCGGAAATACCACCACCACCGCCACTTATTTGGGGGCCGAACGGACTGAGCACGTTGTATGTGTCCTCACACCGAATCAAGAACACGCTTTACAGGCGAGAACACGGAGACACAGGCCCAGTGGCCAAAGGTCAACCAGCTCCCAGAGCGATGCAGGTGGAATTCAGATCCAGGCAGCTGGCCACACAGCCCAATTCAGGCAGCGACTCTAAGTGGGCAGGGCACGCAGACCACATGCTTTGTCAGATTATACAGGTCACGTCCTTGTACAAGGACATACCCAAGGCGAGAGACGGTGAGGACACGAGGGGCAGGATTAAGGTCTGGGAACGAACTACGTTCTGGTAGGTGCCTCCCTTGGAAGCCTCTCAAAGCTGGAGGCCTGGGTAGAGTCTAGAACAGTGGACCTGAAAGGGTGGTCCACGGACCAGCAGCACTGGCATCACTGGAGAACTTGTTAGAAATGCAAGTTCTCGGGCTTCCGCCCAGACCTATGCCATCAGAAGAGTGGCAGCAATCTGTGTTTGCTTAAGCCCTGTGGGTGAGAACAAGGGTCTCAAAGAGAAAGACCTGGGCTTCCCTGGTGGCGCAGTGGCTGGGAGTCCGCCTGCCGATGCAGGGGACGCGGGTTCGTGCCCCGGTCCGGGAAGATCCCACATGCCGCGGAGCGGCTGGGCCCGTGAGCCATGGCCGCCGAGCCTGCGCGTCCGGAGCCTGTGCTCCGCAACGGGAGAGGCCACAGCAGTGAGAGGCCCGCGTACCGCAAAAAAAAAAAAAAAAAAAAAAGAGAAAGACCTACTTTCAACACCTGCCTGCACCCCCCAAGCCAGAGGCCCCCCCTGTTACCTGACAGGGGCATCACGCTGTCCAGAAGGACCTCCGCTCCCTGGAACGGCAGGGTCACAAAGTCAGACCTAGAAAGGCAAGACAGGCACAAGCTGAACACGGACTTCACGGCTGACTCACTCTGGGCTGACGTTCACCTTCTGCTTAGCGCCGTGACCCCCACAACCCAGGGTGAAGCCACACAGAGGTACACACGACAGGCAGCAGGCCACAGCGCCCAGCTCGCCCTGCCGCAGGCCTGGCCTCAGAGGCGCTGCTTGCATCCCGCTCCCAAAGAGAAGCCGCCTCACTTTTGCCTAATGACACTTGGGGGAATTCTTCTACCAGACGGGCCTTTCTAGCTCCGTCTGGCAGAGGCGAGCATGGAGTTTGTTTATATCATACTCTGCTAAAACAGAGTAGGCAGCAGCAGGGAAGAATCAACCCACGTCCCAGGCTCCAGCTCTGCAGAAACCACACCCGGCTCACCGGATTTGCCGGAGCACGTCTACTTTCACTCTCTTGTATCCACCGTAGTCAACGTAGCGAATCTCGACTTCATTGGTCTCCTCGTAGGAGGCCACCACTTGGGCTCGCCACCAGGCACCGTCCATGCCGGGGGCAGCGCAGATGACCGTTACTGCGGGGCAGGACAAGAGCATGTGCAAAGGCCTGGCGCAGGGCAGGGCGACAGCAAGCATCCCCCAAGGGAAGGGCTTGGCCCGCCTCACATCTGTGCCGCCCAAAAAGCTACCCAGACCAAAAAGTGTTCATCCACATCTGTTTACTCGGAGACTTACTGAAGCCAGAGGTAGACACAGATTAATTGTAATAAACCAAGTAAATTCCAAAATTCAGGGAATAGACCAGCAAATCTGCCTTATACTCTTTAAGGGAATGTCCCAGAAAAAAAATCGAGAGCCTTCAAGTGCAGATCTCAGTGGCTGGTTGCTAGCACCTGCTCTGGCCCATGACACCTCAGATGGAGGGCTCATCAGAAGGCTCCCAGGCCTAAACCCCACTTCTTCTGGCCTTTGCTTCAGGAAGGTACTGAGAGCACTAATGCCCGGGGCAGCCAACCAGGCCAGAGAGCAAGTGCCCCCAAGTGTCGCCAACCGCACCCTGGGGTAGCAGGGGTGGGGGCCTGTGACACAGCTGGCCACACTGTGTCCTAACCCTTAAAGGCAGCCCCTGGTGCAGTCACCTCCTGGCCTCCAGTTTGGTCTTTACTTCTGGGTTGAAGCAACATCAGAGAATCTGACAAAAGCGAAATCCTTATTCCTCTAAAAGAAAAACCATAAAAAATGCTACCGAAATTTCAAAGGTTTTCCTCACGCCTTAAAGCCCTCTAGGGGCTCCAGGTTAGGAGTCCCCGATGGGGTGGGTTAGAGACACGTTTCGATAGTCGATTCCCGCTAACGAGGGCAACAACGGTAACAGCTCCCGCGCAGGGACCACCTGGGCAAGTCACTGACTTTCTCACCTGTCGACTAGAGATGACCCAACCCACCACAGGACTTTCTTGCACTTGGGGATCTTCTATGGGACCTGCATCTGCATCAGGTACTGTGCATGTTTAACACACACAGTAGCCAACTGCAATTCCTAGATCAAGTGGGCATCAGCCCCACTCAACAGGTTAAGTAGCAGAGCTGGATCCAAACCCAGGTGCCAACACTCTACTCTGACCCCTTTCCTCCGTCAGCCGATGGAAACGCCATATTGGGCTAGCCGGCAAACTCAGCCCAGCACACTCCAGGCCAGCAGCAAGAACCCAGGGATGCTGTTCCCATGAAGGGCCCAGAACAGCCTCCTCTCGGTCAAGACCAAGGGCAGAACAACAGGAGACCCCCAAAGCTTCTCCCCAAGCCTGGTCAGAGCCCAGGTTCCCCTCTGACCCCCAGGGCAGCACTTACTTTCCACTGGGGTGGGCAAGGTGGGGATTCCAGGCTGCGAGTAGCAGAGGTACATCTGCTGGTCCAGGCTGCGCAGCGCGTGGAAGGTCGGGTGTGTGTGCTGCTGCACAAACAGGTGCCCAGCATTGACCTGGTTGACCACGATCACCTCCACCGTGATGCCATCCGGGAGCATGAGCTGCAGAGAGGAGAGGGGTGGTGAGCACGGCAGCAACACTTCTCATGTCTGGGATGAGCACTGAGGCCCCAGGGCAAGTCTCGGAACTAGCACATCTTTGAAAAAGGCACGACTACCCAAAGCAACATGGCACCCAGAGGCTGACAGAGGTTCAAGGAAAACTATTTTAGCCGTGCAGCGTCTGGCTCCACTATGGCCCTTGCCCTGCAATACCACAAGTAGCCACCAGAGGCGGCCTCAGCTCAGCTGGGCAGAGAGGCTCCCAGGAGCCAGCTGTGGATGGAACGTCCCGCCTCCCACTGGCCTGGGCACAACTTCCCTCCCTCGCCTCTTCAGGAGTCTATAAGACCCAGGGAAGGCAAACAGGAATGAGGTGGCCACTGAGAACAAGAATAAGAGGCAGACCGGCCCTCGGACCCCTCAGCCGGCTCCCTGGGGCCTGCAGCTGACCCCAGGAGCTCCGGTTTGACAGCATCTCTCTGCTCTGCCTTTCTACCAGCAAGCAGAGGCCTGAGGTCAGGTCCACTGTCAAGGTCTGCACAGTCCGAGTCATTTGTTCTTCTCGACTCTCCACAGACATCCTCCCAACTCATTCCCACTCTGGGATTTGGAATGCAGGTTTGCTCGGTGCGAGGTCCCATGTTAAAGACCCTAGAAGAGGCCAAGACTGGTCTCTCAAAAACAGCAACAAAAAAACTGTCCTTAAGGCACTAGCTTCCCTGCTACTAAGGCATCATCCGGGCGCGCTGGACACAGGCACAGTACGGCGGCTACTCCACCTCCCAGCCAGGCGGCCCCAAAAAGAGCCTCTGGCTGAGAGTTCTGTGCCTCCCCCCGCCCCGCTCCCGCCCCCGTCCTCTCAGTGCTGCTGGCTGAGAGGCACCTCTCCAGTCCCACCCAGCCACGGAGCACAAGGGGAGGAAGCCTTACCAACCACTCACTCACTTACTTAAATAAAGAGTGGGTCTGTGGTCGAACCTGGTGGGAAAAACCCTATGATTCAGAAGTGAAGCATGGAGTGGGGTTCAGCCCCCTCCCAAATACCCATGGGAAAGGAAAGGGACATTCACCTCTTCCCGCAAAGCACGAGGGTCTTTGGAGGGAGGAAGATACCCGCCCCTGAACAAAATCCAGGGAGGCCGTTTGCTTGGAGCTGCACACGCACTCCACGTGCGACATGCAGTGTTCTCGGCCTTCAGAACCCTACAGCTCCACTCCCGGTGAGACGGGGCTCAACAGGGCTGGGGGCACACAGCAGGGAAGGGTGACAGGCCCCAGAGAGCCTGCAGCCCCAGCACGCAGGCCCCCGACGCGCCCGCTCCCCCTCTGCCAGGGGTTCTTCTCCTTTGTGACCCAGGAACCTCCCGTGAGGCGGGAAGGCGAAGGGGGGCCTTCGCCAGGGCCACCGCTGGACCTGGCTCAACCAGGAGGAGGGAACGACGACACAGCAAGAGCCCGTTCGAGCCCCAAACGGCGGGTCCCAACCAGGTCTCAGAGGTGACCCAGGACACGGCACCAGCGCTAAGGAGTCCCGAGCCAGCCTGCACACACCCAGTCTGGACAGACTGTAATCCTCTCTAGGCAAATGCCCTGAAAACACAAAGGGTGCCCAGACGGCAGAGCCGGGGGAGAGTGGTCCTTCCAAGCAGGGACCGAGAGGCCTGTGGCTTCCTACCAGCACTCCGGCCCTCAACCCGACCCAGAGAACACAGGCTAGAAGCAGGACTGACGGGTGGAGGGCAGAGGTGAGAGGGCACGGGCATCAGTGTGCTCCCGGCCTTCCTGGCCCTCGGTCTTGGGAGTCTCCTGTTTGGGGTAGGTTGGGGGAAAAGGGCACAAGCAGCCCCGGCCCCCAGGAGCATGCTCACCCAGGAAGTCACTGGAAGAGAAGGCAGCGCCAGCGAAGGCAGTGGGGGAGCGTAGATGTTGGTGAGGTTCAGTTCCTTGAACTTCTTCCCAATCAGGCTCAGTGCCTTGTCCACGTGATGCTGAGAGCCTGAGTGGTGTGTGGGGAGCGGGACACAGTCACAGGGGTAAGACACACAGCAAACGTGAACTCAGGCACACCCCCCACTGCACGGGACTTTCCCTAGAGTTCAGGTACATCTTTAATGTGCCAAAATGCCAGGCCTCGCCTTAGGATGAAAGGCAGCTAAAGAAGCTTGCCGCCTGTTGACCTTTCAAACGAGACCTCTGTTTTTTTTTGCGGTACGCGGGCCTCTCACCGCTGCGGCCTCTCCCGTCGCGGAGCACAGGCTCCGGACGCGCAGGCTCAGCGGCCATGGCTCACGGGCCCAGCCGCTCCGCGGCACGCGGGATCCTCCCGGACCGGGGCACGAACCCGTGTCCCCTGCATCGGCAGGCGGACTCCCAACCACTGCGCCACCAGGGAAGCCCGAGACCTCTATTGTTGTGACTACGCTCAAGGTAACAGGAGCCTAGCAGACAGGGAGGCCTGGCCTTCATCCACCATCAACCCAGGACCCCTGGCCTGCCCCTGAGTGCCCACGCCTTTCCTGACCAGAAGACCAGACTCGGGGTGGGGGGGGCCCGAGTCTCCTTCAAGCACCATTAGTGGAGATGAGGGTACAGGGAAGCCCCACGCCCTTCACCTAAGGGTGAGAAGCAGGGCTTCCCATTCAGAGACTTAAATGCCGAAAGGGGAGCAACTGGGACTCAAATGCTTCAAGTTCCTTACATTTCAGGTGAGAAAACTAAACACAGGGCAGCAGCTGCCACTGACCTTCTATGTGGCAGATCTGGATGTTCTGGGTGTACGGGAGGGTTGAGATGTAGATCTTGGCACCAGACGTCTGCTTCAGAAAACTCACATACCGTCCCTGCTTGCCAATCAGCCGACCAACCAGGTGCTTCCAGAGAGAAAGAAAGATTGAGAACTCAATGAGAGATCAAGTCCCTGCATCCCCAAGACCTGCCTTTGTTTTATACCAGGTCAGGCTGGAACGTAATACCTGTTAACACGTCAGCACTCACTTGTCAGGCACGGTTCTAAGCACTTACATTTACTCAGAGTAAGTGTATGAAACAAACAGCATGTGTTTATCACCATTTTACAGTTGAGGGAACAAACCCAGAGGGGTTAAGTAACTCACCCAAGCTCACACAGCTACTAAGCAGGTGAACTAGGCAGTATGGTTCCAGGCCTCGGCAGTTTCCATTTCATCCCCGACAGTGGGGCCCATATTCAGAAGCTGCAAAGGCAGTATTTTCTCCTCCCAGATCCACACTATGAGATGTTTCACTAGCACAAAGTTTGATTTACAAGTCGTCCACCCCTCCAAGTCTGCTCAGGTCCGAAGAAAAGGCTCGATTTGAAAATAAAGGTCTATGAAAGAACCCTTGGGCTCCAAACTTAGCCACAATGTAAGACGAGCCCTGAAACATTCCCCAACGACCCCACCCCGAGGAGCCGCTAGGGATATGGTCACTCCTCACCCAGAACTGCCTGGGTGTGCCCTTTGCAACCACTGAAAGAGAAGAGGGCAGGACTGCCATCAGGGTCACCAGGAGAAGAAACAACTGAGGGAGCCAGAACCGCAGGGCAGAGCAGCCCCCTGGACCCCGAGTTCAAAGCAGTCCAAGTCTCCACCTCGGTGGGAGGCTAAGAGCCTCAGGAGAATGCCAATTAGTTCTGAGCCCCAGAGACAAACATCAAGATCAAGCTAGTAAGATGTAAGTTAGAACTAAGAAGCTAGAAACCACTTAAGCACCCTGGAACTGGGGGACTGGTGAAGTAAATTGACATTCACACAATGCATAATGCAGTTAAAATTACATTTTCAAAGAATAACACAGGAAAACGAAATTGTTAAATATTTAAAAGCATGAATTAGAGCAACATAATCTTAGTTTTGTTTAAAAACCACAGGGTGCAAGATGAGAAGGAAATAAAAGTCCTCCCAGTCCCTCTCGGGTGTAGAATGAGAGCTGATTTTTATTTTCTTCCCACACTGCTACACTTCTCAAGCCCTCCAAGATACAATTTATGCTGTGCTCAGTTATAAAACACACTTTGCGTCGGAGAGCATGAGCAGAGCACAGTGAGGGGACTCCTGGCCGGCCCCTGCCCTCGGTCCGGTCTTGCTGGCATCTCCAAACAGATCTGAGCCCCAGAACCACAAGAAAAGCCCCAGAGCTGGAGAGCAGGCCTGCGAGTCGGAAGAGGACGCTCCTGAAGGCAGCTGGAGGGATTCCTCTCTGCAGGAAGCTCTCTGGACCCCGGCAAAGTGGAGCGCTCCCATCCCTTCAGCCTCTGGCTCCCTGGGGGCTTCTTCCGGTTTACGGCCCCTCCCTCAGACCCCAGACCCCTGCCCCCAGCCCGATGACGCTGCGCCTGGGGGCACCGAGAGCTCGCAGCCCTTACCTTAGGCACCTCGATCTCCCAGACGGTGAGGTCGACCTTCTTGGGATGGGAGCCTGCCTGGGCATTCTGGAAACCGTCAGGCTTCCTGAGGCCACAGCAGCTGTCCACCGAATCCATGCTGTTCCCGTCCGAACCTGCAGGGGAGGACGCAACACGCACAGACACCAGCCAGAGCAGCTAATGACGTCCGACGCCAAACTCGCGTTCCTGGGAGGCCCTCGCCCCTTGCCCCCTCCCTCAAACCTGGCAGGTGAGCGTCAACTCGCAGTCCAGAAGGCTCAGAACAGCCCCAGTGAAAGGAGGCCTGGGGGTGCAGAGACACCTAATTTTAGCCTGTCACTTACAGTCCCACTTGCTTAATTGGCAGCCGCGCCCGGCACAGCTGCTGGAGCAGAGACAAGTGGTGAACTACGAAGAGAGCGACGCCGGCCCAGGAAGCGGGGGTCCACGGAGGCGAGAGCGGGCCAGCAGCTCCCACGGTCTCAGCAGCTGGAAGGAGGTCCAGGCCCCCACGGAGACCAACCCGTCACAGCTGGTCCGCACCCTTCCAACTATGCAGCCCCTCAGACGAAGGGCCCCTGGTCCCCAAGGCCCCAGGCCTGGGCACACAGGCGGTGGCCTTCAGCCAAGCAGAGCTATAGAGAGAGTCCTCCATCGCCCTTATCCCGGACAGGGCCCTGCCAGAGAAGGTGACGGAAGGAGGCCCCCCTTCCCTCTGCTTAGGCCTGACTCGTGCCCCTCTGAATGCTCTTCTGGGCCCAGGGTGGGTCTTCGACCCCCGCTCAAAAACCGGAGCGAAAGTTTGGTCCCGAGAGGAGAGAGCGGGAGCGGGACTGGCTCCGGCAGGGGCTGCTCCAGTCCCGCGCGGGGTGTGCCAAGGGGCCCATCACAGAAACACGGGGGCCAGACCAGCTTCAGAGAAGTGGCTCTGGCTTCAACACGGAAGGCTCAACTGCCAGAAGGAGATCACTCCTCAGAGTCTACTAACTAGGTTATTTTCCACACGGTTTCTCCAAACCCTGGACGGACACGGTCCTCTGCCGAGCAATCCACATGCTACCTGGATGCCGAGGAGGCAGGCGCTGCTGCCAGCTAAGGACGAGTCACCGTAAAGTGACTCCTTCAACCCCGGGGGCTCAGACGGGCTTCACGCAGGGAACACCACCCCGTCGGAGAAGCCTGCTTAGCCGACCTGCTAGAACCGGAGGTGGCTGACGGCGGGGCTCGGCTCGTACACGGCCCCCAGCCGCTGCCCGACGGAACAGGACGGGCCTGTCACCCCAGTGACACCTAGAGGCGACTCCAACCACACCAGGACTCCGGCAAGGCCGGCTCCACTCAGCTGGGTGGTCCCTGGGCCACTCGAAGCTTTGACTTCCTCGCGCCCAAGGCAGGGCTGCTGCGGGAGAACGCTGGAAGGCTCGAGCCTGGAGCCGGGCACAGCTAGTGCTCAGTGGGTGGCTCCACCATGCTCCCACCTGCCATGCCCACGCCTCCCCGCTCACCACTCTCTCCCCTGCAGCCTGGACACATGTGAGTAGCTACTACAGTCAAACTGGAGTCCGCATGGTGAGGCTGAGGGGCAAGAGGCAAAGGGAAACTCCTTTATTCCTAAAAGATTTTCACCCATTTTAAGATGCTTTAAAATAATTTTAAAAGATTTTAACACCCCTGAAGTTGGGTGCATCCTACGGTCTCTGGCATCCTACACTCATGAGCAGCAGCATTTTTTTTTGCTTTTAGAGGTACACACAAAACAGTAGTGTCTTAATCAACAATGGCATCTTACAGGTGACAACCTGGAGCGTGTGGTACACACCAGATGCTGCTGACAGCAGTAAAATTCCCAAGAGTCCCAACCTTCCTGGAGCCGAAACGGTAGGGAGTGGCTCCAGGACAAGCAAGCTGGATACCCACGGAGGGAATCCACGGCCTCTTTCCGTGAGATCAATGAAAACACCCCAGGCAAGCTGCAAAACCGGGGACAGGAGCTGCTGCCCTGTACGTTAGCGGTCTGAACTGTCTACGCTGGGGTCAGCACTTGAAAAACCCAGTGGACACTTCATTACCAAAGTGCCCCTTTCCCGGGGGTGGAACTGCAGCTGCCCAGAAAGGAAATGGCTGAGGTTCTCTGCGAAGGAATAGGTGGCAGCAACACGCAGGAAGGCGCGAGCCTCCCGCAAGGATTCAAGGCTGTGGCCATTCTCTGGGCACTTACCCCGAAAGAGCTTCTGGAGAAGGAAAGCAGGCGAAGACGTGGGAACAAGCACGTGATTAAAAGGAAATAAACCGTTAAAAAGCTTACCCATCCTCGGTACTCAAGGGAGTTAACACTGAGGAGGCCTCTCCTTTTCAGAAAAAAAGCTACTACGAGGTTAGCGTTTAAGAGAGACACACACACTCAGGTTAATGGGTGAACCCAACTTTGAGCTGGTTCCTGCGGAAGGACTGGGAAGGGTCCCTGGCTGACGGACCAAGTGACAGTTCCCGTGGCTTTGGGGTTCAGGGCAGCTTAACTTCGCAGTTACCCACCAGCTCTATGCTGTACCCCGACTTTCTGCAGGCCGGCTGAGACACAGCACCGAGGAGCACCCTTACTTGCACAGGGAGCACAGGCAGGCCGGCTGCCTTTCCCGACCAAATAAAGGGAGACCCCCCTGGTCCTCCGAGGGACACCCCAGGCCCTCCTACCTCCCGAGTGGTCCGCTTCCGCACCCACGGTCCATCCGTCCTCAGCCCCCAGGTCCGACAGCTCCCCTTTCAGCACCCCGTTGCTGAAGGGCACAGTACTTTCTGGCAGCAGCGGGGTGGCAGCCTTGTCCCTGGGGCTGGAGGTGGTCTCTGTACAAGAGTCTTCGAGCCCCGAAGTGCTGACGGAATCTGAGCACTGCCCAGAGGAGGCCACGGAGGGGACACCCTGGCCGTTGTTGGACACGCAGGGGACACGAGCGGCATCTTCTGCCAGGATGCCTGCCTCGTCCAGTGACTCTCCGAGGGAGGCGGCCGGTGGAGGGCAGCGGGCCAGGGACACGTGGTGCGTGGAGTTCTTTGGCTTCCTGTCCTTGGTGGGGCTGGACAGAGGGCTGGTCAGGCGGCTCACGTAGGTCTTTGGTGGTGGCAGAGCCTCTGCCGGCGGGTCCGCGGAGGGGAAGGCGGCGTCCACCGGGCCCGTGGCTGCCTCCGCTGTGGCCAGAGCAGGCTCCGCGGCATCCTGGCCCGGGGCAGTTCTCTGGTGGGCTCGGGCACAGCTCTCCTCCTTCGGCCCCTGGAGCTGAGCGGCCGAGGCCTGGTGCATCCGACCCGCGATCCTGCCCATCCTGGTGGTCAGCACCTCCTCGGTGGCCTCCAAGATCACTTTGGAGATGATCTGGAAGGCAACCTGCTCGACCTTCTCGTTTCTGTCCAAGGTCTCTTCCTTGCCCGGCTCCCGGCTGAAGTCTCCGTCCCAGCCTGTGCTCCCCCTGACCCGGGGCGCTGGCGTCTCGTCGGGCGCCGCCGGCTCCGAGTGGGCCGACTCCGCGAAGCTACTCAGCAGCTTCCCCACGGGGTCCCCGTCCGCCGCCAGCAGGCTGCTCCTCCCTTTCTCTCCCCCTCCTCCCAAGGGAGCCAGGCTGGGGGCTCTGCTGCTCGGCACCTCGGGGCCCTGCTCCCGGGACAGGGGACCTTCTTCCAGCACGTTTTCTCCCACCACCGCGTCACCTGTGCCTTCGGCGCCACCCATCTCCCTGGTCTTCTCCCCGGGGCCCACCTTCTCCGCGGGGGCTGCAGACTGGCCCTGCCGGCGCCACCCTGCCGGCCTGCCCATCACGGTCTCTCGATTACACACCTCAGCTGCTTCGTGGGGGAACGGAACGCCTTTTGGGGACGGCAGGGGACACTCTAGAGGAGCAGACTTGGCTTCGTCACCCGTCAGAGTGAGCTCCACCCTGGCACTGTCCTCTTTGCGTGGTCCTGGTCGAAACCTCGTGTCCGCGGTGTTGGGAAGGCCGCCCGAGGACTCTGATCGCCGGTAGGCCGGGTGTGCCCGCAGCAGGGCCGGCGGCTCCACAGGGGGCTTGCTGGCGGTGGGGAGCTCCCTCTCAGGCGGCAGGGTGGCACCGGGGGGCGGGGCCGCCGCTCCGGGACAGGGGTCCTCCACGGGGAGCGCTTCCTCCGTGGCAGGGCCAGCCCTCAGCTTCACAGCGCTGGCCCCCAACTGTTTGTTGTGGCTGCTGATGTGCTCTTTTTTCCGAGAGAAAAACCACCACCAGCCGAGGAGCGCCAGCACTCCAGGCAGTGCCAAGGGGAAAAGGGAGCGGAACTGGATCGCCATCCTGGAGGCCTGAAGTAATTATACCTGCGAGAACAGGAGAGAGAAAGGGATGCTATGAGAGCCAGGTAAGAGGATCCTGATACGACTGCACAGCAAAGACAAACAGGTTACGGCAGAGCCTTTGCTCCCCGTCTCTCCCTGACCCTGGAAGGAGCACCCCTCCCTCTCGGCACACCCAAGACTCTGCGTGATCCTTGGAGGTGGGAGGGCAGGAAGACACACCTCCCCCCACTTCTGCTCCCTCATCCATGCACACCCCCTTGAAACAAGCTGAGCCTTCTCTTGAAACCAAATCCCTTCCTGCATCACTTCCTGATGCCAAATTCTCCCTATGTTCCCCCAAGGGACTAGTTATGTTTAGTGCTTTAGTTCTCTAAACTCCCAGAACACTTATCTATTCAGGTGGTGTTGGAGTATTTTTAAATACCAGTGGAATCCACTTGTACACGTCCCTCGCGTGCACCCCCAAAATCATGAGTCAATGAAATAGTAGTTACGCAGCAGTAAAGTCAGAACAGAGGATGAGTAAGATTTTTAAAAGGGTACGGGAGGGCTTCCCTGGTGGCGCAGTGGTTGCGAGTCCGCCTGCCGATGCAGGGGACGCGGGTTCGTGCCCCGGTCCGGGAAGATCCCACATGCCGCGGAACGGCTGGGCCCGTGAGCCATGGCCGCTGAGCCTGCGCGTCCGGAGCCTGTGCTCCGCAACAGGAGAGACCACAGCAGTGAGAGGCCTGTGTACCGCAAAAAAAAAAAAAAAAAAAGGGTACGGGAGGACTTCGTTGGTGGCACAGTGGTTAAGAATCTGCCTGCCAATGCAGGGGACAAAGGTTCAATCCCCGGTCTGGGAAGATCCCACATGCCGCGGAGCAACCAAGCCCGTGCGCCACAACTACTGAGCCCACGTGTTGCAACTACTGAAGCCGGCGCACCTAGAGCCTGTGTTCCGCAACAAGGGAAGCCACTGCAATGAGAAGCCCACGCACCGCAACAAAGAGTAGCCCCCGCTCGCCACAACTAGAGAAAGCCCGCACGCAGCAACGAAGACACAACGCAGCCCCCCCCAGAAAAAGGATAGGGGATACTCCAAGGTGAGGGACCAGTAAAACACACAGTGGCGTGGAGATAGGGTCATGTTTGAGAGTCAAGTCGTTTAGTGGGCTCGATGAGGGTCCTGCACCCGCTGCAGAGTCTGGACTTTTTCCTGTAGACAACGGAGAACCAGCTTTGGTCTGCAAGGCACACACACCAAACTGTGTTTCTAGCTTATTCTGGGAGCAGGACAAAGAGTATCAAGCGAAAGAAAGCTGAAGACCTAGTCCGTTAGATCCAGGTAAGCAGAAGTAAGAGCCCAGAGGAAGGCGGTAGACACGTAAAGGAGACGGGGAACTGTTTTCTTCACCTGTAAGATGGGGACACACCTTGTAAAGGATGGCTGGTATAAGGTCACTTGAGATACGCGTTAATCCTTGTAAAGCAGGGTTAGCTCTCATTAGAGGTATGTGACAAACTTATTCTAGAATACACACTTGTATCCTCTGCCTCCCATACAGCAAATTTTATTCTGTCTGCAAAAACTGTAAGTCTTCTTAAAACCAAAAATCCTCCACTGATATGGTGAATTACTCCTTAATTTGGTTTGTGCTTTGTTGCAGAGATGAATGTAAATGCTTTAACAACTCTTATTTACTTATATCAATGTTTAATTTACTTATATCAATGTTCTCGGGAAAAACCAGAGCACAGAGTTCCCCAGGTGGTTCTAATGTTCAGCCGAGGCAAAAAAAGTTCAACCACTGCAAAAAAAAAAAAAAAAAAAAAAAAAAAAGTCCTGGAGACTTTGCTTCTCAAAGTGCAGTTTATGGACCAGAAGCACTGAGCATCACCTGAGAAACTGCTATAAATACAGTATCTCAGCTCTACCCCAGACCATTTATCAAGGCCAGCAAAGGACTCACAAGCAACATGACAGCTTGTGAAGGAATCTAGGAAAAGCGTTCTCCTCCAAAGTGAGGGGGTCGGGGAGGGGTGGGAGGGGTCATCTCCAGAAACTCCTTCATCTGTAAAGATAAACCTTCTGGCTAATATTTGAAGATGAAGCAATGGGATTGGAAAATACAAAGCAGAGTTAAACGATGGCCAGGGCTCAGAAGACTGTATTAATCCCTTCAGGCAGAAAACTTCAATGATGCTACCTTAGAGCTTCAGATTCAAACACGGAACCTCACTAGATGCTTTCCCTTGCATTGCTTAATCCTCAACCACCGGGTTTGGAATACGTATTACCATCCTAAACGTTAAAATAACTCAAGGTCACACAGCCAAGAGGTTGAACTCAGGTTCTACTCCACATTAAATCTAGAACCCACTTTAACGAGTCTGTGCAGACGAGGCGCTGTACAGGCCAAGGGAAGGAGAGGTTTGCACCCCTCTTAACACTTGATGGCCCTATTTTTTGACCCACGTCCTCGAGCAATGGAAATAAGAACAAAAATACACAAATGGGACCTAATGGAACTTCAAGGCTTTTGCAAAGGAATCAATGGATAAAGGATTAATCTCCAAAATATACAAACAGCTCATGCAGCTCAATATCAAAACAACAAATAACTCAATCAAAAAATGGGCAGAAGACCTAAACAGATGTTTCTCCAAAGAAGACATACAGATGGCCAAGAGGCACATGAAAAGATGCTCAACATCACTAATTATTAGAGAAATGCAAATCAAAACTACAGTGAGGTATCACCTCACACCAGTCAGAACGGCCATCATCAAAAAATCTACAAATAATAAATCTGGAGGGTGTGGAGAAAAGGGAACCCTCTTGCACTGCTGGTGGGAATGTAAATTGATTCAGCCACTATGGAGAACAGTAGAATAGAAAAACAGAATTACCATATGACCCAGCAATCCCACAACTGGGCATATACCCTGAGGAAAGCATAATTCAAAAAGACACATGCACCCCAACGTTCACTGCAGCACTAATTACAGGTCATGGAAGCAACCTAAATGCCCATCGACAGATGAATGGATAAAGAAGATGTGGTACATATATACAGTGGAATATTACTCAGCCATAAAAAGGAATGAAATTGGGTCATTTGTAGAGACGTGGGTGGACCTAGAGACTGTCATACGGAGTGAAGTAAGTCAGAAAGAGAAAAACAAATATCGTATATTAATGCATATATGTGGAATCTAGAAAAATGGTACAGATGAACCTGTTTGCAAGGCAGAAATTGAGACACAGATGTAGGGAACCAATGTATGGACACCAAGGGGGGAAAGGAGTGGGGTGGCATGAATTGGGAGATTGGGATTGACATATATACACTATTATGTATAAAACAGATAACTAATGAGAACCTGCTATATATAGCACAGGGAACTTAACTCCTCTTTGCTGTACAGCAGAAACTAACACAACACTGTAAAACAACTATACCCCAATTTAAAAAAACAAAACACCTTGATGACCCTACCCTATGACCCAAAAATCCCACACCTGGAATCTTTCCTTAAAAAAAAAACCACAGGCAGAGGTCTATGTAAGAGTGCTCACTGGGGTATCATTTGAACCAAGACTCAAAGCAATGGCTGCTAAATCTATTGTAGACTCCATGGTGATACCAGTTTTGGAGAATGAAGCTGATTCTCATGTACTGACATGGAAAAATTGCCATGATACAGAAAATAAAAGCTGTAGACCACTGTGGGTATGTGATGTCTATGTCCACATAATCCCATGGAAAAACTGGGAAGGATCCATGCCAAGCCTTTCAGCTGTGGAAGAGGGGAAGGTTTGTACATTGAGCTTGTATCCTACAAACCTTCCCAAACTTGTTTGTTTCCTTACCTGCAAATAGAGATAGTCTTGCCTTCTTCCTTTTGGAAAGAGAGATCTTTAAATTTCTTTAACAGAGATTCTCCAACTTGGCTGCCCATCAGCATCACTCGGGAAGCTTTTAAAATCTCACAGTGGTACCCAGATCAATTACATCGGAATCTGAGGGTGAGACCTGGGCATCGGATTGTTTGTTTTTTTTTTTTCAACCCGGGTGATTCCCATGTGCAGTCAAGTTGGGGAAATCACTGTTCTGTAACAACCTGCACACACCCGCAAAAAGGTGGTGGTAGATTATGGAGATTTGCTTTCTGTTCAGTGTCCTTCACATAAAATAAATAAATAAAATGAAATTTGAGAAGGAAAAGAGGTTATGGGGGGCGGGCACACTCAGGATAAGGCCTGTTATCAGGAAATCAAGTCCCACCCAACAGATCACGTGCAAAAGCAAGTGGGGCTGGGGTCTGAACACAGGTTTTCTTCTCGTCTGTAAAGTTATATTCTAATTCCTTATTATTCTAATCCCGTTTCAGCAGGGCTTATAGCTGTGATTCCCATAGTATTCTAGCAATTCTCTGCTCTCAGGTAAAAGATTAAATGGAATGGGATGGAGAGGAAGAAACAGAATCCTATGTCTTAACTACCCATAGGGGGCAGTCTCCTCACTTTACACACCAAGGACCCAAGGCCACAGACACGTGTGTGTGTGTGTGTGTGTGTGTGTGTGTGTGTGTGTGTGTGTGTGTGTGTGTGTGTGTGTGTGTGTGTGTGTGTGTGTGTGTGTCTGTCTGTCTGTCTGTAGGGGGGAGTTGCTACCAAGACATAAACTGCTTCTCAAAATAGCTGGAAGAAGCCCCCCCCCCCCGGAACTAAAAGCCGATCACAGGGGTCTGCTCTCCGGCAGGTGTCCCCATCTCACCCCCAAGATCACAGAAGTTGGCTACACTGTAATAAGGCAGAGGCCCAACACAAACCCCCAGTCTCGCTTTGGTTCTGCACTCCAGGAGATCCACACCGCGACCCAGACCACAGCCCACGACGTCCCAGGCCTCCCCTGCCACCTCATCTGTTCCCTTCCCAGTCCTAGTTCAGACTGAACGCACAGAACCAGCCGCCTGGGGCCATGACACGTGCTCCCTGGCTGCTGCTCTGTAGCCCAGGGACACCGCTGCCACTTGCCCACCTAACCCTGCCAGCCAAGCTCAGTCCCCAAGAGACTGAGGCTCAAGCCCCCAGATCCACCATCTATAGCGCCCCCCACCCCCCCGCCCCCCAACAGGCTACTCAGCTAATGACAGCTCAGGAAACACTTCCCGCATTTCCAAGCCAGACAAATACCCCGTTGTTGTGCCAGAAGGGCCTCAGAGAAGGCGGGTGATGCTGCCACCGTGAAGCAGTGTCACCCACCCCACAGGACCCTGAATGTCCCACCTGATCCCAGGGCCCACCACTCACCCCAGGGACTAGAGCTGAGGCACCAGGAGCCGCTGCCTCTACGTAAGGAGCAGCAGCGGCCCCTCTTGTCCACGCCCACAGGGACGGGAACTGCCCGACAGGGAGAGCTCCAGGCGCTTGAGAAAAGAGGTGTGAGATCCCCAGAAAGAAGGGGAACACAGGGCTCGTTCACTTTTAGCAAAACCAGGGGATTGGGACTAGTCCAGGAGCCAGCGCCACCGAGAACAGAGCCAGGAGCCGCCGGATCAGCAGACACCCCACCCAAAGGTGGCGGGTTCAGGAGGCTAGTGGGTTTCACCAAGGGCGCGGCGGCCTGGGGGCAACTCACGGGGAGCCCCACTTCTCACCAGTCAAGAAAAGTCCCTCAGTTCCTCGGCCCCTCAACTGCGAAGGGCCCTACCTGAGCCGATTCCCTCAGACAGACTTGTGCATCGGTAAGGCGCCGTTTCCCCTGCTCTAGCCGGTCTGATAGGCCTGGACGGGCGGTGCAGGATGCACCCACCTTCCCTGAATCCTGACGGTGCTGCCTTCACGCGCACACACAGCTGCAGCCCTCACGAGGCCCACTGCTACCTTCCTTCTCTGGGCACAGACTCATGTATGAGCTGCTCTCTTTGCCCTGGTTTTGCGTGCATGTGGGTTTTTTTTTTTTCTTTTTTAAACCTGAACCTCTAAAGAGGTTTGTAGTGGCATTTAACACTGGAGGTCTAACGGCCTTCACACGCACTCACTAATGAAGATGGCCTCCTCCCCCAGGGCCTCCCACCCCAGGCCCAGGACACTCAGGCACAGGAAAACCTTGCAGAAGAATGCAGAGCCGGCCCTAGCATTGGTGGGGAGGAGACCTGGCTATTTTGAATCTGGTGGCACTGAATAGCTGCCTGCTTATTTTTAGCAGGTCCATTTGCTGGGAAATAGATGCAGGCTGGCTGGCTGCCCAGTGGTCACACAGAGCTCAAGGCAGGCACGTGCTACAGCCCCACAAGGCTGCAGCATTCACCTGGTCAGTCCAGGTTCTAAAAAGATTTCTTCCTTCTCCCAGAGGAGCAGGCAGCTTCTCAGAACAGCTTACCTCTGGAGAAGTAATGGTCTCACTTCCAAGCGTGATGACCAGTGCAGTCACTGCAGTCTAGAGCCTTCTGCTAAATAAGAAGGCAAATCTTTGGGAGATTTACTAAACAAGAAAACAAAGAGTGCTGGTTCCACTAAATCAATGTGGCTGTGGTTACTGTGGAAAAAGAGCTGCATGTGATTAATGATGGGGGAAAAAAAAAATCGATCCTAAAACAAGAGCTTAGGGGGCCAAGAGCCTTACAAGTCCAGTGTGGGCTTGGGCCTGGCCAGTGAAGCCAGGTCTACTCTGTGATCCGGGTCTTAGTCGCGGCATGCAGACTCTTAGTTGCGGCATGCATGCGGGATCTAGTTCCCCGACCAGGGATCGAACCCAGGCCCCCTGCAATGGGAGCTCAGAGTCCTACCAGTGGGCCACCAGGGTAGTCCCTACTCTGTTCTGAGTGGACTTTTAAACACTCTCCAAGAAATCTGAACATTTCTTCCATTATTCCAGCGTTACCTATTCACTTTTGATGGAAGACGGTCCCTGGGTGTTCACCAACAGGGGGCGGAAGACAGCCCATCTCTACAGTGTCCAGCACATCAAATTCTTGCTAAGGGGCTTCCCCTCTTGAAGGGGGCCTTCCAAGGACAGGGAACAGCTACATGACTCAGAACCTAAAGCCTAGCACTTGCTGCCACTGCATTCAGGGAACACCGGCAGGCTGCCGGCTAGGCCCATGTCATCCCCCACCTGCCCCCCACCCCAGAGGAAGGCCACATACACAGAGGTCTTTACAAGACTACAAGGGTGTCTCTGGGTTTCTATAGGATGCCCTTACCCAATTCCTCATCAGGTTGAGGTTCAGCGCATACCGATACGTTTAAGTCGCTGCAAGAGAACGCTTCTGGCCACCAGAAGCTCACAACCCGGATGGAGTAATCTGTCTCTCACACACAGATGCACCAAGCTGAGCCTGACTTCAGAAGTGGGCAAAGAGAACACAAGGAGGCTGTCTCAAAGAAGGCCATGATTTCCTTAGGTTGTAATGGTGGGCTAACAGCATAAATTAAGGTTCTAAACCCAGACGCCTTGGGGGATGGAGGGGCAGCAGAGTACGGCAGGATGAGTCCGGGAGCTGGAGCTGAATAGCTGGCGGGGCCGGACAAAAGGTGTTCGACCTTTACTGTCAGGACAACGGGAAGGAGCCGTGGCAGCTGTGACACGGCCAAAGCAGAGCAGGTCGCAAGAGGCAAAGGCCTGAGCCATCCCCGAGGGGTGACTGCAGTCCAGGACTGGTGGCCACTTAAGTCACAGGGGGCTCCTGTAAATTTTATTTGATGTTAATTTAAATCTAAATAGCCACATACAGCTGGTGGCTGCCTAGTGGACAGCGCAGTGCTAGATGGTGTCCCCAAAGACCTGAAGGAAACATAAGAGCTGGATAAATGCTGCAATGGCCAGCGCCTACCTTGCTGAGCAGAGTCTGGTCCTGCCCCTGGGGGTGGGGGGATCATGGTGAGCTGGGCCACTGACCCTCAGCAGCATGGGTGGGGCCCAGGAATCACAGCACTGGTGCCATGCCTCAGGCAGTTGGCCGAGGATGGGCTGTGACACCCTAAAGATTCCAAATTAGCTCACAGTGGGGACTGTCCCCCATACCCTCCATTGTGATGGCCCAGCACAACGGCCAGGGGAGCTAGTGCGGCCAGACCAACCACACTGCCCGTTCTGGGTGGACCAGCTGTCCCACAAAAGTCACGGAACACTTCCAGTCTGCTTTCCGGGAGACCGGAGGCTTCGCCCAGTAACATCTGAGTGGGAGAACCTGCTCATTGAAGCCTTCTCCAACCAAAGCAGAAACTCGGGGTCCAGTACCTGAGCTCCAGGTAAGAAGAGTCAGAAGCAAAAAATCCCATCTGGACGTGGTCTCAAATTAAGAGCTCTTCCTCCTCCAGCTCCACTGAAAATTAAACTTCCACTTAGGAAAACTCGAGAAATCAGGGACCCACGCAGGGTTAACTGCCCAACCCCTCTCCTCCTCCTCTGACCAAACCCACAGCCATCCAGTCTCACTAGGCTTTAGATGATATGGGAAAATCAGTACCTCCTACAAAGGACTTCCCATTGCTTCCCTTGGGGGTAGGGATGTGGTTTTTAAAAACGTGAATGACTATGTCACATCCATCCTGCCCCTTATCCCTGGCTCCTGGCAACCTTCTTGCTTTACAAGTGAATTCTGACAGGTTTCTGAGGACAGTGATAGAGCAGGTGCCAGGAAACTGTTCCCAGGCACATGGAGTTCCCACCCATGACCACAGAACACAAGACTGCCCCAAAGGTATGAAGGTGTGCTCTGACCACAAGCTCACCTGAAAGCTAATAGGGGCGGCATGTGCCTTCAGAAGGAGTCAGAAAAGATGCTGGTATGGAGCAAAAGACCCTTCCCACCACCACCTCGGGTGGGAAAAGCAAAGAGGTAAGACAATGACTTTCCAAATGGCAGGCAGTGCAATATGACCAACTCAGAAATCACATGAAGGCATAAGGTAATTTCTACTCAACAAATATTTATTGGTACCAACAGGGTACAAAGCTCGGTGGGACACAGACAGGAATCAACAAACACACTGCCCTCTTTCAAGCCTTTCAATTTCTTTGGGGGCAAAACCCCCCAGTGACCTGTTCTCCAGTGGGCCTGGTACTGCCACCCTCTGCCACTGACCAAAAGTCAGGCAAATGTCCTGGCTGGGCCAGGGGGCGGGGGTAGGAACCAGGCTGCCAGACACCCCAAATTAGGATGTTCTAGTGTCCTGGGGTGAGAGATGAAAGGACGTTAGCCTTAATGGCAGTGCCGTGGGAGCCAAGGGGGCTGGGGTGCCCCATTCAGCATGTAGACTTTCATTCTCACCACGACTTGGTACCCAGGTCCAGATCGCCTCTCATTTCAACTACTCCTGAAGTAAAGCCTGGCCTTTTGCTGGTGTGGCAGGAGGGACCTGGGGGCCTGGTTGTCTTTGCCGTCTTTCCACCAACCCTCCGCCTTCAGCTGCACAGCTCCAACCCCTGCCTTCAAAGGGGCTTGTCCTTGGGCACAGATCAGCGTGCTTCCGGTTGGCTGCCCACCCTCGCACACTTTCTCACCAAGACGAGGGAGTAAAACAAGAAAGAAGGGGGCACCAATCCAGGAAGCAACACAAGAGAAGGGGAGAAGCAAGTCCCAGGATGCAGGGGAAGCAGAGCCAGGGGACCGGGGATGCTTCCCAGGAGCGACTCGGAACTGCTGAGTCTGCGCTAAGTTTAAGCACGAGAGGAGCTTCCCGGCAATCGACCCGCAGTGGCCAAGGCCCAGGGGAGAGTCAGAGAACTGGTGAGACATACACAGAAAACCAAGCCAAGGAAACAAAGGAAATTAACTAGGAGAAGAGAAGGGAGTGGGGAGACAAGAAAGGAAATACGGACTGCAGCCACAGCTGCAATATTTAGATCACAACACTGCCATGGGACCAAATGTTGGGTTACCTCTATACTGAGAGGATGAGGGGGGAAAAGCGTAGGAATGGGCCAAGTCCTTATCTTGCAGAGCAGAAAAACAAAACATAATATGTTTTAAAAGGAAGGAAGGAAAAAAAGCGGTATACTATTTAGAAATACAGTCAGCCCTCCCTATCTATGGATGCAGAACCTGAGGACAGAGACTGTAAGGGATTTGAGCATCCACAGATTTTGGTTATCTGCGGGGGTCCTGGAACAGATGCCCCAGGAGACCAAGAGTCAACTGTGTAGAGGTAAATGGCAGGGAGGACGGCTGCCTCTAGAAGAGAACAGGACAGGGTGGGGACGCACTCCAGGCAAAGGGCTGTTCTTTCAAAGCTTGGCAGAGTCAAAAGTCACATCTGTCTACAAGCAACGGTTTGATAGAAAATTAATACATTCCTAAGTATTAACTACAATGGATGCTCTACTTCCGTACAACTTTATGTTTCTTGTTAACCATTATAACAAATATGTATTAGCGCCCATTCATCTATGTACAAACTTATACTGCTTTATTTTCCCATAATAACTGATACCAATCTTCCTTCAGAAACCCCCAACTGCCCCGCTGACATACAGTAACACTCAGAAAGAGAACATGCTTACTGACAGCTAGACCCTTTCAGAGACAAGGGGTATGATCTCCCCAGCCCGCTGAGGTCTCGCCAGCATCAGGCAGCAGAACCCCCCAGGGCTAGCCATTTAATAAAGATTTTAATACCCACAGCGAGCCACAGGTTCCACTGGGGTGTTGGGGGCGGGGAGATGGCGGAGCCCTCCGGAAGCAAAGGTGGCGGGAGGGGTAGGGAGTCACATTTCGGATGAGATAATACCGCAAAGACGCTGGAACCTGCAGCCTCTCTCAACAGATTCAGACAGCTGAGCCCTAGGCAGCCCCCTGCACGTAATGAATTAACCATACTCCTGTGCACCCAGAATGGTACCACTTGGCAGAGTTGAGAAAGCCAATCACTTTCTGTGCTGTGTAGATTAAACGAGGAACCAGGCTGACGGAGGCCGGATCAAGTGTGCCCGGGAGGGGGGGAGGGGAGCTTTGGACAGGATGGTCAGGGAAGGTCTCTCTGCAGAGGCGGCAGGAGAGTGAACAGCAAGCAGCAGCTCTGCCAAGGTCTCGAGAGGACAGGGAAAGGAGAGGGGGAGAAGGTTCCAGCGGGGAGAAGACGTGCCAGCAACCGAAGGCAGGAGCAAGCCGGGCTGACTCGAGAGACAGCGAGAAGGGACGGCAAAGACGAGGCTGGAGGGCGGCCGCCAGAGACGCTGCGCGGCGTCACTGCGCAGGAGCCACGCTGGAGGTTAAGACCCGGGAAGACCAGGTTCACCCAACTCCCTCCAGAGCGGGGACCGACGTGCCCGAAGAGCCAGGGGGCTGTAGTTTCTGAATAAACAGAAGTTGACTGCAGCATCCACTCCAGGACACAGTGCCTCCGTGGCTGGTAGCAGGGCGGGCACCTACTGTGCGAGCCAACAGAGGTTCGCCCTGAGTTCTCAGCGAATGCATCTGCCAGGAAGCCCTGGGGGCGTCAGCCTCGGAGGACCGCAGCTAAGCCCTGACCCACAGCGCCTCCACACCCTCAAGTGAATCTGTCCCAATAAGGTGGCCCAGCCCCCCTCCGGGGTGGGGGTGTTGCGGATGGAGGACAGAGACAGACAGACACACACACACAGCCCCACAGAAGTCCCTGCCACTTCTCTGAATCGGACTTTGCGAAAACAACCTTGTTCTCCAGCCAACATAAACCATAGGCAACAGAGGACCTTATATGGCTCTAAGCTTTCTTAATCAGAAACAAGAGAGATGGGCTGGAGCTGGCAGCTCCAAGTTAGAGGAAAGCAGGGACAAGAAAGGGGGGAGAGTGGAGGGCGGCGAGGAAGACAACTTGGTTGTCAAACCCCCTTTTCGTACCTCTTCCGCCTCAGTGGCTTCCCAGTAAGAACTCCTGCTGAAGGGCATGGGTTTGCCTTCTCTCGTGGTTTTATTTTGGCTTAAGTCAGAGGATGCCAGTTATCAGGCTGCTGGGGATTCATAGTTTTACAGAGTTTTTAGTGGCCCGTCCTCAGGTTGGGTGACTTCCCATGAAGACAAAACTAACGTGATTTCCTGAGAAATCGGCTGCTGGGTAGTCCTTCCCTAGGACAGCAATCCTGACCTAGGAGTGCCCGCTCACTGGGCTGCCTCGGTCACATGCCTGCCTGGCCCAGGAGGCAGGGGTGGGTCCTTGCCACAGGTCCACATAGAGAAATCAGCCCAGGGACCTCGTAAGTGACCGCACACACATACACACCCCCCATGACAGTCTCTAGGGTGGCTTTATTCTCCTTCCTCCCCTGATTAGGAGAGGCAGCAGCTCTGGCACCAGGACCTGCCCCGTACACTGAAGCCACATGCACTTGGCCCTCCTAAAGGATACCACCTGCTAAAAATAGCACATGACAGCACATGCTTGGCTGGGCGGGCCTCACCAAAGTCAAAGGACAAAGCAAGGAGGTTAGTCTCAGCATGGCCTCTCCTCACTAGAGACTCACGCCCATCCCAGTGCAGCTCGGGGCAAGCCACTCCTCTCTCTCAGGAGAGGCAGGAAGGGGGGAGGGGCCGGAGACCTGTCTTCCCAGCCAAGGCTGGAGGGAAGCCGGAGGCGGGCGGGCAGGCAAGCATGCTGAGAGCTGAGGGCTGCGCTTGAAGGGATCCTGCTGCCTGCTGCAACAGGGAGCAAGCCAAGCTACTCTCAGGCGACGGCCTGTTGAGGCCAGGGGATGGTCTCGCAACCCTGTGTGACGTCTGACAGGCCACACTATTACTAGCCAGGGAATGAGTGACTTCAAGGCTGCCTTTTCAACCAGGTGACCAAACTAAGCCAGAGTCTTGAGAGCAGTTTTCCAGGCCCTAAGGCATGGTTACGCAGCTCGAAGGCACTGGATGGTTGCATAATTCTGATAAAACACTTGCCTTAAAGATCCTTAACTTCTGCTTCCTGTAAAATGATAACATCCAAAGAAATGGGATACAAACACCTCCCTCCTAGGGCTGAATGAGGCTGTAATGACCTAACAGTCTGACTCAGTTTGTGGGATTTTATTCTCTTAAAAACCCAGTTTCACTTTCTGGATGAGGATGGAGGGGTAATGGGGCAGTTAACAAGAAACAGCCTCTGAGCATGGAGCTAGAGATACTGAACCCTGATCTAAGCCCCAAGACAGCCCAGTCCTGTGCCCTAGGATCAGCTTACCTTCCTCAGGGCCTCCGCTTCCACATACACAAACTAGAAATTCTTTTTTTTTTTTTTTAATTAATTAATTTTTGGCTGCATTGGGTCTTCACTGCTGCGCGCGGGCTTTCTCTAGTTGCGGCGAGCGGGGGCTACTCTTCATTGTGGTGTGCGGGTTTCTCATTGCAGTGGCTTCTCTGGTTGCGGAGTACGGGCTCTAGGCGCGAGGGCTTTGGTAGTTGTGGCTCATGGGCTCTAGAGCGCAGGCTCAGTAGTTGTGGCGCACGGGCTTAGCTGCTCCGCGGCATGTGGGATCTTCCCAGACCAGGGCTCGAACCCGGTCCCCAGCATTGACAGGCAGATTCTTAACCACTGTGCCACCAGGGAAGTCCACAAAGTAGGAATTCTTAACCTCATAGGATTGAGAGAGAATAAAAAGGGAATAACGTGCAAAAACCCTGCTAAATTATCAGGTATACGGTAGGTACTCAGTAAGTGTCTGTTATGCATCTTCTGCTGTCGGGGTCCAAAAAAAGAGTTCACATTATATGCCAAAGGCCAGTCTAGCAGGGTTCAAACTACGCAGACCCAGGACTAGATGAGGGGCATCTGGAAATAAAGCGCACTCCCCAGAGCCGGCTCCACACCAACACTTCGGGATCCCCACTGGGGACCAACTCTCCCCGAGGCCTTTGGTAAAGCCAGGCCTCCTAACACTGAGATGGACTGGGGAGCAGAATGAAAATGACGCTTGACCGCAAGGTGTCTGCAACCTGGTTCAGCAGAGGGCTCACACTGAGACCTGCAGGAAGTCATCAGGTGAGTGAAGGACCAAACAGCAAGTCTCCTGACGTAACGACCAAGGCCAGTGAGCACTGGCCTTGGAGAACCAGCGAGGACTTTTACACTGATAAACAGGCTCTCAAGCCAAAACGGCTTTCCAAAGGCTTAGCGTCTGGCCCCTTCACTTCACACTCCCATCCCCAGACCCGTCACTACACTCCTTTCTCAAACGGTTTCATAATTGATCACTGCCCCCCAAGCTGGCAGACCGGAACTTGTTCTGAACATGCCATGGAGAGAGCTGATAAATAACTTGTCACCAAAGCTGTTGGGTTTGTGGAATATGGAAGACTAAGCCCAAACACATGATGCTTTACAAGGCGAGACAATGAAGCTTTTAGAGTTGGGCAAAGAACTAAGTCCAGTGCTGTCCAACAGAGCTTTCTGTCATGATGAAAATGTTCCAGAACCTGCACTGTCCAGTACTGCAGCTACTGAGCACTTGAAATGTGACTACTGTCACCAAGGAACTAATTTTTAAATTTTACTTAATGCTTTAAAAAGTTTGTATTTTAACTAGCTACACATAACTAGGAGCCACCCTACAGGACAAGGCAGCTCCAGACCCTCAACCCTAAAGACAGATTCAGGAGAATAAAGATATTGTAAAAAATAAAAATATTTAGTACCTTAGAGTTAAGTGAACTTCAAATGCACCTAAAACAGTGGATTGTCATTTTTTTCTTAGACTTTGGCTTGTACTACCCAGGCATCCCCAGCCCAAACACACCCTGCCTCCCATACACAGCCCTGCAGGCAACTCTACCTCCCAGCAGCCCTAAGGGGCTGACTAACTCCAGGGCTCTTAGGGGCACACTCTGAATGCCTTTGATGTTGACCGACCTTCTTTCACCAGCTGAAGAAACTAAGACCCTGAGGGCCAACAGACCTGCCTGGAACCCCAGCCAGGTTTCAGCCCTGAAAGCGGCACCCAGATCTCAACCTCCACTCCACCCACAAGCCCCAATCCAGGGCTCTTGCTAGCTAAACCCAGGGTGAAACAAGCCTCATCAGCCCTCAGCACTGCATACCTTTGCTTCCAGAACGCTTCTGGGGCCCTGCTTTGTTCCTAAGTACACGGGCCTCAGTGAGGACCGGCTAAGTGAAGGCAGCCAGGCTGTACTACCAGATGGGGACAGAATGTTTACTGTCAACGGCTGCAAACGTATCAAACGCGCTGTAGAAACATTCAAGCTGGCAAGAACTGGAGAGAACGAAGACCACGTAGTAGAACCATTTAGGAGGAGGAAGAGGACACCTCGAAACTTCCTTCCAACTGAAAGCCAGCCCTCAAGATGCTGAATGATAACACACATTCCTTTACTGCAACAAGCTGCTTAGAAAGCAACAGAAAGATGAGGTGAAAAGCCCATGGACTTGAGGACTCCTTGTCCTTCTCACAAAAGCCCTCTAGAGGACCGAGTTTAAGTCCAAACCCACACTTGTCGGTTTCTCTGTCCCTCTATTTGTACTTTTTATTAGCCATTGAAACAATCCCGAATGAACTCTAGCTTCACCCTCCTCAACTGCACTCAGAGGTGTCAGGATTAAAGGATTAGGGAGGCGTTTGCTTGTAACTCACCTCCCAGAGTAACTATCAAGGAAGAGGTGTCCCCTAAATTTTAGTTTCCATGTCCCCACTAGCTATTTCTCCAGCTACGCTGTCCTACCCGAAACACTGTCACTGTTTTTTACACGGCCCAAGCTTAAAACTAGGTACGAGGGCCAGCAGGTTTGCTCGGTGGAAATGCCACACACAATGGGTACTTGATGTTAAATGATCAAAGGTGAAACCTGTGTGAGACATTACACCAGAAAGGGATGTGGAAGAAACAACCTGCCCTAGAAATGAAGGTTTAGGATTAAAATACATCCCACAAAGATCAGCGACTCAAATAGTATGAAATGATTTCAGTGGGATACGAGGCCCATAAGGACCCACCACCACCTGCCCAGAGCAGAGGAAAACTCCCTAGAAAGGCAAGCTGAAGGTACTAAATCACACCCAAAACTTCCCCACGAGAGCACAGCAGTCCAAACTGCAGAGAAGCCCATTCATTCTAGACTCACAGGGAAGATGAGGAAGGAGGAGCCTGGGGAGAATGGGCTGGAAGGCACCAGCTCACCAGGCACATGGGGTGTTGTAGGCTTGAGCCAGGAGGCTGGCTGGCAAAGTGTGGGGAAGCCAATTTGTTTTTCCCCTCTTTCCAACCAAGTTTCCAGGTCAGAGGTTGGGGGGTAGGGTACTTTTATTAAAATTCAAGTCACTTAACAGATTCAAGGGAAACTTAAAGTCAGTCTCAGAGACTCTTTAAGAAGGGGGGGGAAAAACATCAACGCTTGAGCACCCATCATGTACCAGGCACAGTGCCATGCCCCACAAATATTATCTTAATTTGTCTTTAGGATGAGAGAACACTGAAAAACCTAAAACTAGCCTTCACCCACAAACGACGGTTATGACCTGGCCTGGGTTCAAAGCCCAAGAATAATTTGGGTTACCAGGTAGAGCAAAACAAATTACTTTTAAAATATTGATGCTGAGCAACCTTATACTGGAGACACATCCCCTTGGCACCTGAGCAGCCACTTCCAACAGACACCTTCACTGTCATCCTGCAGTGGCCAAGTTTGAGTGTACTTCCTAGAAACAGCTGGGAGGAGGAAATGATATTCACACAAAGGGCTCCAGCTAGACAGTAGACCAGTCTCACTCACAGGCTGGGAGGGGATCAGTTACCTGCAACTTCTGGGCCATCACCTGACAATACATACGACAATAGAGCCTATTTAATCCAGGTAGCCACAAAGGCTTCAAAGATTTGCATACCTGTAGCACCCAGAGAACCTACTCTAGCCTAGGGCCATTCTTCGTCCGAGAATATACCCAGGAATTACTACCCAGAACCCACAAAACTAGCTTTGAGGTTCAAGAGAAAAAGTTCAACACAAGTCAGAAAAGCTCCCCCAAAATTACTTCACTTGTTTCCAGTGCTGACGAAAGTCTTAAATAATCAGCAGGTGAACCACCTGAACTTCAAGAAAAGAGGAATCTGATAAATGGTCAAATCATGCTGCCCTCTCTGCATTTCAAAGATGCTCTGTACCTTTAAGAGCAAAGAGGGTGGGTGGTGCTTACTAAGAGCCCAAACTTCTAAACAGAATTAAAAAAAAAAAAAAAAAAAACTAATCTGGGAAGGACTTAGTTACAATAACAGGGTAGCAAGGTAAGGTTACTAGTTGCCAGAATTAATAGCTTCTTGTGAATGGTGTTTCTTGATCAATAATTTCGACAAAGGGGGTGGGGGGCTTGGATAGCAAACCAACCAACAGATATGACTGTACCAAGTGTCCAGCAACCCAGATTTCCCTGCAGGAAATAAATTTAAACACCAAGCAGCCTGAACTTCACAGGGGAAAGATGGCTAGTTTAACCTAATTGTCCTGCCCACACACCCTACCCTCTCACACCTGGAGTTAAGTGCACCGGGTTTTTGTTAGCAGAGGCCGGGGGGGGCAAGAAGGCGCCGGCCAACCTCTGCATCTCCGCGGAGAAGGGAGACCGCGAAACGCCCAGGGCTTCCAAGCAGTCCCGGGTCTGTTCGGCACCACCCACCACACCAACAGCTCCTATCCGTCTCTTGTGCCTTCCTTGGAGGGGAAATGGGAGGAACCGCACCCAAGGGCACAAAATAGTAAAACTGGTGAAAGCCCTCCCACACACACCTTGATCCGGAACCCCGAAACTAGCGTGGTCCCTCCGGCCCGAGGACCGGAGGTGGGTGCAGGCGGAGCCCGACACGTGACCCACAAGCCCGCGGACATTAAGTCAGCGGGCACACGGGACAGGACAGCCTCCGCCTCTCCTACACCCTTTAAGGGGCTGCAAAAGCTAATTCTCCTGAGAGACACCAAGCCTTTTACATCGGGACCCTAACTCGGTTCAAACGGCTTCCCTCTGCCCGCAACAAGGTTCCAATCACGACCTATCTCCCAGCTCATCCTCCCGGTTCTGCAAACCGAGCCCCTTCCCCTGGTTCGCCGCACTGAACTCCCAGGGGCAGAGCGACCAGCTCCGGTTTGCCACCGCCGGCCTCGGTGGGGAGCACCCCCGGGCGATATAAAGGGGCCCAGAAGTTGGGTGAGGTTCCTCAAGTGACCAATTCAACTCCAATCCCTCAGGAGTGGGGAAGGAGTGCCCGCAGGCCTTGGGACATTTCCTCGCCCTTGTGAGCACCTGGCCCTGCCCACAGCCCGCCCGCCGGCGCCTCTCCCGGCTCAGACCGGGTACACACGACCTTTGAAAAGTAAACGCGTGTGGGGTTGGGCGACCTTGGGTGGAACGCACTCAGGTCCGTCTCTCGGGAGAGTGTGAGCGCTCGGGGAAAGTTAAGCCGCAGAGGGGTATCCCGGGCGTCGCGCCCTCGCTTCCCGCCCCCAAGGATGGTGACGCGCGTGGGTGACACCGCGCGGCTGCGGAGCGCAGCCCCAGCCAAGCACACGCGATTTGTCAGCAAGAGCCCGGCGGAGAAGGACGAGGGGGCGCGCAGGCGACGAAAGAGAAAGGGCCTGCTTGACAGCAGGCGACGGGCCGGAACCCCTCTGCACGCCCTCAGCGTCGGGAGCCTCGCACCCCGTGAGTCCTGGAGCACGCGACGCACCCTGCACCTGCACCCTAGGCTCACCATCACCCCAACGGCGCCGCCCTCGGGGCCCCGGCAGGTGATCCCCAGTTCAGCCGCTCCCTGCGGCCCCAACTTACCGGCTCCTCGGCGACCGTCGGGATGCAGAGTCCTCGCGCCGCCGCCGCCCCCTTGCCCCTCGGCCCCCGCCTCTGCCCCGCCTCTGCCCCTCTGCCAGGCCGGTCCCGCAGCGTTGCACTCCGGCCGCTCCCCCACGTGCTCGCCCAGACCGGTGGAACACAGAGACATTAAATACTGAGGACGCGCAGAGACGTGCCCGCGGCGCGACGCAAGGCCCCGCCCCCCGCCCTCGTGCCCCCGCGCCTTCCCGGCTCACCTGCGCGTGCGCGCCGCCGGCCGCTCCCGCCAGCGCCTCTGCCAGCTGCGCCAGAGGGGGCGCGGTCTAGAGTGTTCCGCCAACATCCCGCCCCCGCCGCCCGCAGGCGGGCCTTGCTCAGGCTCTCGCGAGATGAGCTGTAATCTCGGCTGGGCTCGGGAGAGAGGCCTGGCTGGAGTCTTCGGAACGCCCCTCGCTCCTCCCCCACCTACGAACCTCGAAGCTCTGGACCCCCCAAGACCTGCGCGAGTTCGCCCGCCTCGGGTGTGGGAGATCTCGAGGGGCCAGTTAGACCATCTGCCTGCCTCTGTATAGAGAGGCCCCTGGAAAAGGCAGAGGGGCAGGTGATGCGCAGGGCTCCTCGTGCCTCCCTTGCCTATATATACTATATATTATAGATAGAATATAGATCTATATTATATAGATATATTCAGTGTAATTCATCATTACATTGTACGCATGATTTAGTGATATTAATAATTGCACGATAATAACTGCGTAATGGGAGTACGTGGCACCACTCAGATGCGGCATTCTTGCGCATTTTCACAACTTGGTGATTGTCAAAGTGAAACAAACTTTCCTCCAAAGGGGGTTAGGTTTTGGAATAGTTCCTGCCAAGAGATAGTCATCATGATCTATCAGTGACTCCCTGAGGAAACTTGGGAAAATAAATTGCCCCCAAACAGGTGGACAGGTTGGGTGTTCCAGCTGGCCAGAGACATAGGGACTTTAAGTGAAAAGAGATCATGCTAAGAACAATTACTTGGGAATATGGTTAATCCTAACTAGTTATCAAATGCAAATTTGAATGATGATGAGATACCTATTGAGTTTAAGTATAAGTTCATATATGTATATGAATCCCAATTGCATGCTGTGATTAGGGACATGAAGGAAACAATCAGGAAAGAATAACAAGAGACCTATTTTAGGTTCTGTGGTTCAAAAAGGCCTAAGGTGAAACTTAAGCTGAAACCTACTTGATGAGAAGGAGCTGGCCTTGCAAATTGTACTTGAGAATAAGGGCTGGGGAGTATTCTAGCAGAGGCAGCAACACTGCCTGTGTTGCAGGAAACAGCGTTTGGTGAACTAGATTGGTGTGGATGGACTACAGTGAAGTGGGGAGAGTGCTAGAAAAGAAGGTTGGAGGCTATAAAGGGGGGAGGGTTTTTTTTGGGGGGTGGGGGGTGTGAGGGAACTGGACCACTTTATAAACCATAGTAAAGCTTAGATTTTCTTCTTCTCTGTTTAGCTCCCAGGCATACTTCTACCCCAGGGCCTTTGCACTTGCTATTCCCGCCAACTGGAATATTCTGCAGAGCTCAACTCCCTCATTTCTTTCAAGTCCTTTGCTCAGAGGTCACCTACTCAGTCTCAGTGAAACCTTCCTTGGAGTCCCTGTTTAATAACTGTAAGGACACGTGCACACACACACACACACACACACACACACACAATTCCCTGTCCTTCATGCCTTCTTTATTTTTCTTCACAGCATTTACCACTATCTACATACTACATATTTCTTTTATTTCGTGAGTGGAGGCGTTGTTGAGGGTATGGCACATCGAGGGCACTCAGTAAAAATATGTTTAGTGAGTGAATGGGAAGCCATTAAAGAGGGTTAAGTAGAGAGTGACACAGTATAATTTCTGTTTGGAAATGGGAGCTGTAGCTGCTAGAGGATCACTAGCATAGAAGCCGTGAGACCAGTTGGGAGGCTGGTACAGTGGTCCAGGTGAGAAATCATGTTGGCTGAGCCAAGAGTCATGGCAGTGAACATGAAGAGACTGCTTTGGACTCAAGACATTTTAGAAGCAGTAGCAACAAGACTCACTCATGTTGTTGGGGGTAAAGAAGAGGGAGCAATGCTTCCTCTGGCCTGAGTTACTGTGTGAAATGGGGTACAGTTTATTGAGACAGGGGAAGACGGGGGCAGAGAATCATTCGTTTCATTTTGGACCCATTAAGTTTGTAATGTTTTCGTAACATCCAAGTGCAAATAGTAATTAAGCTGGATATGCAAGCCTGCAGCTCAGAGGACTTGGGCTCAGAGGAGTGGATGGGAAATACAAGTATGTATTGAAAACCATGTAAAAAGTGGATATTTTAAAGGAAGACAATGCCCTGGTGGTGGTGGAGGTAGGAAATGTCCACAAGGAAGAAACTGAAAAATGATGCCGGGGGGTGAGACCTGGAAAGGTGGCAGGAAAAAATGGGGGGACGGAGGCAGAGGGGAGGAAGAGGAAGAAAGAGGGAGATGGAGCTATGAGTATGGTTATGAGGACGAGGGACAGAAAGCAGGGGCAAAGAAGGCGGAGATGTCAGTCATATCTGTGCCGGGGGATGAGGGCAAAGCCTGCCAGGATAAAAGGAATGAGGGGAGAAAAGAGGAGTGCGAGAACGGGAACACTAGGGAAGATACAAGACTCAAGTCCAAGGGGGAAAGGTGAGAACACAGACTAACTGTAATCACAACTAGAAATCAGCCCAGCAGCTGTGGCTGAGGAGGTGACCACAAGGTCAGGGCAGTTCAGAGGTCAAAGAGTGATCCTAGTATGAGAGTAGAAGACAGAGGAATGAGAAGGGAGGTGAGGATGGAATGTGAGTCTAAGAACCTGGCCATGAGGAAAATAGGATTCTATTATTAGACTTAAACTCCAACATGAGCTCATAATGGGCAAAAGCCTGCTTAAGGCAGGGATTTTTAAGCTAGGTTGCCCAAGCTTATGGATGTCCATGAGCTCCCCGAAACTGCACACATAGTTTTATAAGTATGGTATTTTCTGTGGAAATAGGGTTTTCTTTAATATATTGTTTTTGTCTCATTAGATTAATATAACACCCCGAACAAAGTGAAACAAACCTCTCTTACTCTCCATCCCACTCCCTGTTCCCTTAAACTGCAGAAGCATTTGGTTCTGCCCCAGGACATGTGTGTCTGCAGGGAAAAATAAATGATCTCCTTTAGGGAAGTCAATGGACAGAGTTGGGAAGTAACAACACTAATGGCTACTTAATACTTAATGAGCACTTAACGCACAGCACCGTTCACAGCACCTTATTCTAACCTCCACAAACCTCAGTCACACAGCAGCAGAGACAAAGTTTTTAACCCAAGAAATCTGGCTCGGAACCCATGGGTTAACCAGTTCACTATACTAGAGGCGGATCTAGGGATCCAGAGAGCAGTATTATACAGGAACGTGTCTGCTATAGATTGAATTGTGCCCCCCCAAAAAAAGATAATGATGAAGTCCTAACCCCCAGTACCTCTGAATGTGACCTTATTTGGAAATACGGCTGTTGCAAGTGTAATTAGTTGAGCTGAGGTCACAACTGGAGTGGATTGGACCCCTAAAGCAATATGATTGGTGTCCTTATAAGAAGATGGCCATGCGAGGACAGGGAAACAGAGAGAACATCATGTGATGACAGCAGATTGGATTTATGCATCTATAAGCCAAGGAATGCCAAAGATCGCCCACAAACCCCCAGAAGCAAGTAAGAGCCAAGGAAGGATTCCCCTGCAGGCTTCAGAGGGAACAGAGCCCGCTAACATCTTGATTTTGGACTTAATCCTTCCTATACTGTGAGACAATACATTTCTATTGTTTTAAGCCATCCAGTTGGTGGTACTTTGTCACAGCAGCCCTAAGAAACTGATACAGTGCCCTTCTTTCTTGAACCCACGGATGCCAGGTGGTACAAGAGAATGTGCAGTCATTCAGCAGTTGATAAAAGGTGGCTGTCCCCTTCCTCCCATCTGGACCCAAGGTGCTGTGGCTTCACAAGGCAGAGGCCTCATCCAAGTGGCTATGATGAAAGGGCCTCAAATAGGCACTACCCAGGCTCTGACACCATCACCACTACATAGTTCTTGGGAATTTTCCAGCTACATATTTAAGATCTTAGTTCTGGTTCTGTTCAGTGGGTGTCTGGCAGGGGTATGGTTGGCCATTTCCCAGAGCCCCCTCCACTCTTCCCAGCTTCTTCCAGTTTTGAAGTGGAGCCTGAGAAACTCTGCAAGCTACTCCAGATACGGTGAAATTCTACCCCAAACCAATTTAGGTCCTTCAACTATAGCCAAGCTCGTGCATATAGAGAAGCAATTAAATCTTCTATAGATAGACTGTTACCTACCTCATTTTGTTCCATGAGAGGCGTCTCTTTGGGGCCAACTGTTGGGATCCGTAAGGCCACACATGCTGGGTGCTGTATGAATGTTTGAATTGCTTGGATTCTATAAGGAAAATTGCAGTGAGCCCTCTCTGGTAAGGTTAATAACTTTATGAAATATGTTTGTTAGTTTGCATACCTTGCTGTGCACCACTGCAGCTGGGATGGTCTGGAACAGCAAGATCCGGAAGTCTCAAGTAACTGCAGAGAGACCGGAACTTCCCTGGGGATGAGACGTTTAGTCAAGGTGACCCACCTCTAGGAGGAACGGGGCCGAGCACATAGCACTGTGGGGGCTCAGACCCCTCTCAAATTTTCCATTGCCCCCAGCCTCCGCACACCCTCTGCTATTTCTCTGGAACCATTTCCTTGCTCTATCCATTCTAAAGCCTGGCAAGTTTCTTAGTCATCTCTGTCTTCCGTTTGATCAGGCATTCAGGTTTCCCATAGACTAGCACATTCTACGCAGGACTATCACTAGTCCACCCAGTGGCATTGTGCAGATTAGGTAACAAGGGTCCCTTCCCCCAGACAGACAGCTCTGTGCCAGGCACCATGGGGAGCACAGTGCGATAGCACAGCCTGGATTTCGGTCCCTACTTGCCCTCGGCCTGGATGCCCTTGTGCAGAACTTGCCCTGCACAACCCTCCTTGACATTCCTGTAGTTGGGAGGCAGCCTTCACAGAGCGAGTGCTGTCTACCATGACACAGCCATCCAACCAGACGCCTGCGGGTTTTGGGCACCATACTGAAGTGGCTTCATTCATCTAATTGCTGCCAAAGCCTAACGCATTGCCTTGCTCAGCACAGGTACACTTGTGACCTCAAGGAACTTTGCCTAGACTCTGTTTCCTCCTCTGTAAAATGAGGATAATAATAAGACCTACTTCATGGGATCGTTGTGACAATTAAATGAGATATTCACCGTAAAATACTTTGCACAGGGGCTTCCCTCGTGGCGCAGTGGTTAGGAATCCACCTCCCAGTGCAGGGGACACGGGTTCGTGCCCTGGTCCGGGAAGATCCCACATGCCGCAGAGCGGCTAGGCCCGTGAGCCACAACTACTCAGCCGGCGCATCTGGAGCTTGTGCTCCGCAACAGGAGAGGCCGCGACGGTGAGAGGCCCACACACCACGATGAAGAGTGGCCCCTGCTTACCGCAACTGGAGAAAGCCCTTGCACAGAAATGAAGACCCAACACAGCCAAAAATAAATATATATATAAAAAAATACTTTGCACAGTGCTGAGCCCAAGAATAAAAGCAATTATTGCATTTCAAGTTCTTTCATCAATCAATCAAGAGCAAGTCAAGGTTCATTCAACAAATACGTATTAACAACTATTTTGTGCCAGGCATTGTGTAGGGTGTTGTGGTTACCAAGGTGAATACGTATCCCCAATGTGTTAGGGAAGGCAGACGTGAATGTACACAAAGGCTGTGTACAGTGGGATCAGGGCTGTGACAGAGGTCAGTACAGAGGTGGGAGGAGAGGTGGTAAATGTCAACGAGTTTCATTCTGCTTGTGTTAGGGTTAAGGAAGCTTGACTATAACATTGGTACTCCTTCTGCATTTGACCTTCACCAAAATAAAATGTATTGCTTTAGTTCTATTGTTGCGTATCAATTCACCCCCAAACTGAAATGGCTTAAAACAACCATTGAGGGCTTCCCTGGTGGCGCAGTGGTTGAGAATCTGCCTGCCAATGCAGGGGACACAGGTTCGAGCCCTGGTCTGGGAAGATCCCACATGCCGCGGAGCAGCTAAGCCCATGCGCCACAGCTACTGAGCCTGTGCTCCAGAGCCCGTGAGCCACAGCTACTGAGCCCGTGCGCCACAACTACTGAAGCCCGAACGCCTAGAGTCCGTGCTCCACAATGAGAGAAGCCACCACAATGAGAAGCCCGCGCACTGCAATGAAGAGTAGCCCCCGCTTGCCACAACTAGAGAAAGCCCACGCACAGCAGTGAAGACCCAACACGACCAAAAATAAATAAATTTTAAAAATAAATTAAAAAAGAAAAAAACCATTGATTGTCAGCTCATTGGGAGGGTTTGTTTCTGCTCCAGATGTTGTTGGCGTGGTGATTCAACTGAGATTGGAGGATCCAAGATGGCATCACTCACACGTCTGGTGCCTGAGGTGAGACGACTGGAACAGCTGGGCTGGCCAGGCATTTACCTCTCCCTCCTCGTGGTCTCTCCAGCAAGGAAGTGAAACATGTCCATACAGTGGCTTGGGGTTCCAAGAGGATGAAGGCTGAATCTGCCAGGTGTCTTAAGACCTAGGTCCAGACCTAGGCAGCATCACCTGTGCTGCATGCTATGGGTCAAAATAAGTCACCAGGCCAGCCCAGGTTCAAGGGAAGCACCAATAGACTCCACCTCTGGGTGGGAGAAAAGGCAGAGAACTGGGGACATGTTTAACCCACAACATCTGTTATATCATATTCCATTTTACAGCCTATTTTATTTATTTATTTATTTATTTATTTATTTATTTATTTATGTATGACTGTGTTAGGTCTGTTGCTGCGTGTGGGCTTTCTCTAGTTGCAGCGATTGGGGGCTACTCTTAGTTGCAGTGCGCGGGCTTCTCATCGTGGTGGCTTCTCTTGTGGCGGAGCACAGGCTCTAGGTGCGTGGGTTTCAGTACTTGTGGCACTCAGGCTCAGTAATTGTGGCTCACAGGCTCTAGAGCGCAGGCTCAGTAGTTGTGGCGCATGGGCTTAGTTGCTCTGCGGCATGTGAGATCTTCCCTGACCAGGGCACGAACCCGTGTCCCCTGCATTGGCAGGCAGATTCTTAACCACTGTGCCACCAGGGAAGCCCTGTCTTTCTTCTTAAGTAAGGTAATAGGACTGGTAATAGAGTGGTTTCTTCTACCTGTCAGGGGAACACCTAACAGACCTCTAGTATTGCTTGCCCCTCCCTGAAAACCTCAGCAATTATGCTGTGGAGTTGAGGCATGGCTTTGTGAATTTGTTCAACCTTTTGGAAAGCAATTTAGTAATCATTAACAAGAGTCGTAAAAAACGTTCATATCCTTTGACCCAATAACCAGATTTCAAGAAAATTATTCCAAGGGAACTGATTCAAAAGAAAAGCAAAATCCATATACATCAAGTTCTTCGTTGCCATTTTCTGTAGAATGGCTAAAAATAGAGAAACAGCTTAAATGTCTAGTAAGAAAGAAATGGTTAGCTAAATTATGATACAAATAAAAACTTGTTGGAATATTACACGATTCCTAAAGTGACAATTATTATCACTACATGAAAGCATGGAAACAATTTTAACAAAATGCTAAGTGACAAATTCAGAATTAAAGAATTTCTCTACATAAACAACAACTAGAGACAAACAAGGGAAAAAATTGTGCTTGGGAAGTGGCTTTGAAATTGATTTATTTTCTTTAAAAATATTCCTTATTTTTTTTAATCAAAATCAGAAGAAAACTTTAGGCAGGGCCATGTGGGAAAGTGGCTTATTAAAAAAGAAATGCCACATCATAAGAGCCAGAGAATAAATTGCAGAGATTTTAAAAATACAAATGCCCAAGCTCCTCCCTGGAGATTCTAATTCAGAAGGTCCCAGATAGAGCCCAGTTATTTACATTTTTTCAGAGCTCCACAAATGATTTTGATGTACACGAGGGTGAAACTCATCATTATCCTTTCAAATGATCTAATAAACACTCTGTTTGATCAGAAATAGCAATACAAGGAAAACTTACATAACTAGAACTTTTTTTCCCTAATAAAATTGGTTCCTACTTGTGAGCCTTCTCCATTTCCAGTTATTTAGTTGTACTCTGATAAATTGTGGCCTTTGTACATAATCCAGAACACAGAAAGGACAGCTTTCGATAAACATGTGTGGTTCTGTACAATGTAAGGAAACAACATGACATAAGAGCTGATGACCTGGAGTTTAGCAGGAAGGGTAATAGCACCAGAAAAAAAATCTCATCTCCATATCAGTCAAAAGATATTGACAGAATTTCAAGGATCATCTCCCACTGTGACCAGCTGTGGCCCTTTCTTGAGGAATAGAGGTAGTGGGTAGGCTCATGAAAATTAATATGCATATTTTTCTTTCTTTTTATATTGCTAACATTAACCCATAGACAGTTATTGGTTAAAAACGGAAGAGTAGGAACAGATAAAGCCAAATAGAGCCTTATTCTACCCAACTTAGCTTCCACAGAATATAGTGAAAGAGACAGTAGATTCTTTGCAAAAATCCTGGAGTTAAACAATTTTCACAATAACTCTTTCCTGAGACCATGATTTCCCAAAGTGAGCTCTTTGTAAAAAGCAGTTCCTCAGTAGGCTGAAAGGTATTGCCTGAAAAGGGGTTCCGTGATGAAATAAATTTGGAATGCAGGATTTAACTGAGGTAGAGAGGTTTCTTTGCAGGACTTGTCAGGGCCTTTGTGAATCTCTGAGAAAGAATTGTAGTATGGAATATGAAAACCTCCTCTTGGTCGATGAGACATGCTTTGCAAAACACTTCCATAGAACATATGAGTTCCAGTAAGAGCTAAATAAATGTTAGTTGTTAAGTCAAAGAAAATTAATACAGGGTATTATGATCCTAAGTTTACATTACTAAATTTGCATATTTCACCTAAGGAAAATTAACTTTTGTGTAAAAATTAGGAGATAAAATTTCTAGAAAATTCAAGAGCCTCTCCAGACAAATCCTCAGAACTGATGAAAAAGTTGACTACAATTTCCAGTGAAAAGAAAGTTGCAAAAAAAAAAAAAAAGCAAATAATTAGAAAATTTGATTTTAAAAATACCATTCATAATAGGACAAAAAGCTATAAGCTATATAGGAATAAGTCTTATAAAATATGGTCAGACTTCTATGAAAATCAATTTAAAGCTTTTACTGAAAGACTTAAAAGTATTCCTAAACAAATGGAGAGATGATACCATGTTTGTGGCTGGGGAGACTCAATGTAGTAAAGAGGTAATAGTCTCCATCTTTCACTTCCTTTGCTTCCTAATGAAGACCTTTACTTCTCATCCTTTCATTTTCTTGTTTCTTGTAATGTCCAAAAACAAAAAAGGTAGTAGCTCTTTCATTGCCAGAATGTCTTCTGCCTATCTTAATAAGCCTCTAGTGAGACACATTTTAGAGCTCCATCTAAAGATGCCCAATGGTATCCTGGTAGTTGTTTTTAAGGTTTCCAGTGTAATATTCATGTAATATCAGATTCTGTGAGGGGCCTAGGCAATTTATTTGTGTCTTCCAACCATTGGATAGCTCTTTGGATGGGTTAACTAGAAAGGGCTTTTCTTGTGTTCGAAACTGCCAATTTAATTTACTAAGCAGGGTGCGATAGAGATAAATGAAGGTAGTTTCCTGGCTCACAATAATACTCCTAGTGGCCACATCTGTGCTACAGTTCCCCTGATAATAAACTCAACCTCAAGTCACAGAGGTGGGGAAGCCATCCCACCTGGGTTAATTATAATGCCTCATTCCTCAGGCCTGTAATTGGACCAGTGGTGGATACATGACTTGAGCTGGGCTGATCAGTCTTTCCTGATAGAGGGAAGGATAAAGCTAACAGGAAAAGAGCAGAAGAGATAAGAGACTGATAGTTTCTGAACCCCTGGCTCCAGTCACCCCTCTTCTTTCATGGGTTGAGGATATAAGCCAAAAATGGTCCCTCTTTTGCTTAAATTAGTTCAGTATGGCTTTCCATCTCTTGCAACCAAAGAATCTTCACGATAAGTAAGCAGGTGGAAGCTTCCGTGCATGGATTTCCCAGGAGTCTCCACAGGCTACTAGTAATGCAGTCAGAGGTTATTCAGGGAAGCAGAAATGCTCCAAGTCATAGAGTAGGAATTTATTATAGGAAGGAGACTTACACAATGGCGGGAGAAACTGGTGAAGGGAAGGACCAGGAGGAAAGTTGGGGATCAGAGAAGAGATCACTGTTTGGTCAATCTGAGAAGCTAAGCACATCCAGCACCAAAATGAGACAGATGGCAAAGCCAAGTCTCATGGGAGGTCAGTGGGAAGCTGTGCCTTTGGGGAGCAACTGCCTTTGTGGATCACTGTCAAGCATCTGGTGTCGGGGGCCACTCTTAGTCAGCAGGGTTAGCAGTTGGTAAGAAGAGGCAGATCAGGGGCTTCCCTGGTGGCGCAGTGGTTGAGAGTCCGCCTGCCGATGCAGGGGACACGGGTTCGTGCCCTGGTCCGGGAAGATCCCACATGCCGCGGAGCGGCTGGGCCCGTGAGCCATGGCCGCTGGGCCTGCGCGTCCAGAGCCTGTGCTCCGCAGTGGGAGAGGCCACAACAGTGAGAGGCCCGCGTACCGCCAAAAAAAAAAAAAAACAGAAGAGGCAGATCAGGGGCAGAGGAGAACAAGGCCGAGCTGGAACCCACAGGCACCTCTGCGTCCATCTGTAAGCGCTTCTGACCACAACAACCCGCAGAGGGTGATGGCTGCTGCTTCTCCTCCACCTTCCAAATCTCATGCCAGTTCCTTTTTTGGCCACATCCTACCTGGAACCATACAGAGTAGGGGATCCTGGGAAATGTACATCTCAACTTAGTCAAACAGACACAGTACAAATTATCCTAACTTCATCCAGGAGGCACACATTGAGAACTTCCTGTAAAGGTTCTCCATTGAGAAGGACAACCAGACGCTACTGCACTTGACTCGACCGTGGGCTCTGCAACAGTCTGACCCTCCAGATACTGCTCATTGGGCAATTTTTCTCACCCCCTTCCAGGTTCTTAGCTCTGCAGCCCTCTTCTCTTATACCTAAGAGCCCTTGATCCTCCTCCCAAATCTGTAGACTCAGCCCTGTCACAATTTCTAGGACCAATTCTAACTTTAGAAAAGGAAGATTAATGTTCAGTCTGACGATCAGGGACACAGCATAAAGGTAAGTTTGCTCTGAGATCATCTTTGACTTCTTGCTCTGTCCTAGGTTCCTTTGGCTGGGGCCAACAAGGCCCTTTTTATTATCACCCTAGTCCTCCCAGGACTAAGTCCTTACCTTGCTTTGGCTCTCCCCAAGGCCCACCCAAGTACTGCCTCTGAACTCCAGCTGGGAGAAATGGCTGCTACCTGCAAACATGCTTTCCCGAAATCGGCGCCTACAGCCTTGATTTCCAATTGCAGCAAACCCATGACATGCTTGAGCAATACTCTTCCAAGACATTTCGAACCCCAACGTTGTACAAGTGACTCTTGTTCTCCAGAATCAAAGGGTCACCTGCTTGTCGTGTGTAGCCTCTCATCACCTACTCACCTCCCTTTCAACGTTCACTAAAATTTAACTCTCTTTTGATGACCAGTTTCTGTGCCATACTCAAACAGCTTCTTTAATTTCTTTTTTTGTATAGAACACAAGTGGACCTGTTCATCCCTTCCAGCCCAGCACAGCTGAGTTTGACATTCAGTTATATTTCATTTTTCTGACTAAGTTTCTCTTCAGTTTAATACCAGCATCAGCAGCTAACTTACTCTTTCAAAGAAAAAAAACATTGTGGTTATTGTTATTTTTTAATTACCTAAGGAAAATTTCTGTATGCCCAACAATGAGCAAAGAACCACAGTGTCATGGTGAGATGGAAGACCAGTCATTCGCTCAGTTAGCTCACATGTGCTCAGGTATTTAAGATGCTTGTCTTGGCAAAATGACAAATGGCTGCATGTCATGGATCTTTGGGGTCACTCAAAAGTATTTTAAGTGGTGACTGTGATGTCCAAGAATGCCAAGGGTGTTAATTTATTAGCTGGTCTCTTGTTACCCTGTATCCGCCTCTTGTCATATCAGATGACCCTGATGTCTCCTATTTTACAAAACAACTGCTTATCATTGATTGCCCTGTTCCCCAGATTCCATGTTCTGCCTGCCACACTGGAGAGCCTCTTAGCATCCAAACCTGTGGGCTGCATTCCCAGGGCATATCCTGGGTGGGTGTGTCAAGTGCCAGGTCCCCACCCCTTCCAGTTCACCTTGTTTCTTCAATGCTCTGGACCAGATTGGCTAGGATGGCTGCCATTACCAATAACACATTGAACACTGGATATACTAACTCATGGAAATAGTTTTAAATACCTCAGCTGGTTCCAGGGAAACATATCAAGAGAAAATACAGGAATCTGTAAGATATCTTAGATCATTAAATCACCTCTTATGAGCCATCTAAACTCTAACAAGTTGAGCAAGATTATCATTTACCCTTTACAGCCATCAAATTAGGTTCTAGTTCAAGTGTATGATCCAATGGCACTTTTATGCACTTACAGCTCATTGGGCTCTTGTGTAATCATTGCAGCTATGTTTGAGTCTGTTTTATAGAAGTTGAAGCAGCACACTTTTATTGTTCTAGGTGATAACAGATTTTATAATCTTTTCTCCTAGGATGTGTTTTTGACCATGTCTCTGACTTATTTAATGCTGAGTCCTTGGTTAGGAGCCCACTGTCCCATTTTAATAGTATTCCTATGAAGAAATGAAATACATCTTTATTTTTTCACTCAATGAATATGTTAAGGTTTAAATGATCCATTCTGCTACTGAGGACATCATGAGCAGTCTGCCTCTGATTTGTGCACTGAGTGTGTGTGTGTGTGTGTGTATGTGTGTGTGTGTGTATAGCCAATAGTGAGGGATGGGGTGGTGTGGAATGGATATGATCCTTGGAGAAGAAGCTCTATTCTAGGACTGACAAGTGTGACAAGTTTCCCAAATGGCAAAAAAAGTAGAGAGCCTGCTGGTTGGGATGACCCTGAGCCAGGCTCCCCCAAAGATTCAACACCTTCAGCTTCCCCTAGGTTTCCTCCCTTAGAATTTCAGCTCATTTTTGTTCTTTCTTTGGACAAAATGGAGCCATTCCTTTTTATCTTGACCCTACTTTGTCTAGAGACCCTAGCATCTTTTCCCTGAAGCCTCAACCTCTCCTAAGTACCTCCCAGGGATGTCCACATCTTAATCCCCAGAACATGTGAATATGTTATCTTGCAGGGCAAAGGGGACTTGGCAGATGTCATTAAGTGAAGGATCTTGAGATGGGAAGATTATCCTGGATTAGTTGTGTGGGCACAACATAATCACAAGGGTCCTTATAAGAGGGATGCAGGAAGGTTAGAGCCAGAGAAGGAGATGTGACTATGGAAGCAGAAGTTGGAGTGATGTGGGGCTATGAGCCAAGGAATGTGGACAGCCTCTAGAAGCTGGAAGAGGCGAGGTAACAGTGTCTCCAGAAAGAAGGCAACCTGACCAATATCTTAGCCCAGTAATACCCATTTTGGACTTCTGATCTCCAGAACTATAAGAAAATAAATTTGTGTTGTCTTATGCCACTCAATTTGGGGTGACTTGTTACAGCAGCAATAAGAAACCAATACAGTGCCCCAGCCAACATTGACTAGAAGGTAGAGACAGAGGGCTTATCTAGAGCCGTGCTGTCCAATATGGTAGCCATAGCCACACGTAGCTACTGAGCAGTTGAAATGTGGGAGGTCTGAATTAAGATGTGCTGCCAGTGTAAAATACACACCAGATTTTAGGAACTTCATTAATATTTTGGATACATTGGGTTAAATAAAATATACCATTAGGATTCCTTTCACCTGATTATTTTTACTTGTTTAAATGTAGCCACTAGAAAACTTAAAGTTACACCTGTGACTTGCATTATATTTCTATTGATCGGCGCTGTTCTAGGGATTTGGATGAATCTTGCTGCTGGGGTTTCTTTTATTACTGTGAAACCTGACTGGGTTGGACCAGGCTTTGCTTCCAGCTCAGATGCCTCTAGTCCCTGTTGAGTACTCCAGGATGCTGCCAGCAGGAGGACCAGTCCTGAAGTTCCCTACCTGTCTTGAGTCCTGGTATTCCACTTGAAAAGTTTTATGGACTGGGGGCCACCTTTAAGAAAAAGAACAGGAAATTAGGTATTGCTGATCTGCCAGGTTTTCCAGTCTCCACAGATTCTCACTATTCCAAAGACAACATCCAAAGTGGCCACCACAGCCCTTAATCCAGGCAAAAGGGGCCCAAGCCTTGAGCTTTACACAACAGATAAGTGTATTAAGGAATGTGAGAGTGCCCATCATTTGGGGTTTGACAGTCAGTGCTACCACAGCACAATCCATAAACCCCAAACATTTGTTCTCATGACTCACACTGCTCAGGTCGCAAGAAATGGCTTCCTTACATTTCTAACCGTATGTCCTTGAAACACAAAGGGGCTGAGACCAAACGCCATGAAGATTTGTCAGTGGTGCTACTGCTAACATAGAGCTAGACATTGCCTCCAAACGCAAGGAGGAGGAAGAATTTAAGAAAAAAAGACAAACCAATTAACTTGTCAAATCCTTCCTCTCAGCTAGCTTGAATGCAACAGATTCCTGCATATCAAGGTTATCATTTCCCGGTGGTGCATGGTTCTGGTATTTGCAAGAGTTGCAAGTAAAAGCTAAGGGATATTTTGTACCACTAAATAATTCATATCACTCTTAAATTTGTATATGTGCAAGTTTAGATGCAACATTCAGGAAACATTATACGAATTGGCAACTAGGTGGACAAATACAGTGGCAACTAGATGCACATTGATGCTAAAATGATGAATTTTCATTAACATTTGAATAAGATGTAAATTTTCCCAAAATTTAGATATACATTTCAGCTTTATTTAAATAATTTTGAAAATGAGTACAAGATCATCATAGAGATAGAAAATACAAAAGTGAAGCTCAGTGAAGAAAAAAGATGAAGAAAAAGGAAGTATTGATAGAAAGCAGTCCGCTTACATAGAGAACAGACTTGTGGTTGCCAAGGGGAAGAGAGGGTGGGAGAGGAACTAATTGGGAGTTTGAGGTTAGCAGATGCAAACTATTATATATAGAATGGATAAACAACACGTCCTACTGTATAGCACAGGGAACTATATTCAATATCCTGTGATAAACCATAATGGAAAAGAATATAAAAAAGAATATACATATGTATATATACACATACATATATGTATGTGTAACTGAATCACTTTGCTGTACAGCAGAAATTAACACATTTGTAAGTCGACTACACTTCAATAAGAAAAAAAAATCAGTGCTTAAATTTCTAAAAACTAGAAACAATGAAAGTGAGCAGATTTCTGCTGAGCATGACCCACATAAAAAGACAGACAGGATTTTACAAATTTTTTACCTAATAAAGATTTCATTACCAATCAAATAACAATGAACAAAAAAATTTCCAACTCATATTTTGGAAAGATTAGATGAAATCCCTGCAACTTCATATTCTCCATTAAATAAAGGCTTAATTATTGATTAAAATGATAACAGCAACAAAAAGAATTATTCATAACAAAGTTATGACTCAGGGAGCCAAATGCAATTCTGGCCTGTCCGATAGCATATGAAGAAAATTGCATTTATAAAAGCTGAAATTGAATGTGCAAACGAAAAACCTCTGGAGCTTTACTGTGCTTATTGGACAGTGATCCTGAAAAATGGCTGTCATGTCCTTCTGACAGTGTAAATATATTTCTAGCAAGATGCAATCTAATTCAAATTAATGATTACAATTTTCCATTGCATGAATATGGCAGAATTAAATTTAGTATTTAATTTTACAGCAAAATTATTTTAGATGGAGAAAGAAATTGTAGAAATAGCTGTTATATGTTTTTATATCCTATGTCCAAAAGCAGTATTTTGTTACTGCTATGACAAAATTTTAAAGCAAGCCTCGTGATCAGTTTTGGCCAATTAAGGTATTTGTTTCTGGAATCACTTAGGTTCTTGACTAAAATGAAACACCACTCGCACACAAAAAATATTACATATGCAACTACTACGATTAACTTTTTAAAAGATTGAATAAACAGCAAAACAAAAATATTATTCAACAGAGACAAATGATGTTCTTATATTATGTATGATGCTCTTATAAAATAGTATGTGTCCAGATGGCAAATAGGCACATGAAAAGAAGCTCAACATCGCTAATTATTAGAAAGATGCAAATCAAAACTACAATGAGGCATCACCTCACACCAGTCAGAACGGCCATCATCAAAAATACACATACAGTAAATGCTGGAGAGGGTGTGGAGAAAAGGGAACCCTCCTACACTGTTCGTGGGAATGTAAATTGAGGCAGTCACTAGGAGAACAGTATGGAGGTTCCTTAAAAAACTAAAAATAGAGCTACCATATGATCCAGCAACCCCACTCCTGGGTGTATATCCAGACAAAACTATAATTCAAAAAGATACATGCACCCCTATGTTCATAGCAGCACTATTTACAATAGCCAAGACATGGAAACAACCTAAATGTCCATCAACAGATGAATGGATAAAGAAGATGTGGTACATATATACAATGAAATACTACTCAGCCATAAAAAAGAATGAATTAATGCTATTGCAGCTACATGGATGGACCTAGAGATTATCCTATGAAGTGACATAAATCAGAAAGAGAAAGACAAATACCATAGGATATCACTTATATGTGGAATCTAAAATATGACACAAATGAACTTATCTACAAAATAAACAGCCTCACAGACATAGAGAATGGACTTGTGGTTGCCAAGGGAAAGGACGATGGAGGAGGGTTGGATTGGGAGTTTGGGATTAGCAGATGCAACTATTATGTACAGAATGGATAAACAACCAGATCCTACTCTATAGCACAGGGAACTATATTCAGTATCCTGTAATAAACCATAATGGAAAAGAATTTTTAAAATTAGAGGATAAAATAGTATGTGTCCAATATTTAATCAAGCATAATGATGCTTTTTGTGGCAATGGCAGCTCAATATTTACAGAAAACAATGGAAATTTTCTCAGTTTCATAAAAACTATTTTACAACATAATGCAAAAATGTTCAGCATGGAAAAAGAGAAAAAAAGAAAAAATAAATTTAAAAACAGAAAAACAAAAGATAAAAACGAAAAAACAACTACAAAAAAGGGAAAAAATGTTAGCATGTAATATAGGTTAAAAAATGCATCAGACGGGCTTCCCTGGTGGCGCAGTGGTTGGGGGTCCGCCTGCCGATGCAGGGGGCGCGGGTTCGTGCTCCGGTCCGGGAGGATCCCACGTGCTGCGGAGCGGCTGGGCCCGTGAGCCATGGCCGCTGAGCCTGCGCGTCTGGAGGCTGTGCTCCGCAACGGGAGAGGCCACAGCAGTGAGAGGCCCGCGTACCGCAAAAAAAAAAAAAAAAAAAAAAAAAAAAAAATGCATCAGATGATCACTATATAGAAAGGAGGACTCAAAATGAGATTATTAATTTAATGTGTTTTAAAGTAAGAGGAAAAATCATATAAAACATACTTAGAAGTAAATTTTACTTAGGTACTCAATTTACTTAGATTATATTACAGAATATAATCAAAAGTATTATTTCTTTTTCTTTATTATTATAAAGGTTAACATTTCAAAAGTCATGGAAAACAAGTAGTATATATTATATATATTGATGAACCACCAGAAGGAAAAAAAACAAACAAGGAAATTGAAATTAATATTCACTGCAGTAATAATTACATTCAGTTATCTTTGCTACTTTGCTGGCTTTAAGTCATGTTAAAAACCACAGCTTTATGGATTTAAAAAAAAAATTGTGTTGTCATGAAAGTATGTTTGTTTTGTTGTGATGAAGCTGTATGTGTTAGAGAGTTAGAATTTATTTTATTTAACCATTTATTAGTTTGATTCTAAACTCTTAATTATTTAGACATATGGTACATGAATCTATTTAATATTCTTACTCGGGCCCAGCAAATGTTAGGTGTAGACCCAGCTGCCACCCACCACCTTTCTCAGGTCTGCAGACTCAGAGCCTTTAGGAACCCAACTTGCAGCTACACCAGTTTGCCAAGTCCTGGTCACACCAATTCCCAGCTTCTTCCACAACCCACATAGCTAGTTGTTTATGTACCATCACGTCTCAAGCACAAGGGCACATATGTAACTACCATAAAAGTCTCCAAAGTGTAAAACATACTAAATCAACCGTGTGTGAGGAGCAGCCTCACAGATGAACATTTTTACCAGCTGACGAAATGATCCTACTTCTTTCTCCCACACTCTAGACTCCCAGACAACTAGTGTTTGGAGTACCAGACCTATGGGAAGTGAAGAGAGATTTAAGTTTATACTAATTTCCTCACCCGGAGCCTAATTACATCATGGCCATTTGTCTGTGTGAACTCACTTGGCTGTGTAGAGTCGGGGAAGTCACGTATTAATTATTCAAATTACGGATCTCCTGTATGAATTAGACCCTTACTTTCGCCCAAAGTCCCCAGCCTGGTTTCCTCTCTCATCAGCCACTCTCTTGTGGGATACAAGCTCTTTCAAATTGCCAGAGCAGTACATTTGCTGGTTCAAAAAACAAAAACTAAGTACCTGTAGATGAACACCGTGGGTTCAGTCACCAGTGGTTTGGAGGATCTCCTCATGTTTTATATCACTGCTCCTTTCTATTATCACAGATCCTTAAGAGTAGCTGCAAAGAGAAGAATTTAGTGGCAAGCTGTGCCCACATCCAGATAAGCGACAAACTGCTCCAGGCTCTTTGATGTCCAGGATAGCCTTGAGTCTGTGTGGTAGGATTTCCCTGAGAGCGGTGCTTGTATTCATCAAAGACAGACTGAGGGAGTGAAAAAACAAACACAAAACAAAACAAAACAAAAAAATAGGACAACTGAAGCCTGCCAAGATAGGCTGGTACCTTATCCATCCCATGGCGTCTGGTCATGAAGCTTTACTAGATCTTCTAGAAAAATCACTCACTGTTTCTCTTTCTTTTATAGTGACATTTTTTTTTGTTTCTTTTTATCATTCTGTAAGAGTTGCTATGTATTGTACAAACTAGAGGAATTACAGGTTGGCAGAGTAATATACAGCCAACTGCATACGTGCAAAGTAACATAGAATTTAAAAAATCACCTGTAGTTCCACCCACGCTATCATTGGCAAACTCTGGTGTATATCCTTCCAGTTGCGTGTGTGTGTGTGTATTTTAATAAAAATGAGATCATGTTGTAAATGCTATTTTGACAATCTGACTTTTTAATCTATAATATTATGAATGGTTTTTCGTGGCTTTGAATTTTCTGCTATATTATGATGATGATTATTATTGAAAATGAATTCTCAGTATATGATAGCTACTTCTATGTGCCACGTACTATACTAAGCACTTCACCCATGCCATTTAATCATTTCTCTGACCCTGGGAAGTAGGTATTATTATCCCCATTTCACAGATTAGGAAATTAAGTCTCACAGAGATGGAATAAGTTAAAATATGCCAAAGAGTTAGTAAATGGCATAACAGATTGGAGCCCAGTTCTCTCTGCCGACAGAGCTCAGGTTTTTAACCAATATGATAATAATTCTGATTAGCAGAATTGAGTGTTCTAATAGAAACATGGATAGATCAACAGGTAGTAAGTAGGGAGATCAACAATCAAAAGATATACATAAACATAAGTAAATATAGTTGAGCATATCATCATATACATGGATGTGCATGGTATCTGTAGACACACACACGCGCGTGCGCACACACACACACACACACAGAAAAACAATATAATCCAGGATCAAAAGAAGGAAAACCAGAAGAGAGAGTAAGGTCAGAGACAATGAGGTGGAAAATGTTCTCATTCTTTCCCTGGATAAGTTGTGGATGTCTTGGAGAAGTAGAAACTACCCTTTAGTTCCCCTTTAACGCTTTTTTTCTTCTATTGGAGTAAAATTGCTTTACAACGTTGTGTTAGTTTCTGCTGTACAATGAAGTGCATCAGCTGTATGTCTACCTATATCCCCTCCCTCATGGACCTCCTTCCCACCCCCCCATCCCACCCATCTAGGTCGTCACAGAGCACCGAGCTGAGCTCCCTGTGCTATACAGCAGGTTCCCACTAGCTGTCTGTTTTACACATGGTAGTGTATTTACCTCAATCCTAATCTCCCAGTTCGTCCCACCCTCCTCTTCCCCACCGTGTTCTCTACATCTATGCCTCTATTCCTGCCCTACAAATAGGTTCATCTGTACCATTTTTCTAGATTCCACATGTATGCGTTAATATATGATATTTGTTTTTCTCTTTCTGACTTACTTCACTCTGTATGACAGACTCTAGGTCCATCTACATCTCTACAAATGACCCAATTTCATACCTTTTTATGGCTGAGTAATATTGCATTTTATATATGCACCATATCTTCTTTATCCATTCATCTATTTTTGGACATTTAGGTTGTTTCCATGTCCTGGCTATTGTAAATAGTGATGCAATGAACACTGGAGTACATGTGTTCTTTTGAATTATGGTTTTCTCAGGGTATATGCCCCATAGTGGGATTGCGGGGTCATATGGTAGTTCTATTTTTAGCTTTTTAAGGAACCTCCATACTGTTCTCCATAGTGGCTGTATCAATTTACATTCCCACCAACAGTGCAAGAGGGTTCCCTTTTCTCCACACCCTCGCCAGCATTTATTGTTTGTAGATTTTTTTTTTCTTTGCCCTACGCGGGACTCTCCCTGTCGTGGCCTCTCCCGTTGTGGAGCACAGGCTCCGGACGCGCAGGCCCAGTGGCCATGGCTCACGGGCCCAGCCGCTCCGCGGCATGTGGGATTTTCCGGGACTGGGGCACGAACCCGTGTCCCCTGCGTTGGCAGGTGGACTCTCAACCACTGCGCCACCAGGGAAGCCCTCATTTTTTTTTTTTGATGGGTGGGATTGTGTTCCTGTCTTACTGGTTGTTTGGCCTGAGGCTTCCAGCTCTGGTATTTGTAGGCTGTTGGGTAGAGCTGGGTCTTGGTGCCAAGATGAGGCCCTCCCGGAGACCTCACTCTGATGAATATTCCCTGGGGTCTGAGGCTCTCTGTTAGTCCAGTGGTTTGGACTTGGAGCTCCCACCGCATGAGTTCTGGCCCGACCGCTGGCTTGTGAACCAAAATCCCACAAGCCGTGTGGGGCAGCAATAAAAAGAAAAGAATAAAAGGAGCAGAACTGTAACAAAGAGTAAAAAATAAAATAAGATTAGAAAACTAACAGATGCGTTAGAAAGAATAAAAAAGTAAAAATATAGATGTAACAACAACCAGAAGGTAAAACAGAACCACTGTAGTAAAAAAGAGGAGACAGGGCTTCCCTGGTGGCGCAGTGGTTGAGAGTCCGCCTGCCGATGCAGGGGACACGGGTTCGTGCCCCGGTCCGGGAAGATCCCACATGCTGCGGAGCGGCTGGGCCCGTGAGCCATGGCCGCTGGGCCTGTGCGTCCGGAGCCTGTGCTCCGCAACGGGAGAGGCCACAACAGTGAGAGGCCCGCCTACCGCAAAAAAAAAAAAAAAAAAAAAAGAGGAGACAAAAAAATAAAGAAGCTGGAAAAGGCCTTGGCTGGGGTGTGGGGCTTAGGCTTAACTCAGCAGGAGGGGCCCAGGAGGGCCTCTGGCCTTGGAGGTCAGAGGACCAGGTCCAGGACCCCAGCAGGCTCACTGGGCCCGAATGGGTGGGGGAAATGCTAGGCACGTTCCCCCCGATCCTCTGATCCCAGAGGGCCCCTCCCCATTGGCATCTCTTTTTCTTCCCCTCCCCTCCCTCCTATGCCCCTAGTAGCCATACGGACAGAGGGGGCCCCAGAAGGCAGGGAGGGGACCAGACCCGGAAGCCCAACAGGCTTCCTGGGGCCCAGTGGGTGGGGGAGATGCCCTCCATGCCACCCCGGATCCTCCAGTCCTGGAGGGTCCGCCCCCCACCGTCAGCCTCTCTCCTCTTCCCCCCTCCTCTGTCCTTCCTATGCCCCTAGGATCCACAAGACTGGAGGGGGCCCCAGAGAATGGAGGACCAGAAAATCATTCCAGGGAGTTTTGCAGGAAATAATGGGAAGAGACTCTTCCTTTCAGAGTTGGTGGATAATAAGAAACTGCTGGTGGCTATTTTTATCATGACTAGGGAGACACTAGCTGAGAACGAAGCCCAAACAAAAGGGAGCTGGATCACTGAAGACGACTCTTGAGTACCTAGGTCCAACTGTGTCTGAAGCCAAACGACCCCTAGACTCAGGTGAGTCAGCAAATTCCCCTTACTGCTCTGGCCGATTCAAATATGATTTGCCATTTGTCACTGAAAGAGACTTGTAGCATTCACAGGGCTCGTCACAAATACTTTGCTTCTTTCTTTCCAGACACATGATAAGACTGTACTTCCACAAGCTCTTTAAGTTAGGGGTGGTTACGGGACCTGCTTTGACCAATTACGTGTGAACAGATATTTTAAGAGCCAGTACAAGATCTGCCACTTTTTTCTCTGTGCCGTAGCAACCAGCAATACTCCAGATAGCGTCTCTCCCATCAGCCTGGTTCCCAGCTGACCTGCAATGGACATGTAGCGTGAGTTAAAAATAAACCTTTATTTTTTTCAAGCTACTGAGATTTTGGAGTTTTTTGTTACTACAGCATAACCTATGCCATCCTGACCAACACTAATATAGACTAGTTTAGAAAGGAAAGGGATTATTGCTTTGTTAATCTGTGTATCATTTAAACATCGTCAGCATGCACAATAATGTAAATATACATACTGCCACTGAACTGTACTCTTAAAAATGGTTAAAATGGCACAGCCCCTTTAAGGGGGTTACAGTATCGTCACCACTTTACTGCAGGCTGTGATCCCAAGTACCGGAGCTGTGACATCAGTCACCTTCATGAATGATGCTCTTCCTTTACACTTTAAAGTTGCTCACTCTCACCTAGCTCAGCACCAGACTGATGTAGCCCCTTCCACTTCTGTCCATCCTCAATCCCACTACAGCACAGAGAGCAATGCAGGGGCATATATATGAGGGTTCTGATTGGGCTGTAACCATGAGCAATACCAAATTGCAAAATTCCACTCTCCAGTTCGGATATTGTATGATGCCCTATGACAGCTCTGAAGATAATCATTAAAAGGCCAGGTTACTTTCTTCTGGAAAAAAAATGTTAAAATTGTCAATTTTAGGCTATCTATATTTTATCATAATAAAAAATATCACCAGCAGGCAATCAGGTATTTATTAGGGCCCTATGGGATAGTTCCATGTAAATGGCTCTGATGGCCAAAAAGATTCTTTGTTGCATTCATTCAGCAGACCTTTATTGAGCACCTACTATGTGCCTGTCACCATGCTAGGCACTGGGGCTACAGAGACCACACTTTGGCTCTTGAAAAGCTTTCATCCAGCAAGAGGGCACTCATCACAGCTGTTCGCCATCCTTGACCCCCTGCCCATCCCCTCACACCCACTTTCACGTTCTTGTATTATCACTAGACCCATCTATAGCCCTCATCAAGCAGTAATGACTCAAAGCCATTGTAGCCATTTAAAGAACACTCCCTCTTTCTAATCTTTTTGCCCTCCTCCTCACTAGGACAGTGTTTACGAGGATAGGCTGGAAGGTCCAGCAGGCAGAGTCAAATCCCAGCTCTACCACGTAATAGTTTTGTGACCTGGGCAAGTTACTTAATCTCTTAAAATGGAGATGCAAATAGTAACTGCTTTGTGATGGTTGTGAAGATTAAATGAGGTATTTCACATAAACACATAGCCCAATGCCTGTACAGAGTAAGTGCTGAATAAATATTAGTTATCATCAGTAGTTGTTCTGAACTTCTGGTTTACCCTGTGATGCTCACATATCCAGCCCACTAGTGGAAGTTGCAGTCAAGGATTCTGTATCCCAGGCTTCTCCATGTTCTCCATGTCCTGATACTTAGAGTTGGGCTCACATTTCTTGCCTCTCTGCAGGGGACCATTGCTGGTCCACAGCCACTTGGGAGCACCCTTGAGTTAGGCACGACCTGTTCTTCCTCCAGACAGGTGGCTCCATTCCCAGCCAGCAGAATCCAGTCAGAACCTTTCACTTTCTCATTTAGTCAGAACTGGGCGTGTCCTCCCCCAACACGAGGCTGGCGGCTGGTTCCCAACAGCTAAAGGAGGCCACCCCTGCTGAGAGAAGGCTTATAGCAGCTCAGTATCCCAACTTCCCAGCCTTGTCAGCAGGATCTGTAAGTGTGGCTGGAGTAATAGTTCAAAGTCCCCCCCCACTCTTGTCAAATTTCTGGAAGGCCTCCCTGCATACCCTGCCCTTTCACCCCTTGTGAACAGGAGTCACCCTTCTGAACCAGAGAACAATGGTGCAAACACCGGATAGTTACAGGCAAGATGCCGCTGGGCTAAACAAAGAGAGACCAAAGGGCACATTTGTAGAGACAATCTGTGCGTACAATCCTTCTAGATGGTAATAATTTTCTTCCAGGTGTCTGTAGTTATCTCAACCAAATCTAACTCCAATGATTTTTTTTTAATTCCAAAAAATTTTATTTTTTGAAAATTTCCAAAACATCTTATTTGGATTTTTTCTGCTATTTTCCTTATCTTTAAAAAAAATTAGAGCAGACATTTTTTAGAGCAGTTTTAGGTTTATAGAAAAATTGGGCGGAAAGTACAAAGAGTTCCCATGTACCCACTCTCCCCAAGTATACACGTTCCCATGGTGTTAACATCTGGCATTAGTGTGTTACACCTGTTACAATGAATGAATCAGTAATGATGCATTATTATTAACTAAGGGCCCTAGGTGACACTAAGCCTCACTCTTTGGGTCATACAGTTCTATGGGTTTTGACAAATGCATAACGTCATGCACAGTATCAGACAACAGATTCACTGCCCTAAAAATCCCGTTCCACTTACTCATTTGTCCCGTTCCCAACCCCTGACAACACTGATCTTTTTACTGTCTCTGTAGTTTTGCCTTTTGCAGAACATCATATATTTAGAATCATACAGTATGTAATCTTTTCAGATTGGCTTCTTTCACTTAGAAATACGCATTTATAGTTCTTCCATGGCTTTTCCTGGCTTGGTGGCTTGCTTGCTTGCTTTCTCTCTTCCCTCCTCCCTCCTTCCTCCCTTCCTCCCTTCCTTCCTTCCAGCCTATTGAGATATAAATTGACACATAATATTGTGTAACTTTAAGGTGTACAATGTGTTGATTTGATATTTATAAATTGTAAAATGATAACTACCATAATATTAGCTACCACCTCCAACCCATGACATAGCTACCTTTTCTGTATTTTTTTTTTGTGTGGTGAGAACATTTAAGATCTGTTCTCTGGGCTTCCCTGGTGGCGCAGTGGTTGAGAGTCCGCCTGCCGATGCAGGGGATGCGGGTTCGTGCCCCGGTTCGGGAAGATCCCACATACCTCGGAGCGGCTGGGCCCGTGAGCCATGGCCGCCGAGCCTGCGCGTCCGGAGCCTGTGCTTCGCAATGGGAGAGGCCACAACAGTGAGAGGCCCGCGTACTGCAAAAAAAAAAAAAAAAAAAAAAAAAAAAAAAAGGAAGATCTATTCTCTTAGCAACTTTCAAGTAAATGAAACAATATTATTAGCCATAATCACCACATTGTACCTCAGATCCCCAAACTTGTTAATCTTATAACTGGAAGTTTGTACTCTTTGACCAATATTTCCCCTACCCCTGCCCCCAAGTGGCTTATTTCTTTTTATCATTGAATAATATTACATTGTATGGATGTACCATGATTCGTTTATCCATTCACCTATTGGAGCACATCTTGCTTGGTTCCAAGTTTTGGCAGTTATGAATAAAGCTGCTATAAACACTTGTATACAGGTTTGTGTGTAGACATAAGTTTCCAACGCATTTGGGTTAGTACCAAGAAATATGATTGCTGGATCATATGGTAAGACTATGTTTAGTTTTTAAGAAACTGCCAGACTGTCTTCCAAAGTGGCTGTATTATTTTGCATTCCCACTCTTTTGGATTCTCTTTTCTTTTTTCATTAATGTGCAGTGAGAATTTGCAGTCAGAGGAGATCTAAGTATAGCATGTTTCCAGATAATAATTCTCTTTCAGTCATTTGCAGTTATTTGAATCAAATCTAATTTTTTTTTAGCAGCCATCTCTTATTGAGAAATCCCAAAACATCTAATTTGGAGTTTTCTTCTTCTTTCTTCCTTATTATCTTTTGAAAACCTTTTTATTATGGAGAATTCTGAACATAGTTCAAAGAGCAGATGGTCAGTGTAATGAACCCTATGTGTAAGCATCGCCAACCCCCAACCAGGAACCCATGACCAACCCTGTCCCCTCCATACTTTAGTTTTTCAACTAGTACTTTTATTGAGGTATGCCTTTATTGAGGTTATACCTTTATTAAAGTAAAATTTATATACAATAAATTGCATCCATTTTAGTGTACAATTTGATGAGATTTAATGATGTATACATCCTTGAAACCACTGCCATAATCAAAACACAAAACATTTCTATCATCCCCCAAATTTTCTTGTGCCCATTTGCAGTCCATCCCTCCCTCTGCTGCCATTCTCAGGCAACCATGAGCTGCATTTTTTTTTTTTTTTTGGACAACATACATTCCTTCCTCATATTATTTTGAAGCAAATGTCAGATATTGTTTAATCTATAAATATTTTACTATACATTTCTAAGAGATAAGAGCTCCTTAAAAATACCTAATGTCAGGACTTCCCTGGTGGTCCAGTAGTTAAGACTCTGTGCTTCCACTGCAGGGGGGCATGGGTTCGATCCCTGGTCAGGGAACTAAGATCCTGCATGCCACACTGTGTGGCCAAAAAAAACCAAAAACAAAATGAAAAAAACTGAAATGTCATTATTATACTTCATAATTAACAATAATTCCTTAATATTATCAAATATCCAGTGCAAAGCAGGTGTGCATCCTGCACACTAGGTAGAAACCCCCAATGGCTGGCAAAAGGGAGAGAAATGTGAGCAGATCAAGCAAGCATAGGCACTGCTGGCTGCACAGAGCCCAGCAGCACTTTGCCTGCAACCAGCTGTCCTTTCCTTTGCTAGATGCTGGGTACTCTCTCCCCTAGGGTTGCCAAATAAATACACAAATAAAAATAGAGGATGCTCAGTTGAATAGTTGGATTTGAATTTCAGATAAGCAATGAATAATTTTTTTTAGTATAAGTATGTCCCATGCAATCTTTGGGGCATGCTTATACTAAAAAGTTATTCATTGTTTATCTGATATTCAGATTTAACAGGCGTCCAATACTTTATCTGGCAACCCTACCTCCTCTGAAATTGATGGCGGAAGGACGCTGTCATGAGCCCAGGGCATCTAGAGGGCTGGTAATTCAGAGAGCAAAGCTCCAACTGACTAAGGTGGGACTGGTTAGAAGGAGCTCAAAATCCCCCAGAGAGATAGGACATCTCCCAGCTCCCGAGCCCCAGGCCCCTATCCCTACCGATGGACAGAGACTGGCTTCCAAATCCTTCTCAAGTATTTCCAGCTGGTCTGGCTTCACAGCCTCACACAGAACCCACCCTAAAAGACCCCTCTGCTTTTTGGACAGATTCTAAAAGGGAATAAATGAAAGCCTAATTAATCTGAGGTACCCAGGGAGTGAGCTTTCCCTGGCACTTTTCTACGAAGTTGCTCTTTGCTTTGTACTGATCTAAGTGGCCATTGTTATAATGGGAATCGTCTCCAGCAGCCCTTTCTGGAATAGGAAAACCCCACTTGCTCAGACTTGCTGTATCAAATTGCAAGATGATCTCACCAAGTGCTTTCCTCCTCAGAATTTATTTTGGGTGTAACACATGTTAAAAACATAGGGGTGAGCCAGGCTGTGAATCTATCTGTGCCAAAGGCAAAAAGACCTTATGCCCCTCATGTCTATAAAAGAGAGCTCTTTACCTGCCATCACAGGTGCCTGCACCTGGCAAATAACATCCCACTCAATGCAATTGTTTTTTTATTTTCATTTTATTTATTGTGAGATATCTGATATATACAGAGGAGTAAATAAAAACACATGTACAGTTTAATGCACCATTATAAACTGGACACCCATATAACAACCAACCAGGTCTAAAAGGGCACTCAGCCTTGTGAGGGCCCCGTCCCAAATCACATTCCCCTCCTCCTCCAGAGATGGTCACTATCCTCATCTGTGGAAATCATTTCCATGCTTTTCTCTTTAGGGTTATGACTATTTGTGCACCACTAAGCAAGCCCGTTTTTTTTTTTTAATTAATTAATTTTAATTTTTTTGGCTGTGTTGGGTCTTCGTTTCTGCGCGAGGACTTTCTCTAGTTGTGGCAAGCGGAGGCTACTCTTCATCGCGGTGCACGGGCCTCTCACTATCGCGGCCTCTCTGGTTGTGGAGCACAGGCTCCAGACGCACAGGCTCAGTAGTTGTGGCTCACGGGCCTAGTTGCTCCGCAGCATGTGGGATCCTCCCAGACCAGGGCCCGAACCCGTGCCCCCCGCATTAGCAGGCAGATTCTCAACCACTGCGCCACCAGGGAAGCCGCAAGCCCGTTTTTAAACTTCATACAAATGGAATGATGTTGCGTATATTCTTTGTGACTTGTTCCTTCCTCCCATTGTTCTTAGACTAGCAATGTTTTCTGGAGTAGGCTGTCTTCATAAAAATTACTGGCCTTGAAGTCACACTAACCAGCTTTGCCCTCCTGGCTCAGCCACTTACCCACTAACTGTGTGACCTCTCTTTTCCTCCTTTGTCAAATTGTATCCCTGGACATGAGCACCTCAAGAGCAGGAAGTACACTTCATGTGTCATTCTGTTCTCAGCAGCTCACAGGGCCTGATACCTGATGAATCTTGTGTGAATGAAGGCGTCGTGGTGAGATGATGTATTCAGGGCCAAATCCCACACCTGATTCATAGCAAATGGTCAACACATGGTGGCTAAAATTATTATTGTCATCAGTGTTGTTTATTTGAATATGCACCTGCCTATGGGAGGAAGCCTCTGCAATGGCTGCCAATGGTCCCTGCCTCCTGATAGAATGTGGCAGGAGTGATAAGATGTCACTTCCCAGATTCGATTATAAAGGGCCATGACTTCCACCTTGGGTCCTCCTTCTCACTGTCCCTGGGGGAAGTCAGCTGCCCTGTAATGAGGTAGTCCTGAGGAGAGGTCCCTGGGATGAGGGACGAAGGCCTGCCAACCACCACACAAGTGAGCTTTGAGGCATATTCCCTCTCCAGTGGAGCCTTCAGATGAGACCGTGGCCCCAATACAGCTTGACTACAACCTCTTGAGAGACCTTCAGCCAGAGGCTCCCAGCCAAACTGGGCCTGGATTCCTGACCCACAGAAACCATGAGATAATGAATATTTGCTGTTTTAAGCTACTACATTTGGGGGCAATTTGTTACACAGCAATGGATGACTAATACACTGCCTTTTCTTGGATGAAGGAGCACTGGCAATTTTTAGAGCATGTGGCAAACAAGGAGATGCAGTGTTCAGATCCCCAGTTAAGGATGGACTCCTGCCCAGATGCAAGGAGTACAGTTAACTGACAGCCTTTGGGGTCCAGCCCAGCTTTCAAGCTGAGATCACACTCTTCTTAAGTGCCTTCCCCAGCCAACAGGTAAGCTGAAGTAGTGGTACAAGGGCTTGGCCATCTCCATCTCTGTCTTTGCTTACAGAGCTCCATGCTGGGCTCCAGAAACTTTGACAGGTCTGCACTGGAGTCTTGCCTTTCCATGGGTGTCACTCCCCAATAAACCTTTCTCATTCCCAATCTCATCTCAGCCTATGCTTCCCAGATAACCCATTCTGCAAACCAAAGACAACATCTGCTTCATAGAAGCCCAAGCTTTCTAGTCAGCCCAGACCTGGGTCCAAAACAGACTCTGCCCCATGCTAGTTCTGTGACTCTGTGGAAGTTACTTAACCTTTCTGAGCCTTTTTTCTCACACGTAAATTGGATAGCAAACAACGTGGGGCTCAAACAGGATTTTTATTTACAGTGTATAACAGAATGAGCGACACATAGTTAAGTGCTAGATAAAGGACAACTATTGTCTATCCGTAGACTATATACCAACTAGCCACTTTATATTTTCCATAAAGTTTTATTGGAAATTATTCCAGTAATTTGTCCAAAATATGTTGTCTAGTATATCTATAGTAGACCTTTGATTTTCATGAGGGTGTTGACAGAAAATTAATCATTCAATCTAAGAAAAAAATGGAAAATTTTATTCAAGTCAAATTTGAGGATTACAACCTGGGAAGAGCATCTCAGGAAGCTCTGAGAACTGTTCCACCCCCTTAGAAGTCAAGGCACAGTTACATAAGTTTTTTGAGACAGAGGACTGTACCTCAAATGACGTATTGTTGACAGTTTACATAATCCAGATCTAAGCCTCATCGTGGTGGGTCATGTGACCCCTTACAAGATCAAGAAGGAATGCTATCTTTTAAGGAGTTGTCTTGCTGATGCTGGGAGAATGTTGCTCTTTATGGCTGAGCAGGTATTTCTACCGATGGGGGAGGTCTGGTCAATGTACGATGCAGATACACAATGCACAGTGGGGGAGAGACGAGGCCAAAGGGCAGAGATTTTTGTTTAAATTTTTCTTGTCCTGCCATAAAAATAAGACCTTTATTTCACAAGGGTTATACCTGTTATCTTTGTGAAACCTCAAACCACCAACTGCCCCTCTAGCAGGTATTGTCAGCCATAAAATGAAATCAAGTACAACTCAAGCATATACATGACTCTTTTAAGTCCTTAACAGTTCTATAGATAAGGAACTAAACCTTTTTAAAGCTGTTAACTTGTGCCAAAGCAACTAGGTGAATTGTTTCTCTTGTTTGCATTGAACTTTATCGCATCAGAGGTCTGAGCCACCTCTGAATGCTGCCCTTTTAATAAACCCAGTCATCTGAAGTTTAAGTCCAAACCTGTTCCTCCCACAGTCTGTCTCACTTTGATGGATAATTCCAAGCCAGGAAATGGGAAGCCATCTGTGGCACTGCCCTCCCTCATTCCCCACCTCCAGTCCAACGGCATGTTTTGTCTTCAAGATGCCCTAAATCCACACACTTCTCTCCATCTCCATGGGCACCCTCCCAGCCGCCTTTCTTTCAAGAGCCTCCTAACAGTCTTCCTCTTGCATTTAGAATAAAGACCAAAAACCTCTTTATCAAGGCCTAGGGGCTCTGCATGAACTGGCCCCTCCCCTCCAAATCTCACCTCCACTCTCCAAACACTCCTTCCCATGTGTCAAGCTTGCTCTTGTCTCAGGACCATCCTGCAGGCACGTCCGGTGTCTGGAACCGTCCTCTGCCCACTCTGTGCATCGCAGCCTCCTTTTCCTCCTAAATATCTGAGCCCAGTAAGCTGCTTTCTCAAGCAGGTTCCATCACTCTCAACCACAGCACCCAGGTCATTTCTTGCAAAGCATGCATCTCATTTTGTCATGACATATTTATTGGTTTACTGAAGGTTTCCCTCGATTTATTACAGTTTCACTGAGTGCAGCAGTCTTATCCCTTTTGTTCATCCAGTGCCACGCCCAGTGCTGGCCACAATACAGCCTTGATAAACATCTGTTGGATGGATTTTCTAGCTAAAAATATCACTTTTATCTTTAACAATTATTTTTCCCCTATTGCAAAAGCCATACTTTTCGTTGTAGAAAAGATTAGAAAGTACAGATGAACAAATCAAAACAAAACATGTAATCTCACATTTAGAGAGACAGCTGCATTAGCCTTCAGGTGTCTTCTTCTAGGGCAATTTCAATGCATCTCTACCCACATACATAGGGATATATACGCTCCCAAGCCCTTCAACCTTCTGGGGTTACTCTTTCAACAGCCAAACAAAATGTCTTGGTCCCCGGGCAGCACACAAAGGGAAATCAAGCCTTCTAGAGGAACTATAATGGGGCTTGGTATCCTAGGAGGAATAAACGTTACAGATTGTGGCAATCGGTGACAAAAGCCTTTGGGGAGGTCCCTGGAAGAGGAAGAGGAAGCAGCTAACGTGGAGAACTGCCCAAAGCTAGAGGAAAAGGCTCTGGCTCATAATAAATGTGTTTGACTTCGTTTATTCCAAATGAGCCAGTTTAGTTTTCCCAGCAATCTCAAAATAGCCTTTGTCATACTTCAGCCAACCTGCCCAGCAAGATGCTAAGATGAAGCCAACTGGGTTTCCAGACAAAACAGAGGGAACAGTTCTCACTGAGTTTGACTCCAGCCAAACTTAACCAAATGTGGGAAAAGTCTGATGACCTAGGAGCCCCCAGAGCTAGTTAGAATATATGTGTAGTAAAGCATAGTAGGGCAAGGGAGCTCCTAGACAGTGTCAGGATCAAAACAGATGGACAGGCCTTGGTCAGCTACTTTTCATGTTAGTTTACCCGCCCAACAAGCCTGCACCTCAGGCGAGGTGATTTTTAACCCCTTTCACAGGGAGGTTAAGTAACTTGCCCAGAGTGATTCAGCCAGAAGAACAGGGCTGAGACTGGAACCCAGTCTGTTCGGCCTCAGAACCTGAACTCTTTCTGTGGATCAGAAAGATGGGTACAAGGGTACCATAATCATCACTGAACTGCAGGGCTCTTCGTGGCATGGTCCTGTGTTGTTGTTAGAAATAACGATAACTAACATTTAGTGCATCGTGCTAAAATTCTTCTGTACGTATCTCAATTACTTCCCCTAGCAACTCTATAAAGAAGGCATGGTTATTGTCTTGCCTTTGCAGATAAGAAAGGTGCAGAGAATCGGAATAACTTGCCCAAGGTCACACTACTAGTAAACGGCCGAGCTAGGATTCAAACCCAGAGAGTCTGGCTCCAAAACCCACACATTTATGCCCCATGCTACGCTCCTCCTACCAGAAATGGGGGCCAGAAGCTCGTAGACATGAATTCCCGCAGTCCCAAAGCTCCACGCAGGGGCTGGGAAAGGGGTGTGGGGGAAGATGTGACTGTGCAGATGATTAAGGCATGAGCTTTGGAGTCAGGCAGTTCCAAGTTCACATCTCCCCTAACCTCGGAGGCTTCGAGCCTGCCTTCTCCACCCCAAAACAACTCTGGATGTCATTTCCTTTCTGCTGTTTTCCAGGATTGTGATGTGCACACACAGAGGAACAGAAGTGCCATAACCCAGCCGGGGCTTTCCTATCTCCTGTGTCCAGCCGCTCCCTCTTTTCACCCAGTGTCAACAGACCACAGAACTGAGCAGCTCCCCAGTGTCCCCCAAAAGGATGCACTCGGGACTTCCCTGGCCGTCCAGTGGTTAAGACTCAGCGCTGCCAATGCAGGGGGTGCGGGTTCGAGCCCTGGTCGGGGAACCAAGATCCCACATGCCGCGCAGCAGGGCCAAAATAGCCCCACAAAAAGCAAAACAAAACAGACAAACGAACAACGACAAAAGAACCAAAAGGATGCGCTCACCACAACAGGGGACAACAGAAACATTACTGAGGATTTCAAAGCGGAGCTGAGGAAGCGGATCTCCAGCGCACAGCTCACAGAAGACAACAATTCCGTTCTTATCCTTCCATGCTTCTTTCCAGCCCGCCACCGGTTCTTCTGTCACCGCTCCCTCCCCCCTCCCCCCCACATCCTCTGCCCGGGGTGGCAGGTGGTGGCCGAGGGAGGACTTCCCTCTTTTCCAAGTCTCTCCTTCCCACTCTCCCCTTCTCACCCAAATTCCCCTTGGAGCCGCCCTCGGGTTAGCAAGCCAGTCTCCCTCATCCGGCACAGCCTTTGGGGGCCTCCCTCCAGCCCAAGTTGTTAAAGGCTTTATTCCAAGTAAGTGTTCTCTCCCTGCTTGGAATCCTGATTAATACATTAGCTCCCTCTACCAACCCTCCTTCGAAAAAGGAGGCTCTTTTGAGAAAGGAAGGCCATGGAAACGGGGCACAGCTGTTGTGCCTGTCTTGCCGGGAGCGGGGAGGCGGGGTTCATCTGCCTCGGCCGGCGCTGGCCTTGCCCCCATTTCCTCTGTTTGGAAAGGTCACTGGTTTCAAAGGTCTGGGCATGTCTGTCCTGAGCCCCTGTTTTTCCATCTCTGGGTTTCTAGCTTGTCCTAACAGCAAAAGGGATTTGTCTCCGGTGAAGGCTGCCAAAGGTAGTGGCAGGAATCTCTCAGAGAGCAATTACCTGGAAGAGCCCTCCCTGGAGCACAGGCTCTTTCGCTTCCGAAATGGAAAATTTGCACCTCATGCCAATTATTCCAGAGGGCACTTGGACCTTTACCAGCTGGAACACTAACGAGTCTTAAAGGGAAAGTGAGCAAGGGACAAGGGCCACCTTCCAGGCGCTGGGGCAGCAGGCAGGCGGCTTTTGAAGGAAAAGCCCAAGGTAATAATGAGCTGTGTCGCTGGTGGAACACACTGGAATGTAATGCTAAAACCCATCGACGATGAAAGTTATACGCCCCAGTCTTTTTTTCTTTTTCTCCAAGAGAGTATAGATTTCGTCGCCAAGTTCTACAACCCTCTCCTTTACCCTAGAGGTGAAATGTCTATTTTTAAAAAGACTTATGACATCAGAAACCTCCTAAAGTCCATATGTAAATTTGACTTGCTGAAGGTTAATTATTTATCACAATAATAGAATGGCTGAGGATGTTTGCAGGTTTCTTTTTAATCCCATTGGCTTTGAGATGCACTATACGATTTATTTTGGAAACAGATTTGCTACCACTGTTAGGCTTTGCCTAAGATAAAACTCAGCTTTGCTTTCCCCAGGTGAACACTGATTGGAGTAGCTCAGAGGTGTGCAGACTGGCGGGAAGAAGCTGGCTCGGGTTGACATCTTGCCATGTGTAATCACAGACTGGATGGCCCCTCTACAGCTCGTCTGCAAGCACCCAAAGCTTCAATCCAGGAGGAGTTAGAGGGAAAGAAGGCACCTTACAGGAACTGGTCAGACCTATCACACGTGGTTTGGCAGAGAGGACAGTGAGCGGGGAGATCTGGTCCAGAGAGTTCTTTACACCAGAAGACATCAAATTAAGCTACGTCATTGGCGATGCTATTTCATTCTGAAGAGGGTCACCTACAGGCTGCTCTTTGCTTTTGAATCTGACCCTGATTTGGACTGCTGACAAATTCCTAATGGCAAGAAAAAGCAAGGGCCAGGATTGCTTCTAAACATCCCAGCAAAACATTTTACTGCCTTCGCTGCCCCCAGAAATGAGCACTTTTTTTTGACAAACAACAACAAAAATCCCTGATTCCCCATTCCCAACATATCTGAGCCCCAAAGTTATCTGTGCTTTCACCAAAAGACATTCTAACATGACTTTCTGTTGACCTGGCATTTTGCTTCTCTTTTTTAGATTGACATTTTTGTTTTAAAATATTTTCTTAGTGGTTTCTTTTTCCCAGCTCAGAGGAAAACAGAGCTAGACTTGGGCTTTAGCAAATTAAAACAGGTTATTCTTCTCAGAGCAGAGTTAAATGTGTTCCCAGAGAGATGCCAATGCCACTTTATTTTTGGTTTCAGTTTTCTCAAGAGGACTTTTTAATAGTTCTTGGAGTAGGGATGGTAATCTCTGGAAACAAGATAAACTGGGATATATTTACCCTACCCCACTCTCTTTTTTTTTTCTTTTACACTTGAGGTAACTAAATTGGAAGTTGGACATCATGAGTCCTATAGTTTTACTTGGGATTTCCTGCTGTTGACACTAAAGTTTTCTTTTTTGTTGGAACCAGCAATACTTAAGCCAAACCTAATGACGTGTTCTCGAAGTACACTTGAAATGCTTTTTGCCGGGGCAGTAACTCTTTCCTTCTCTGGGCTGATGAAAAAGAGTGTAACAATGCTATTCCCAGTTTCTAAAGCCACAGGTATTTAGTTAGAATAAGGTTTGGCTGTATGTGGTAGAAAACCCAAACCACCAGTGGCTTAAGATGGAACTTTCTCTCTCCCATGCAAAGGGGAGGGAAGTGGAGGGAGTGGAATGCTGGGTGCATTCCTCAAAGTTCTCAGTGACTCTGGCCTCTTCCAGTTTGTCTGCCACGTGACTAGGCTTTTGTCCTTATGCTCATTATCCCAAATGATAGCATCCATATTACCAGCCAGTAAAGTAAAAAAAGAAGAGGAAAAAAAAAAAGTCAAAAAGCACCCATTGGGGAAGGTTTCCATCCACTGCCAAGACAACACTTCTGCTTATATCTCACTGACCAGAACTTAATCACATGATCACACTTAGCTACAAGGGAGGCTGGGAAATGTAGTCTTTTTTTCTGGATGGCTGTGTGCCCACTTAAAAATTATATTTGTAGAATTCCCTGGTGGTTGGGCAACTAAAATCCCACACACAAACCGTGCAGCGCGGCCAGAGAAAAAAAAGCAAACCCCAAATTATATTTCTATGACATACACTCTAGGTCTTATGTTCTTAAAATTAATGTTTCTATCAATTTTACCTTAAGAATTTTGAATCACCTTTTGAGATTACAATATAAAATGGTGTAAAATAAGTATTAGAAATGCTCCATTCTATAACATTCATATTCTTTTACCAGTAATTTTGCTACAATTTAATTAACTCAAAATTCAGAAAAAGTTTTAAACAAAAAAATACTCATTACATAGTTATATATAATCAGACACAATAAAAGGGATCAGAATGCCAAAATACGGGAGATTGATCAAATAAACCATGCTATACATCCTTAATGAAATATGCATCTATTAAAAATTATGTTTACAGGGACTTCCCTGGCAGTCCGGTGGTTAGGACTCAGTGCTTTCACTGCTGGGGTCCAGGTTTGATCCCTGGTCAGGAAACTAAGATCCCACAAGCCATGTGGCACAGCCAGAAAAAAAAAAATTATGTTTACAAAGAGTCCATGGTAACTTAGAAAACTGCTTACCCTGTTAAATAAAATTATAGGGATATAAACTTGCAGTACAGTTACCATTAACCTATATATAGAAAGAAAAACAAGTAAACAAAACAAAAAAAATCAAACATTAAAATCCAAACCCCAATGGCTTTTTGGCTAATAAGAATTTTAATGACTATTTTTCCTACATTTCTTTATTTTCCAAGTTTTCTTGCTATTATACTTATTATATTAGAAATAAAAAATAAATCCTATTCTCTTGTCTCTTTAGATACCTACATTCAACCCACCTCATAGAGCTCAGTTTAATCCTTCTTCCTATACAAAAGCTTTTCCTGATTACCCTCTCTCTCTTTTTTAAAATGGAAAGTCAGCTTTTTTGACTTACCACCATCAAGGGGAATCCTCTGCTGGAGGAGTCTTGGGGTCTAAAGTGGGCTAGATCTCCCCTCTCCCTGCTCCTTGGCAGATACGACGCAGTCCTATGATCCGGGCACACTAATCAGATGACATGGAGCATGGGATATGCTTTAAAATAGTCCATTTCAGGGGATGGAGGGTAGACTAGGTGAAATAAGTTTGTTCATGAGTTGATTAACTGTTGAAAAGAGTGAGAGAAGCATAGTGGTTCATTATACCATTGTCTCTACTTTTGTATTTGTTTGAAATTTTCCATAATTAAAAAAAAAAAGATACTTAGAATTTACTCCAGTTTCTGAAACTGGCTAACTATGCAACTTCAACAGTTCATTTAATTAGGGCAGTAACAACTGGGAACAAAGTCATTAGTAAATTTTAAGGCAGGAGGCAAATGTTATCACCGGCATCATTTAGGGCTGTTTCCATTCCAAGTGAAGGAAAATCTAATTCAAAATGGTTTAAGCAATTTATTGGATCCCATCCATGAAAAGTTAGAAAATACGACTCTCTTCAGCTTGTTAACCTAAAACAATAAACAGCGGTTATTTTATCAGCAAAATGGGTTTACTTGGGAGCAGCAAAAAATTGCAATTTGGGACATGCAGTTACGGAAAACCACATGCAAGTCCCGGTAAAGCAAAGGAGAGGAAACTCTTTTATAGAGGAGAAGGGGAAGTTGGGAGGGGCTATTACAAACAAAATGCCCATTAGAGGAAAACTGGAAGTTTCCCAGTACAGTGGCTTTTCATTGGCTGAGTCGTGACAGTCTCTCATTGGCTGAGCTGTTGCCAAGCAAAGAGAATTTTTTTTCTTCCTTCTGGAGGTGATAAAGTATTGTCACTTCCCGCTGGAGACGCAAGGTACGCCTCTTCCGGTTGGGATCTGAACTGTAGGTGAATGAGATCTCCCCTTTCTGGCCTCCTGACTATTTGAGTAGGGTTTCCCTTTATTAATTTTCACAAGGCGTTGTTCGAGCCAGGGTTCAACCATGCCACTGCACTGGGACTCTCTATATCTCTCTGTCTCCTGGCTCTGCCTTCTGCCAAGTTAGCTTCACCCTTGGACTTCACAAGGTGCTTCCTCAGGTTCACATCTGATCTGGTTCAAGTCTAGCAAAAACAAGAGAGGAGCAGTTGCGGTTGCCACGCCCTCCCCCATGCATACACACACACACACACACACACACACACGCACACACACACACACACAATATTACATTCATCTTTGCATCCCACCGTCACCCAACACAGTCCTCGCACACGAAAGGGGTTCAACAAATGCTTCTAAATGCCTTTTTGAATGGAAAACTTTTTGCCAGTGTACAACTGCAGGGCCAACCAGGCAGACTTGGAAAAGGAATTTTGCGACACCATAGAGAGAAATTTCATTAGACCTGTCTGATGACTAATGTCTGATAATCCCATGGGGGATAATGCCATTTGCCAGGCTTCCCAAGAGATAAGCCTTTACAAACAAAAAAACCTTCCTCTTTCTGTGGAATGATTAACAATTACAGCAGCCAGTGCTGACTGAGGGCTTACTCCATGCCCTTCACATTTCATCATCACAATAACCCTATTATTATCCTCTTTTTACAAATGAGGAAGTTGAGGCACAGAACAATTAAGTCAATTACTGTAGGTCATCTGGCTAGTAGTAACCTGAGCCAGGAGTGAACTCTGGTGACAGAGCTGGTTCTTTTAATCCCTCTCCTTCTTGGTCTTGCCGATACTTCCAAGCACTCTTTCTCAAACACTCTCCCTTGCAAGTCAGCCTCCAGTACCTGGCCGTTAAGTGTTACAAGTTCTCACAGGATTCTTCCTAGGCCCTTCTCTCCTCTCACTGTCTAGATTCTATCCCTGTGCAATTGCATTAAGGCCCTTGGGTTCAGTTGCCATCAGTATCAGGACTGCATTTGCCTACATACAGTTGGCCTTCTGTACCCATGGATGTGGAACCCAGGGATACAGAGGGCCAACTATGCCATTTTGTATAAGGGACTTGACCTTCCTTAGATTTTGGCATCCTTTTGGGGAGGGTTCTGGAACTGTTAGGGGAACCACTGACCAAAACCACCCCCCCTGGCCAGACAAGATCGTAACCACTTGCATGAGTTATCTTACAACAGGAGGTCCTGGTAAGGAACGTGGAACTAAAAGCTACCGCCAACTGGAAGAATTTGGTAAAGGTCAAAAGGAGAGAGGAGACTCCAGTCCATATGTCCTACCAACCTCTCAGAATCCTTCTTGCTGGAATCCATCTTGGCTGAGCAATGCACGGGCCACCAGGAAGGACCCTGAGTCAGAATGATTGACTGGAGACAACCTGGAAACTAACCCCATTACCCTAAAACCTGAGACTGTGAGCCACGTGGCAGAGCACATCTCCTGGGTTCCCTTACCCTGATGCTCTCCGCCCGGGCGCCCCTTCCCAATAAAGTCTCTTGCTTTGCCAGCATGTGTCCCCCTGGACAATTCATTTCTGAGTGTTAGACAAGAGCCCTGCGAGGGATCCCCTTTCCTGCAACAGAACTAATCCCCCATGGATACTGAGGGACGACTGTACAGCTAAAAGAGTGACTATACTAGCTTAACCAAACGGGGGTTTGTTTTTCTAGTAAGATTAAAAATACTATATATCTATATATGTATATGTATGGCTATACATGTATACGTATAGCTGATTCACTTTGTTATACAGCAGAAACTAACACACCATTGGAAAGCAATTATACTCCAATAAAGATGTTAAAAAAAAATACATGATCTGGGCTCTGCCATGTCATCAGCGTCCTAGGGACCCTTGACTGTTCCTCTCCACCATCCTCACACGTAGCTTTCATCCTCATGCTCTTTTTGCCTTACATAACAAGATAGATGCTCTGCCCCCAGCTTCAAGTTCATATTCCAGGCAGGTAGATGGGGGAATGACAAAAATTTATGAAAGCCTCATCTACCACTTTGTATAAAGCTTCCTGGAACTCTTACCTGGCTACTTCTGTTTACCTCTTTGGTCAGAGCTGGCAAGTTCCAGCAGCCAGGAAGTCAGGGAAGGTATATTTAACTGGGCTCATGGTATCCTGAACAAATTTAAGACTCTGATAGAATGGAGGAAATTTATATATATACAATGGAATAGTATTCAGCCATGAGAAAGAAGGAAATTCAGCCATTTGCATCCAACAACATGGATGGAACTTGAGGGCATAATGCTAAGAGATAAGTCAGACAGAGAAAGACAAATACTATATGATATCACTTGTATGCGGAATCTAAAAAGCTGAACTAAAAACAGAGAATAGAATGGTGGTTACCAGGGGCTGGGGGCATGGGGTCGGGTGGGTGGGGGAACTGGGAGATGTTTAAGGGTGCAAACTTGCTACTAGTAAATAAAAAAGTTCTGGAGATCTAAATGTATAGCATAGTACTTATAGTCAACAATCCTCTATTATAAACTTCAAAATTGCTAAGAGACTAGATTTTAATTGTTCTCATCACAAAAAAGAGATGATAATTAGGTGATGTGATAGAGGGGTTAGCAAACGCTATTGTAGTAATCATATTGCAACACAGAAATGTGTCAAACCAATACACTGTACACCTTAAACTTATACAATGTCATACGTCAATTATATCTCAATTGGGAAAAAAAAGGAAGAGAAATGATATTGGGAAGACAATCAACACACCATTTATACACCACTGACCTCAAATTTATAATTCTATCTCAGATCCCTGCACAAATTGAAGTTGAGTTGAGTTTATGCTGGACTCTCTTTCCTGTTGCAATAGTATTACTGAATAAAGTCTAGCCTCACCACTTTAGCTAGTGTTCAGCTTTGTTTATCTTTGATACCATGTGTTGTTCAGGCACACATTCTCTGCCCTTTTCTTGCAGGATCTTTTTGATCTTCAAATGTCCTTTTTTTTTCTATTGCAAAATCAAAAGCTATAGTTTCCCCACGTTTCTTAAGTAGGCTTCAGGAGCTTAGGTTGGAAAGTCAAAAGTTAACTGTTCCTTTCTGTTTGCATTCCTGTTTTAACAACTCCAATTCTTTCCAAGGCATTTAAGATGTCTCTGGATGATTAGGTGAAGGATCACATACTCAGTAGAATAGAGAAGAAAGCCACAAAGATTAATAATTTCAAAATATTATCTTGCTGTAGATACAGAATGCTTGTGTCAATAAATATAAAGAGAAGCCAACAATAGATGAATGACATAAACCATTATATATCAATTTCATGGAATTGCGAGTCAATAAATTTCATAATTTCACAAATTACTTAAATAACTGGAAAGTTTGTTGTTGCTTTACTTACTATTACTGGTTTATCATTATTTATTTATTTGGCTGCGTTGGGTCTTAATTGTGGCACATAGGATCTTCATTGTGGCAGATGGGATCTTTTGTTTTTGTGCATGGGCTCTCCGTTGTGGTGCGCCGGCTTCTCTAGTTGTGGCACATGGGCTCCAGAATGAGCGGGCTCAGTAGTTGCGGTGCACGGGCTTAGTTGCCCTGCAGCATGTGGGATCTTAGTTCCCCAACCAGGGATCAAACCCAACCCACATCCCCTGCATTGGAAGGCAGATTCTTAACCACTGTGCCACCAGGGAAGCCCCCTCATTGGAGTTTTGATTTCCATTTCTCTAATGATTAGTGATGCTGAGCATCTTTTCATGTGCCTCTTGGCCATCTGTATGTCTTCCTTGGTGAAATGTCTATTTACGTCTTTCACCCATTTTTTAACTGGATTTTTTTTTTTTTTTTTTTTTGATATTGAGCTCCATGAGCTGTTTGTATATTTTGGTGATTAATCCTTTGTCTGTTGTTTCATTTGTAAATATTTTCTCCAATTCTGAGGGTTGTCTTTTTGTCTTGTTTATGGTTTCCTTTGCTGTGCAAAAGCTTTTAAGTTTAATTAAATCCCATTTGTTTATTTTTGTTTTTATTTCTGTTACTCTAGGAGGTGGGTCAAAAAAGATCTTGCTGTGGCTTATGTCAAAGAGTATTTTTCCTATGTTTTCCTCTAAGAATTTTATAGGGTCTGGTCTTATTTAAGTCTTTAATCTATTTGGAGTTTATTTTTGTGTATGGTGTTAGGTAGTGTTCTAATTTCATTCTTTTACATGTAGCTGTCCAGTTTTCCCAGCACCACTTGTTGAAGAGGCCGTCTTTTCTCCCTTGTGTGTTCTTGCCTCCTTTGTCGTAAATTAGGTGCCTGTATGTGTGTGGGTTTATCTCTGGGCATTCTATCTTGTACCATTGATCTATATTTCTGTTTTTGTGCCATTACCAAACTGTCTTCATTACTGTAGCTTGTGGTATAGCTTGAAGCCTGATTCCTCCAGCTCAGTTTTTCTTTCTCCAGATTGCTTTGGCTGTTTGGGGTCTTTTGTGTTTCCATACAAATTGTAAAAATTTTTGTTCTAATTCTGTGAAGAATGACATTGGTAGTTTGATAGGGATTGCACTGAATCTGCAGATTGCTTTGGTTAGTACAGTCATTTTCACAATACTGATTCTTCCAATCTAAGAACATGGTATATTTTTCCATCTGTTTATGTCATCTTTGATTTCTTTCATCAGTGTTTTATAGCTTTGAGTACAAGTCTTTCGCCTCCTTAGGCAGGGTTATTTCTAGGTATTTTATTCTTTTCGTTGCAATGGTAAATGGAAGTGTTTCCTTAATTTCTCTTTCTGATTTTTCACTGTTGGTGTATAGGAATGCCAGAGATTTCTGTCCATTAATTTTGTATCCTGCAACCTTAACAAATTCATTGAATAGTTCTAGTAGTTTTCTGGTGACATCTTTAGGATTTTCTGTGTACAGTATCATGTCATTGGCAAACAGTGACAGTTTAACTTCTTCTTTTCCAATTTGTATTCCTTTTATTGGTTTTTCTTCTCTGATTCCTGTGGTGAGGACTTCCAAAACTATGTTGAATAAGAGTGGCGAGAGTGGACATCCTTGTCTTGTTCCTGATCTTAGTGGAAATGCTTTCAGTTTTTCACCATTGAGTATGATGCTTGCTATGGGTTTGTCACGTATGGCCTTTATTATGTTGAGGTAGGTTCCCTCTATGCCCATATTCTGGAGAGTTTTCATCATAAACCAGCGTTGAATTTTGCCAAAAGCTTTTTCTGCATCTATTGAGATGATCATATGGTTTTTATTCTTGAGTTTGTTAATATGGTGTATCACACTGATTGATTTGCATATACTGAAGAATCCTTGCATCCCTGGGATAAATCCCACTTGATCATGGTGTATGATCCTTTTAATGTGTTGTTGGATTCTGTTTGCTAGTATTTTGTTCAGGATTTTTACATCTATGTTCATCAGTGATATTGGTCTGTAATTTTCTTTTTTGTGTGTAATTATCTTTGTCTGGTTTTGGTGTCAGTGTGATGGTAGCTTCGTAGAATGAATCTGGGAGTGTTTTTCCCTCTGCAATTTTTTGGAGGAGTTTGAGAAGGGTCGGTGTTAGCTCTTCTCTAAATGTTTGATAGAATTCTCCTGTGAAGCCATCTGGTCCTGGACTTTTGTTTGTTGGAAGATTTTAAATTATGGTTTCAATTTCAGTGCTTGTGATAGGTCTGTTTATATTTTCTAATTCTCCCTGGTTCAGTCTTGGAAAATTGTACCTTTCCCAGAATTTGCTGATTTCTTCGTGGTTGTCCATTTTATTGGCATATAGTTGTTTGTAGTAGTCTCTTATCATCCACTTTATTTCTGCAGAGTCAGTTGTAACTTCTCCTTGTTCATTTCTAATTCTATTGATTTGAGTCCTCTCCCTTTTTTTCTTGATGAGTCTGGCTAAGGGTTTATCAATTTTGTTTATCTTCCCAAGGACCCAGCTTTCAGTTTTATTGATCTTTGCTATTGTTTTCTTCATCTACTTCATTTATTTCTGCTCTGATCTTTATGATTTCTTTACTTGTACTGACTTTGGGTTTTCTTTGTTCTTCATTCTCTAGTTGTTTAAAGTGTAGGGTTAGATTGCTTTATTTGAGATTTTTCTTGTTTCTTGAGGTGAGACTGTATTGCTATAGACTTCCCTCTTAGAACTGTTTTTGCTCCACCCCACAGATTTTGGCTTCTCATGTTCTCATTGTCATTTATTTCAATGTATTTTTAAATTTCTTCTTTGATTTCTTCCATGATCTCTTGGTTATTTAGTAGTGCACTGTTTAGCCTCCATGTATTTGTGTTTTTTAGTTTTTTTTCCTGTAATTGATTTCCAATCTCATAGCATTGTGGTCAGAAAAGATGTTTGATACTATTTCAATTTTCTTAAATTTTCCAAGGCTTGCTTTGTGACCCAAGATATGAGCTATCCTGGAGAATGTTCTCTGTGCACTTGAGAAGAAAGTGTATTTGGCCACTTTTCGGTGGAATGTTCTAAATATCAATTAGATCTATCTGGTCTATTGTGTCATTTAAAGCTTGTGTTTCCTTATTTATTTTCTGTTTGGATGATCTGTCCATTGGTGTAAGTGGGGTGTTAAAGTCCCCTACTATTATTGTGTTACTGTTGATTTCTCTTTTCATGGTTTTTAGCATTTGCCATATGTATTGAGGTGCTCCTATGTTGGGTGCATAAACCTTTATAATTATTATATCTTCTTCTTGGATTGATCCTTTGATCATTATGTAGTGTCCCTCCTTACCTCTTGTAACAGACTTTATTTTAAAGTCTATTTTATCTGATACGAGTATCGCTACTCCAGCTTTCTTCTGATTTCCATTTGCATGGAATATATTTTTCCATCCCTTCACTTTCAGTCTGTATGTGTCCCTAGGAGTGAAGTGAGTCTCCTGTAGGCAGCATATATATGGGTCTTGTTTTTGTATCCATTCAGCCAGTCTGTGTGTTTTGGTTGGGGCATTTAATCCATTTACATTCAAGGTTATTATCAATATGTATGTTCCTATTACCATTTTCTTAATTGTTTTGGGTTTGTTTTTGTAGGTCTTTTTCTTCTCTTGTGTTTCCCGTTTAGAGAAGTTTCTTTAGCATTTGTTGTAAAGCTGGTTTGGTGGTGCTGAATTCTCTAGCTTTTGCTTGTCTGAAAAGCTTTTGACTTCTCCATCGAATCTGAATGAGATCCTTGCAGGGTAGAGTAATCTTGGTTGTAGGTGTTTTTCTTTCATCACTTTAAGTATATCCTGCCACTCCTTTCTGGTCTGCAGAGTTTCTGCTGAAAAATCAGCTGATAACCATATGGGGATTCCTTTGTATGTTATTTTTTGCTTTTCCCTTGCTGCTTTTAATATTTTTTCTTTGAAATTAATTTTTGTTAGTTTGATTAATATGTGTCTTGGTGTGTTTCTCCTAGGGTTTATCTGTATGGGATTCTCTGTGCTTTCTGGACTTGGGTGCCTATTTCCTTTCCCATGTTCGAGAAGTTTTCCACTATAGTCTCTTCAAATATTTTCTCAGACCCTTTCTTTCTCTCTTCTTCTTCTGGGACCCCTATAATTTGAATGTTGGTGTGTTTAGTGCTGTCCCAGAGGTCTCTGAGATTTCCTTCTTTTTTATTTAATAAATTTATTTTATTTATTTATTTTTGGCTGCGTTGGGTCTTCATTGCTGCACGTGGGCTTTCTCTAGTTGTGGTGAGCGGGGGCTACTCTTTTTTTTTTTTTTTTTTTTGCGGTACGTGGGCCTCTCACTGTTGTAACCTCTCCCGTTGCAGAGCACAGGCTCCGGACGCGCAGGCTTAGCGGCCATGGCTCACGGGCCCAGCCGCTCCACGGCATGTGGGATCTTCCCGGACCGGGGCACGAACCCGTGTCCCCTGCATCAGCAGGCAGACTCTTAACCACTGCGCCACCAGGGAAGCCCTGGGGGCTACTCTTCGTTGCAGTGCATGGGCTTCTCATTGCAGTGGCTTCTCTTGTTGCAGAGCATGGGCTCTAGAGCAGAGGCTCAGTAGTTGCGGATCACAGGCTTAGTTGCTCCTCAGCATGTGGGATCTACTTGGTCAGGGCTCGAACTCGTGTCCCCTGCATTGTGTGGTGGATTCTTAACCACTGTGCCACCAGGGAAGCCCCCTGTCTTCAATTCTTGTCATTCTTTTTTCTTTATTCTGCTCCTTGGCAGTTATTTCCACCATTTTGTCTTCCAACTCACTTATTCATTTTTCTGCCTCAGTTATTCTGTTATTGATTCCTTCTCATGTATTTTTCATTTCAGTTATTGTGTTGTTCATGTCTGCTTGTCTGTTCTTTATTTCTTCTAGATCTTTGTTAAGCATTTCTTGTATTTTCTCAATCCATGTCTCCATTCTATTTCTTAGATTCTGGATCATGTTCACTATCATTACTCTGAATTCTTTTTCAGGTAGGTTACCTATTTCCTCTTCATTTATTTGGTCTTGTAGTTGTTTTTTTTTTTTTTTTTTTTTTTTTTTTTTTGCGGTACGCGGGCCTCTCACTGTTGTGGCCTCTCCCATTGCGGAGCACAGGCTCCGGACGCGCAGGCTCAGCAGCCATGGCTCGTGGGCCCAGCCGCTCCACGGCATGCGGGATCCTCCCGGACCGGGGCACGAACCCATGACCCCTGCATCGGCAGGCAGACTCTCAACCACCGCGCCACCAGGGAAGCCCTGGTCTTGTAGGTTTTTACCTTGCTCCTTCATGTGTGACATTGTTTTGTCATCTTTTTATTTTTTTTGATGGGTGGGATTGTGTTCCTGTCTTACTGGTTGTTTGGCCTGAGGCTTCCAACACTGGGGTTTTTTAGGCTATTGTGTAGAGCTGGGTCTTGGTGCTGAGATGAGGAACTCCATGAGATCTCACTCCTATGAATATTCCCTGGGGGCTGAGGTTCTCTGTTAGTTCAGTGGTTGGGACTCAGAGCTCCCACCGCAAGAGCTTTGGCCCAACCCTGGGCTCGTGAACCAAGATCCTTCAAGCTGCCTGGGGCAGCAAGAAAAAAAAGGTAAAATATAAAATTAGACTCGTAAACTAACAGATATGTTAGGAAGAATATAAAAATAAAAATATAGATGAATCAACAAGTGGAAGGTACATGAGTACCACAATAGTAAAAAAGAGGAGAAGGGAAAAGGAAAAAAAAAAGGGTGGGGAAAGGCCTTGGCTGTGGAGGGCAGGGACTAAACAAGGGAAAGGTTTGGGCGGTGGGTGGGCCCAATGCTCAGGACCCACAGAGTCAGAAAACGCCCTGGGAGCTGTGGGGTGTGGGGCTTAGGTTCAAGAAACAGAAGGGGCCGAGGCGTACCCCCCATCCCTGGTCTCAGAGGGCAGGGGACCCCACCTGGGAGCCCAGCAGGCTTCCTGGGCTCAAGTGGGCGGGGCAGACGCTCTCCTCTCCTCTCTTGCTCCTCCGGTCTGGAAGGGCCTCTCCCACCTGCCTCTCCTCATCTCCCCGGCTTCCCTCCTATGCCCTCAAAGACCCACACGGGCTGGAGGGGGCTTTGGAGGGCAGGGGATCAGCCGGGAAGCTCAGCAGCCTCTCCAGGCCCAAGTGGGCAGGACAATCGCCCTCCACTCCTCTCCTGCTCCTCCTGGTTGGCTCCTCCCACCTGCCTCTCCTGATCTCCCCAGCCTCCCGCCTATGCCCCCAGGACCTACGTGGCCTGGATGGCGCTTTGGAGTGGGGGTACCGGCCTGGGAGCTCAGCAGGCTCCCCGGCCCGAGTGGGCCAGGCGATCGCCCTCCGCTCCTCTCCTGCCCTTCCTGGAGAGTCCCTCCCGCCTGCCCCTCCTGATCTCCCCACCCTCAGGGGCGCCAATCCTGTCTGGCCTCCGCTGCTCCTCCCCCGAGTCCCCCTACATCCTACCGGTTCGCTTTGGCATTCCTCCATCTCCTTGGGCATCAGAGTCCCCCACCAGCAGCCAGCAGGCACCCTAGTTGTGGGGAGACGCTAACTCCGCATCTTCCCACACTGCCATCTTGACTCCCTCTATTTTGTATATAGTCGTGTGTATATGTTAATCTCAAACTCCTAATTTCTCCCTCCCCCCAACCTTTCCCCTTTGGTAACCATAAGTTTGTTTTTGAAGTCTGTGAGTCTGTTTCTGTTTTGTAAATAAGTTTATTTATGTCATCTTTTTAGATTCCACATATAAGTGATATCATATGATATTTGTCTTTCTGTCTGACTTCACTTAGTATGATAATCTCTAGGTCCACCCATGTTGCTGCAAATGGTGTTATTTCATTTTTTTATGGCCGAGTAACATTCCATTGTATATACACATCCCATCTTCTTTATCCATTTCTCTGTCAATGGACATTTAGGTTGCTTCTATGTCTTGTCTATTGTAAATAGTGCTCCAGTGAACACTGGGGTGCATATAACTTTTCAAATTATGGTTTTCTCCAGATATATGCCCAGGAGTGGGATTGCTGGATCATGTGGTAGTTCTATTTTTAGTTATTTTTTTTAAACATCTTTATCAGAGTATAATTGCTTTACAATGGTGTGTTAGTTTCTATTGTATAACAAAGTGAATCAGCTATATGTATACATATATCTCCATATCTCCTCCCTCTTGCATCTCCCTCCCACCCTCCCTATCCCACCCCTCTAGCTGGTCACAAAGCACCAAGCTGATCACCCTGTGCTATGCGGCTGCTTCCCACTAGCTATCTGTTTTACATTTGGTAGTGTATATATGTCCATGCCACTCTCTCACTTTGTCCCAGCTTACCCTTCGCCCTCCCCATGTCCTCAAGTCTATTCTCTATGTCTGCGTCTTTATTCTATTTTTAGTTTTTTTAAGGAACCTCCATACTGTTCTCAGTAGTGGTTGTACCAATTTACATTCCCACCAACAATGTAGGAAGGTTCCCTTTTCTCCACACCCTCTGCAACATTTATTATTGCAGAGTTTTTAATGATGGCCATTCTGACCACTGTGAGGTGATACCTCATTCAGAAGGGCTTTCGTATTGGCACACTCAGCCTACAACCTGCTCGATTACCTACCCTACAGCATAGATAGACCTCCATAAAGTGTAACTAACCTTGCAACAGATGGCCCTAAGTCAGGGGCACAGTTCCTCGTGAGAAATACAATTCTTGTTCTTGCTATCATTGAAGACGTTGCTCCCAAGACTTCTGCAACAGTGAACTACATCTGCCAACAAAGTTGGAAAAAGAACAGCACAAATGAAAAGGTCAAGTTTCGGAAACGAGAAAATGTGGCAAATTTTCATGCACAGATACGGCAAAAAGTGGGCATCACTGAATGCTGAAATCCCAGTCAGAGCCAATGAGGAAGGTAAGCACCTGGAACAAAGCAAACTCACGTGCAGCTCAGGGACTGCACAATTTGGAGGAAGTCCATTGTGTTCACTCCTCATTCCCACTCTGGAGTGCCAGTCAGCCAAACAACTAGCGAACCCTGAAGGCCTACCGTGTACCAGGGTCCCAGGAAGTAATCACTAGAAGACTGAGGATCACAGAGTACAGGTAGAGGGCTATGAGACTGAGTAAGGGGGCTCCTGACTTCCCAGGGGAATCAGGGAAGGCTTATGAGAGAAGGTCAGGTTTATGCTGAAACCTGAAAGATGAGTAAGAAGGTAGCTATGTGGGGAGGGGCAGGAGTTCTTTCAATAAGGACACGTGAAAAGTCCAGTGTTGGGTGCTGAAGAGTGGAGAGGGGAAAGGCTTCTTCCCTGTTTCTGGTTTTAAGTCTTCCTGAAGACCCAGATCTCTTGCCCCACTTTAATGCTCTGCAATGAGGAAGCCTGAGTTATCTGATGGGTATCTGTTTTGTGGCAGTCTCAGCCTATGGACAGTGATGCTACCTATCTGCTAGGAATGCCTGCGGGCACTCACCTGGGCCCCTGCTACTTGTGGTGAGCCTCCTCTTCCCCTACTGGAGCCAGTGTTGTGGCTGGATTAGCTCTTGTGGTTCTGATCATGATTGCAGGATGCACCTCACAGCAACCCTCAGGGAACTTTGAAAAAGCAAGGTTGATTACTCACAAGCCCTGGAGGGTACAGGCATGCCTGGGGCCTACATACTGAGGTCATGGCCAAAGAGAAAGAGAGTGCATACCTGGGTTCTGCCTTTACTGGGGTGCCTAGAGTTTCATGAGTTCACTCTTTATTGGTTAATTTAGAACACAGGATTGGGAATGAAGGAGCAGGAAGGGAAAAAGCAGGATCACTCGAGCGGTCAGTCCTCTAGGCCACCCAGGGCTTTCTAAAGGGGGAACTTCATAGGTGCAGTGGCCTGGCTCTTTATGTACTTGTGTAGCTGGCAATGTGTTTATTCAATCGAAAGTTTAACGTCAGGCACCTACATTACAATCAAATAAGTCAATTGTCAGGCACTTACACTACAATATCATCCAAAGTTTAGTGCAGGAAATAGAAAGCACTGTAGATATTTTGGGTAGGAAAGGATTTATCAGTATCAGTGCTCACTACTTCACTGGAAAGACTGGAAGGAGGGAAGAAATGGCTCGAGGATAGGGTCTCCAGGGGTGAGTCCAAGAACATGGAAGAACTCGTCCACTACTGTAGCTCCTACCACTGGAACACTGATTTAACACAGACCACCACAGTTGTAAGTCAGGGACCAGGAGCCCTCAGACAAGAAGATGCCACCCCAAAAGATCCTTCATACACAGGAAGAATGGGTACTGGAACGTTGCTGCTGAAAAATCTCACGATTCTACAACCTGGCTTGTGAGAAACAAAACAAAACAAAACAAAACAAAAACCAAAAGGGCCACCATCTAATTTCCACCTTATTTACAACACAAACCCTAGCTACAATGGCATCTGTGGGTATAATTTTGGCTTTCTGACCTCTGCACTCCAGAAGGTGCCTATGAGGGTGGGCTGGCAGTTAAAAGCTAATTCATAGTGTTCACCACACTGGGGCACAGATGGTGGTCTACACTTCTTGACTGGGTAGAGCCAATCTAGCATGAGTGCTGGCTTGGGGGGGTTTGGCTTTCTTTTTCCCTCTCTACCAGGATGAGCAGGAGGCAGTGTCTGCCCTACACACTGTACCTTTCCCTTGGATGGGCTGGTCCAAGGTCAGGACTGGGTATTTGGAATTAGCAAGTGCATTCTGATTCAAACACTAAGCTATATCTTCCAATTTATTTTGGTTTTCTTATCTGCTGACTTTATTGTGTTGTTTTCAATTGTTTCAGAACTTGGGTAAGGAAGAGGATACAGTTTATAGGGCCCTCTCCAGGAACCCAACTTCTAACAGCACTGAAGTGAAAAGAGAAAGGGGTAGAGAGACACCAATGAGGCTGAAGACGGCCCTGATTCTATTAGGTCTTTGGATCTGGTTAAGGATTTTGGACTTGAACCTAAGGCCATGGGGAAGCCCATTCTTCCATCTCAGGAGTGTGAGGTGTGAGGAGAGCCTGAAAGTCTACACATCACCATACTTTCTCCTCTGACCCCTCTCATGACAAGAAGAGTTTTGAGGTGAAGAAAGACAGAGGGAGGTATGAGAAAATGAGTGCTGGCCCACCTGGTAGACAGTCTCTCAATGGCTCTCAGCGATGTCTGCTTCCTGTATTCATGCCCTTGTGTAATTCCCTCCACTTGAACGGGGCAGGACATACTGACTTGCTTCTTTAGAATAGGCAAAGGTGATAAGATAGCACACTGGGATTTGGCTATAAAGGACGGTGACCTGTACCTTGCTCACTTTCTCTCCCTGATTCTTCTCTCTCACTTTGCCACGTCATGCGCTGCCCTGTGGAGAGATTCACATGGCAAATAACTGAGAGAGGCCCTCAGTCCAACCGCCTGTGATGAGCTGAGTCTTGCCAACAATCTCATGAGCGAGCTTGAAAGCAGATCCTTCCCCAGTTGAGCCTTGAGATGACTGCAGCTCTGGCTAATACCTTGATGGCAGCCCCAGGAGAGACCCCAACTTGACCCACAGAAACGATCAGATAATGTTCTAAGTCACTACATTTTTGGGTGTTTTATTATGCAGCAATAGGTAACTAATACTAATCCATCAAATAAGGAGTCCCTAGGTCTCTCTGGACTTTGCTTCTTACCAAAGCGGTTGGTCAAAAAAAAAAAACAAAGAAAAAAACCCAAAGTGACTCGTCCATCCTGCAGCAGGGGACCACAACAAAATCTAGGTGCCTCTGCCATTAGTGAATAAGGGCCCCAAGGAAGGTTCCCAATACAGACAGTCCACGACTTACAATGGTTTGACTTACAATTTTTCGACTTTAGATGGTGCAAAAGCAATATGCATTCAGTAGAAACCATACATCAGATTTTGAATTGTGATCTTTCCCCGGGCAGCGATACCTGGTACAACACTCTCTTGTGATGCTGGACAGCAGCAGCCACAGCTCCCAGTCGGCCACATGATCATGAGACACTGACAACCATTCCTTCACTTTCAGTACAGTATTCAACAAATTACATGAGATATTCAACAGTTTATTATAAAATAGGCTTTGTGTTGGATGATTGTGCCCAACCGTAGGCTAATGAAAGTGTTCTGAGCACACTTTAAGGTAGGTTAGGCTAAGCTAGGTAAGCTAGGTAGGTTAGGTATACTAAATGCAGTGTTGACTTATTTTCAACTTATGATGGATTTATCAGGATGTAACCCCATCAAAGTCGAGGAAGATCTGTTCTTATTGCTCAAGATCCCAGCATCCACCTCCCTTAGGCACCTGAACAACTAAACAGACCATATGGACCCACAACATCCAATCTTCCAGAATAAGAACTAAGGGGACAATCTAAAAATTAACCAAAAGAACAGGATGGGGAATGAGATTATTCTATAAATACCCTCATTCAAAGATAAGTATACATAAACAAGCAAAGACAATAAACATGAAAAAACACACACACAACCAACCTCAACTAAAATGGAGGAAATCAACACAAAATACAAAAGACAGATGAAAAAGATGAGAAACATTCCTTGGAAGGTTTGTACTAGGAAACTCTAAACACTTTGCTTCCTCTCAAGGAAATTAAAGCAAACACTGAGTTCATGAAATAAGAAATTAAGAAACAGATGAGAAGACAACAAACAGTTCATAAGGTGAAACAGCAGCTGGCCTAACTAGGAAAAATCAATTTCCATCCTCCAAAGGTTACAGAATCTCCAGTCTTCTGGGCCACTCTAATCAGAAACATAGAGGAAATTTAACTCCAGAAAACAGAGTTTGGCCAAGGCAAGTTGAAACATTACAAATACTACAGTCCACCCCTTCTCAACTGGCCACCCACATGTTGCCCGAAATGCTATTTAATCTCCAAATAAAGACAAAAGCAAAGCTATGCTTCTGCTTAACATGACACACTATCCCTCTTACAACCAAAACCATTCTAACCTCACCCCCGGGAGAGCATCAAGGTCCCTTTTTTGTCTTTGGATAACATTCATTCTTTTCCTAGCTGATTCACACTCCTGTTTTGACATCTTGTAACTTAAAACACTTACATATAAAGTGATTATGAGCACATCTCAGGTTAGATGATAGAGATTAAGAGAGGAGATAAAAAATTTTTGGTTAATATTTATTAAAATATAGTCACATCAAAATAAAGAAGAAATACTTTAAACTATAGTCCTCATTCTACAGCTGGTCACAAGGCCACAGCTAGTATTTATAACTATCATCATCTACTGCTCATTCCATATTTCTTTTGCCCTCAGCAAACACCTCCATTGTCATAGTTCCTTGCCTGGTGGAATGAGTCAAGCCCTTTGTGAAGGATCTGGGACATTAGCAGTCTAAATTGGGTTGTTGTAGTTTTCCACTGATCTTTTGTTTGTTTTATTGACATATAGTTGATTTACAACATTGTGTTAATTCCTGCTGTACAGAAAAGTGATTCAGTTTTATATATATATATATATATATATATATATATTCTTTTAATATTCTTTTCCATTATCATTCATCATAGGATACTGAATATAGTTCTCTGTGCTATACAGTAGTAGGACCTTGTCGTTTATGCGTTTTCCATTGATCTTAATCAGAGGATAAGGGAGTATTAAGAGGCACCCCAAAGGGTCTCCTGCAGTACCCCTTCTTACCCCCACCATGCAGCAGCAACCCAATTTCCCCTTGATAGCCAGGTCAATCACCCCAGCCAGTACTCTGCCTATTGATTCAGTGCCCAAAGAGGCCAGATGGCAGCTTCAAGTTCCAATTTAATGCAATCTTTGCTGTGTCTCCTTGTGAACGCATTTCTCCCTTTGTAATGAAGATCTCTACACCAGCAGATGCTAAAACTACAGAGATGGGAAGCAAAACTTTGACTATTGGATCATTAGGATTAATACTGAGAGGATTGTCTTTCATATCTATCCCTTGATTCCTGAACTTCTGAATCCAGGGTATGGGAGAAACATAATGCTGATTTAGAATTTACCACAAACTGGAGGACACTGCCCCAGCCCTTGCAAGATGTCACCACCTATTCGGCAATATAACTGAATCTTCAAAAAGTCATTCAATTGTCTGTCAAAGCAGTTGCTTCGAGATGATGAAGACTAGGGTTGGACCAGTGAATTCCAAGAGCATGAACCCACTGCTGTATTTCATTTGCTGTGAATACCATGATGGTGGATGAGACATCCTGTAAGGCCACAGATGGTAGTTCTGGCAGAAGCATTGTGGGCAGGGAAGGCAAATCTATGTCCAGAGCAAGTGTCAATTCCAATAAGAGCAACTTGCTGCCTCTTCCAAAATGAAAGTGGTCCAATGTAATCAACCTAACACCAGGTAGCTGGCTGATTCCTTGCGGCAATGGTGCCACATTAGGGGCTGAGCGCTGTCTCCTGCTGGCAGACTGGGCACTGAGCAGTAGCTGTAGCCAGGTCAGTCTTGGTGAACACACGTTCATGTTGCTGAGGCCATGCATAGCCTCCATCATTGTCACCAGGGCCACTCTGTTCACAAGTCCACAGGAGTTGCTGGGGAAGGGGGCTTGTCCGATGTCTACCAAATGGGTCATCCCACCTACCCAATTATTAAAACCTTCCTGTGCCCTTCAATGAGCATTCACATGGAACCCAAATATCTTCACGCTCTGTCAATCAGAGAGCTCTATCCTCAGACCTCTCTCCTTCAGACTTTTCCATTTTCCAGTTGTGCTCCTTCCAGTTCAACGACCCAACCAAACTATGACTCGGGCAGACCCTTTCTTCTGGCCATCTCTCTTTGAAGGCAAAATAAACAGGGGCACTGCTTCCAGTTCTGTCCAGTAGGAGGATTTCCCTTTGCCACCATCTTCCAGGGCTGTCCCAGAGAGGAACTCCAGTGCCAAAGCGGTCCACTTTCAGGTGATGCATGCATATCACACAGAACCATCTACAAACCAAGCCTGAGACTTTTCTTCCTCAGTCAACACATCATAGGGAATCCCATGAAGGCATGGGTGTGGGTTGAGAGAGAATACAATGTAGCAGGAACAGGGGCCTTAGGCAAGTCTGGGAATTTGCTATAGGATCTTAGGGCAAGAGACTAACCTCCTCAGACAGGGATGGAAGGGCTGCTCCCAGTGGCAAAAAAGCTTTGAGGTCCCAGGTTCATTGGAATCTGCCCATATGACATATCCTAATGTTCAAACTTTCACTCCTTACCCCCAAATAACCCTAACCTCTAACAAAAAGACTCTGTGACGTTGGGAATTCTACTTGTGTTGTAATTCAACGCCCGGAGGACTCATAAGACCCAGTAACTAGTTATACTCATAGTTCAATTTTTTTCCAGCAAATGATACCCGGCAGAAGCAGCAGGAGAACGATACGCACTGGTGGAGTCCAGGGGGACCCAGCACAAGCCTCTGGCGTTCTTCCCCGTCCACACAGGAGTGCAGGAGCCCTCTCTTCCCAACAGCAAACCAAACTGCGGGGAAAGCATGGAGCACCACCCAAGGAAGCCTGTCTTAGTCTCAGGTCAGAAGGGGCTGGTCACGTAGGTGTAACCTGTTAGTAACTCTTTCCTCACACACTGCAGGACGAGACTGCGGGTTTGGTTTTCAAAATCTCAGCCCCACAACTACAGGAAGTGGTATTTCTTTCAGGGCTATCATAGAAGCTATCAGGTCCCTTTGCAGATCTTGAGCCATGAATTAAAACTCAAAAGTCCCGAACTCATCATTTTTTTTTTTTTTTTTTGCGGTATGTGGGCCTCTCACTATTGTGGCCTCTCCCGTTGCGGAGCACAGGCTCCAGACGCGCAGGCCCAGCGGCCATGGCTCACGGGCCTAGGCGCTCCGCGGCATGTGGGATCATCCCGGACTGGGGCATGAACCCATGTCCCCTGCATCGGCAGGCGGACTCTCAACCACTGCACCACCAGGGAAGCCCCCGAACTCATCATTTTAATTTTAATTTTAAAGAAATGTTACAATTTTTTGACTGAACAAGTATGCTTTTAGGAAATTATTGTAAGAAAATGATAAGGATGTGTGTAAAAATGTAACTAACAGGATAAATCACCAGAGCACCGTTTATAAAAGCAACAAACTAGACACTGCTTATGGGAAACAACTGGGCATTTGGTAGGTAAATTATGGTACATCCATATAATGGAATGCTCAGCAGACAACATACTGATGTGTGAACAAACTAGACTGTGAAATAACATAGCAATGACTGTGTTTTTTGTAAAAAATATATATGTATATATAGCAAAAAAAGATTTGCAAGGATAAACACTTAAGTGGTAACAGTGCTTATCCCTGGGAAGGGAGTATGTGAGTGTTCATTTTGTTCTATGTTTGCCTGTATTTCCTGTTTTTTTCTATAAATCACATAATTTGCTTTTGTAATAAGAAAATGTCAATCTATTTCAACCCTTTATTTTGATGAAAACAAATCCATTTTTTTAAAACTTAGTTTTCAGAAGCAGAAATGATTTCCAAGTTTTCACAGAGGCAATGATTTTGTTCTCTGTCAAAGCTGATGGGACCCTTCACAATCACAGCCCAAGTGAGGTTCTCCCCCCGAGTCAGATTCGAAGGGAGAAGAGTGGTTCCTACACCTTCCGGGTGCTTTGCTTCGGCTTCCGTACCCCAAGGCCAAGCAGCTCACCTCCAGCCCAGGCCATCCTATGCTTGCTGAGTCACCAGCCTCATCATCTGCAGAGCCATGTCCCCTTGGTCGGAAGGAACCTGGAAGCAAGCAGTATCTGCGTTAGCACTCCTGGTTCCATGCCTGGGGCTGAGGTCAGGGCCGGCATCCCGAGACGCTGCTCCCAGAAAGGGGGCCAGCTCTGTGACAGCAACCTGGGAGGACAGCTGCACCTGGGTGCCATTCCTTAAAAGAGCATCCCTTCTGTGAAATGACCCTACACTGGACAAATCTTCTTCTGGGCCCCCACCTGCTGGGCTGCAGGGGTCTACAGAAGCCAGCATTTAGGAAGGAATCTCCTATTCCATTGGGGCTGATCTGTTGATTTCTTTCTTTCTTTTTTTTTTCGCCACACCTCATGCAGAATCTTAGTTCCCCAACCAGCGATGGAACCCTCACCCCCTGCAGTGGAAGCGCGGAGTCTTAACCCCCGGACCACCAGGGAAGTCCCTGTTGATGTCTTTATAAGGGCTGTGCTTATGTTACTAGGATCCAGCCTGTTCAAGGAAGAGGGAAGATTGTAAACATTTTAAAGGACTCTCTGTGTAGGAAGGGTCCCAGAGTGGAAGGGAAACGAACAGCAAATCCGTAAACCAACAAGACCCTTTGTTTGGGGCACCCCGGCTTTTACACAGTTATTCAACTTCTTGTTTTCCTGTAAGACCTTTCAAATAATTCTTGTAAAAAACCTCCTTCCCACACACCATCAAAAGGGGCAGGGTCAGAGGCCTCAGTTTCCCCTCCACAAAGACAGCGGTCGAGTAGCTGGCTCCAAGTTCTGAACTGCTGCGGCGCCACGATCCTCTCTCACTCCTGCCCCCGACTCTCCTGCCAGGCTTGGTCCCCAGGAGGCACAGGCACGGTGGGGAAGGCCAAAACGACACTTCATCAACTAAAGAGGAAGGCGTTGGGGGATGACTTAATAACAGTCTCCAACAGCTATTTTAAGGCTGCCTCCAACTGATGCCTCGTTCTATGGGTGACACACCAAAAGGAAACGGGCCTGAACTCCTCACACCAGTGACAGCCCACAGCTGGTTCCTCCTGCCTCCCTCTCCTCTCTGACTCCGCAGAGACCCTTTCTTGGAATCGTGTTGTGCTCTAAGACCTCCTACTGCCTTTGCCCAGTCAACACCGAAGGTACTCAGAGCCGTGACAAAAATGCCTTCTTAACACTGTGTCCTGCTGCCTGGTCCACTGTCTCTACGGATCAAGTTTATTAAAAGGGTGGGCTACTACTCCCTTCCCGTTTCTTTTTTCTTTCTTTTTTTTTGTGTTACGCGGGCCTCTCACTGTTGTGGCCTCTCCCGTTGCAGAGCACAGGCTCCGGACGCACAGGCTCAGCGGCCATGGCTCACGGGCCCAGCCGCTCTTTGGCACGTGGGATCTTCCCGGACCGGGGCATGAACCCGTGTCCCCTGCATCGGCAGGCGGACTCTCAACCACTGCGCCACCAGGGAAGCCCTTTCTTGTTTCTTAAAGTTATTGCTATAAACTTCCCTCTTAGAACTGCTTTTGCTGCATCCCATAGGTTTTGGGTCATTGTGTCTCCATTGTCATTTGTTTCTAGGTATTTTTTGATTTCCTCTTTGATTTCTTCAGTGATCACTTCGTTATTAAGTAGTGTATTGTTTAGCCTCCATGTGTTTGTATTTTTTACAGATCTTTTCCTGCAATTGATATCTAGTCTCATAGCATTGTGGTCGGAAAGATACTTGATACGATTTCAATTTTCTTAAATTTACCAAGGCTAGATTTGTGACCCAAGATATGATCTATGCTGGAGAATGTTCCATGAGCACTTGAGAAAAATGTGTATTCTCTTGTTTTTGGATGGAATGTCCTATAAATATCAATTAAGTCCATCTTGTTTAATGTATCATTTAAAGCTTGTGTTTCCTTATTTATTTTCGTTTTGGATGATCTGTCCATTGGTGAAAGTGGGGTGTTAAAAGTCCCCTACTATCATTGTTACTGTCGATTTTCCCTTTTATGGCTGTTAGTATTTCCCTTATGTATTGAGGTGCTCCTATGTTGGGTGCATAAATATTTACAATTGTTATATCTTCTTCTTGGATCGATCCCTTGATCATTATGTAGTGTCCTTCTTTGTCTCTTCTAATAATCTTTATTTTAAAGTCTATTTTGTCTGACATGAGAATTGCTACTCCAGTTTTCTTCTGATTTCCATTTGCATGGAATATCTTTTTCCATCCCCTCACTTTCAGTCTGTATGTGTCCCTAGGTCTGAAGTGGGTCTCTTGTAGACAGCATATATACGGGTCTTGTTTCTGTATCCATTCAGCCAATCTGTGTCTTTTGGTGGGAGCATTTAATCCATTTACATTTAAGGTAATTATCGATATATATGTTCCTATTACCATTTTCTTAATTGTTTTGGGTATTTTATTGTAGGTCTTTTCCTTCTCTTGTATTTCTTGCCTATAGAAGTTCCTTTAGCATTTGTTGTAAAGCTGGTTTGGTGGTGCTGAACTCTCTCAGCTTTTGCTTGTCTGTAAATGTTTTAATTTCTCCATGAAATCTGAATGAGATCCTTGCTGGGTAGAGTAATCTTGGTTGTAGGTTTTTCTCCTTCTTCACTTTAAATATGTCCTGCCAGTCCCTTCTGGCTTGCAGAGTTTCTGCTGAAAGGTCAGCTGTTAACCTTATGGGGATTCCCTTGTGTGTTATTTGTTGTTTTTCCCTTGCTGCTTTTAATATGTTTTCTTTGTATTTAATTTTTGATAGTTTGATTAATATGTGTCTTGGCATGTTTCTCCTTGGATTTATCCTGTATGGGACTCTGTGCTTCCTGGACTTGATTAACTATTTCCTTTCCCATATTAGGGAAGTTTTCAACTGTAATCTCTTCAAATATTTTCTCAATCCCTTTCTTTTTCTCTTCTTCTTCTGGGACCCCTATAATTCGAATGTTGGCACATTTAATGTTGTCCCAGAGGTCTCTGAGACTGTCCTCAGTTATTTTCATTCTTTTTTCTTTATTCTGCTCTGCAGCAGTTATTTCCACTATTTTATCTTCCACATCACTTATCCGTTCTTCTGCCTCAGTTATTCTCCTATTGATCCCTTCTAGAGTATTTTTAATTTCATTTATTGTGCTGTTCATCATTGCTTGTTTCATCTTTAGTTCTTCTAGGTCCTTGTTAAATGTTTCTTGCATTTTCTCTATTCTATTTCCAAGATTTTGGATCATCTTTACTATCATTATTCTGAATTCTTTTTCAGGTAGACTGTTTATTTCTTCACTTGTTAGGTGTGGTGGGTTTTTACCTTGTTCCTTCATCTGCTGTGTGTTTTTCTGTCTTTTCACTTTGCTTATCTTACTGTGTTTGGGGTCTCCTTTTCGCAGGCTGCAGGTTCGTAGTTCCCATTGTTTTTGGTGTCTGTCCCCAGTGGCTAAGGTTGGTTCAGTGGGTTGTGTAGGTTTCCTGGTGGAGGGGACTAGTGCCTGTGCTCTGGTGGATGAGGCTGGATCTTGTCTTTCTGGTGGGCAGGTCCACGTCTGGTGGTGTGTTTTGGGATACCTGTGGCCTTATTATGATTTTAGGCAGCCTCTGTGCTAAGGATGGGGCTGTGTTCCTGTCTTGGTAGTTGTTTGGCATAGGGTGTCCAGCACTGTAGCTTGCTGGTCGTTGAGTGAAGCTGGGTCTTGGCGTTGAGATGGAGATCTCTGGGAGGTTTTCGCCGTTTGGTATTACGTGGAGCTGGGAGGTCTCTTGTGGACCAGTGTCCTGAACTTGGCTCTCCCACCTCAGTGGCATAGCCCTGACGCCTGGCTGGAGCACCAAGAGACTGTCCTCCACACGGCTCAGAATAAAAGGGAGAAAAGAAGAAAGAAAAGAAAAGGAAAGAAAAGAAAAGAAAAGAAAGAAAGAAAGAAAGAAAGAAAGAAAGAAAGAAAGAAAGAAAGGTGATAAAATAAAATAAAGTAAGATAAAATAAAATAATTATTAAGGAAAAAATTTTGAAAAGTAAAACAGATCAAAACAAAAAACGGACGGACAGAACCCTAGGACAAATGGTGAAAGCAAAGCTATACAGACAAAATGTCACACAGAAGCATACATATACACACTCACAAAAAGAGGAAAAGGGGAAAAAATAATCTATCTTGCTCCCAAAGTCCTCCTTCTCAATTTGGGATGATTCGTTGTCTATTCAGGTATTCCACAGATGCAGGGTACATCAAGTTGATTGTGGAGCTTTAATCCACTGCTTCTGAGGCTGCTGGGAGAAATTTCCCTTTCTCTTCTTTGTTCACACAGCTCCCGGGGTTCAGCTTTGGATTTCATCCCGCCTCTGCGTGTAGGTCACCTGAGGGCATCTGTTTTTCCCTCAGACAGGACAGGGTTAAAGGAGCAGCTGATTCGGGGGCTCTGGCTCACCAGCCTGAGGTGCGTCATGCGTTCTCCTGTGGAAGTTGTCCCGGGATCATGGGACCCTGGCAGTGGCTGGCTGCACAGGCTTCTGGGAGGGGAGGTGTGGAAAGTGACCTGTGCTCACACACAGGCTTCTTGGTCACTGCAGCAGCAGCCTTAGCGTCTCATGCCCATCTCTGGGGTCCACGCTGATAGCCGTGGCTCACGCCCGTCTGTGGAGCTCCTTCAAACAACGCTCTTAATCCCCTCTCCTCGCGCACCAAGAAACAAAGAGGCAAGAAAAAGTCTCTTGTCTCTTCGGCAGCTCCAGACTTTCTCCCAGACTCCCTCCCGGCTAGCCATGGCGCACTAACCCCTTCAGGCTGTGTTTACGCCGCCAACCCCAGTCGTCTCCCTGGGATCCGACCTCCGAAGCCCGAGCCTCAGCTCCCAGTCCCTGCCCGCCCCAGCAGGTGAGCAGACAAGCCTCTCGGGCTGGTGAGTGCTGGTCGGCACCGATCCTCTGTGCAGGAATCTCTCTGCTTTGCCCTCCACACCCCTGTGGCTGCGCTCTCCTCTGTGGCTCCGAAGCTTTCCCCCTCCGCCACCAGCAGTCTCCGCCCGCGAAGGGGCTTCTAGTGTGTGGAAACCTTTCCTCCTTCACAGCTCCCTCCCACTGGTGCAGGTCCCATCCCTATTCTTTTGTCTGTGTTTTTTCTTTTTTCTTTTGTCCTACCCAGGTACGTGGGGAGTTTCTTGCCTTTTGGGAGGTCTGAGGTCTTCTGTCAGCGTTCAGTAGGTGTTCTGTAGGGGTTGTTCCATGTGTAGATGTATTTCTGATGCATTTGTGGAGAGGAAGGTGATCTCCACGTCCTACTCTTCCGCCATCTTCCCCTGTCTCTCTCTGGGAGGTTCTTAAGAGAAGACTAAGGGAAGGGCTTTCCTGGTGGCGCAGTGGTTGAGAGTTCGCCTGCCCATGCAAGGGACATGGGTTCGATCCCTGGTTTGAGTAGATCCCACATGCCACAGAGCAACTAAGCCCGTGCGCCACAACTACTGAGCCTGTGCTCTAGAGCCCACGAGCCACAACTACTGAGCCCACGTGCCACAACTACTGAAGCCTGAGCGCCTAGAGCCTGTGCTCCGCAACAAGAGAAGCCACTGTAGTGAGAAGCCTGCGCACAGCGATGAAGAATAGCCCCCCTCACTGCAGCTAGAGAAAGCCTGTGCGCAGCAACAAAGACCCAACACAGCCAAAAATAAATAAATAAATAAATAAAATTTATATCTATAAAAAAAGGAAGACTAGGGGTCAGAGAGGTTGAGGATAAGTTATCCATGGTCAAGATACCTAATAAATACTGTGAGAACAAGTATACCATATACCCAAGCTCCCACTTTCCTCTGGATCAGGGTTTCTCAACCTTGACACAACTAACGTTTTGTGCAGCACAATTCTCTGTGGCCGGGGGTGGGCCTGTGTGTGGCAGGATGTTTACCAGGATCCATGGCCTCTGCCCACCACAAAGCAGTAGCAACCTTCCCCAAGCTGCGACAACCCCAAATGTCTCCAGACATCCCTGAAGTCCCCTTGGGGCAAAACTGACCCCAGTTGAGACCCACTATTGGTAACCCCCAAGTCCCTCAGCATTTCCTTGGCGGTCCAAGTGAATGCCCTATGATGTGCTTACTGTGCAAATGAAGCTTTACGGCCAGTTCCTTATGCCCTCCTTTCTAGCCAGACAGCTGTCCCTCAGCCCTTCTCTGTGGAGATTCTGTCTTAGCACAATGGCGCCAAGCCTTACCATCTCTCCCACAGATCTCCTCCAGGAAACTGCCATCTGGGACGAAAGGAGAGCCTGCATTTAAATGGCTGGACCAAAGCATAACCATGAGGGAAACACCTGGGCCCCTTCTGCTTCCTGGGCATTCCTGCCTTTGGCTCCTTTGCAGGTAGTCTGTGTGTGTATGCATGTGCTTGCATAGTGGATCCATTCCTCCATAATCTCCCTCAGCCCAGGGAAAGCTACTCAGTCCACCTACAGCCTAAGGGAAAACACCGTGTTCACTAGGCAAGTGCAAGAGTGCTGCAGCCTCAGTGCCTGTCTTTGCAGGTGAAGCCTCTTCTGAATTGAAGTTCCAGAGCCACCGCTCCTCACAAACACTTGTACTCTGCACTGTGCTCAGCCTTACAGACCACCGAGCTCTGATTTCACTCCCTGAAAATGTCAAGGAAAGACAATTTCTCCCTCCCTCCCTCCCTCGGGACAAGCTCCTTCAGGACAAACTGTCCAGAGGAAAGTAACATTCAACTCATTTAACCTAAAGAGCAGAGGATAGCGAACCCAGCGTAAGTCTCTCAGGAGGATTTACTTTTTCAATGAAGCACAAATAGAGTTTCATTAGCGACCCCAAAACACCCCCAAACCCAATGCACTTATGAGACCAGTGCATGTGGCTCCTCCACCCCCAACTCGAGTGGCAAACCTGGAACAAACGCTGACCCTCTCTCACCATGTGTCCAGCTCTGAGAATCCAGTAGAAAGCCAGGTTCTTGTGGGACTTGACAAAAGCAGACGTTTCTGAAGTCTTAGGATCATTGTGCAGGGGCTTCCACTTCAGCTGACTGAATTTGGGCAGCTCTGCCCACTTCAGTTTTCGCACCCAGGCCTCCTGACCTGGCGAGGGGGGTGAGGAAGGGCCCAGCGTTAAGAGCTGAGCGGAGGAGAAACCAAAATCTGGGTCCCATGATTCGGCATGGAATCTGCAAGCTGGGATGTATATACAACTCACTTTGGGATATTGTTAAAATGCACATTCCGATGCAGTAGGTCTGGGCAGGGCCTGGGACTCCACATTTGTAGCACTGGGTGTCCCAGCCACAGCCAGGCTGCCTGGGAGAAACCTAACAGCTGTGACTACTTTTTGCCCCTGGCCCTCCCACTGCCCTACGCTCTATAGGAAGGAAATCGGGGACCTCTGGAGGTGGACAGCGCTGTCAGGAGGACGGAGAAGCCTCAGGGTAAGGAGATGGTGGATCACATCGGGAAGGTCATGGAAGAAACACAGAACCTTTTCAAATCGTCCTCAGAGGCTCCCAAGTCGCAAAAATATTCAATCCTGCTGACTTTGAGGAACGCTCACACCCGCCAGACCATGTGCCTCAATTTATCTGCCAGTTCTGAGAACCTGCCTGAGCTTCTCCCTGGCCCTCCCTGAAACCAGAGGTGGGCACAGGTGGCAGCCAGTGCGGGAGGGACCCCACCAAGACCATTTCCCCTGGGTCCTCATCTTTACAGAGTCAGCAGGGCTGTCTTGATTGATGCTGCAGTGCTTACCACCCCCTGTGACACTGCACAAAAATGAGGTTTTCCCTCAGTTAAATGGTGCCTCTGTCCAGTGGCTAGGGAAATGTCTTCTTTCTAAATTTCGAGGTGGGCGTGGGTATTATCCTTTTCTATAATCATACCTAAGGCCTCAAAAGCTGGACAGGCCAGGCTTCTCTGAGGGGTCACAACCTTGGGCAGCCCTACCCTCTTCAAAGAGTCAAGGTCAGGGGTGGATGCATGTAACAGGAAATGGCCTTCCTCCTGCCATTTCAATGTCAACAGTCCCCCAAGAGGCCAGTTCCCTTCCAGCTCAACCCACGACACTGCCTCCAAGTGGTTCCTACCTATGGTGTCCACGATGAGGTCAAGCTGTCCATTATACACAGTCACGTTGACCCCGGCTTCCAGCAGCTCGTCCACAATGCTGATGACTGGCTTCATGAAGTCCTCCTCCATGTTCAGGAAGACGCTGGCAGCCTGGCCTGTACAAGGGGAAGGAGAAAGAGGTAGCAGCTTGGAACCTGCCAGAACAAGAGGCACCTTTCAGCCCAGAGCATCCAGCACCCAAAAGTGACCACCGTGCAGCCCCTAACAAAGACCGAATACACAGCTGCTTCGCCAACAGGGACCAGCTGGCCAAGAAATCTGTGCCCTGAGCTGGCCGTGTAGAAGAGGAGCCCAAACAGCACACGTGTCTGTTCATCCAGGTGCTTGTGATGACAGCAGATGCCACTTGTCATGAGGGATGGAAACCCAGAGAAAGCTAACACCCAAGGAAACAGGGAGGTTTAGAAAATACCCTTTGAGGGAGTTCCCTGGTGGCGCAGTGGTTAAGAATCCGCCTGCCAACACAGGGGACATGGGTTCGATCCCTGGTCCGGGAAGATCACACATGCCGCGGATCAACTAAGCCCGTGCGCCCCAACTACTGAGCCTGTGCTCTAGAGCCCGCAAGCCACAACTACTGAGCCCACATGCCGCAACGACTGAAGCCCGCGTGCCTAGAGCCTGTGCTCCACAACAAAAGAAGCCACCACAATGAGAAGCCCACGCACCGCAACAAAGAGTAGCCTCCACTCTCCACAACTAGAGAAAGCCCACGCGCAGCAACAAAAACCCAATGCAGCCAAAAAAATAAAAAATATTTTAAAAAAAGAAAAAAAGAAAACACCCATTGGGCTGGTCCTCTCAGGGGACAAACTGATTTGGGGCCAGCATTAGTTTTCCTCCTTTGCTGAGTCACACCAGGGACAAGGTTTTTTTGTTTTGCTTTGTTTTTGCTTTTTCAGGGCCAAGTCTTAAGCTCTGAACCAGTAGGGCTACCTTAGTAATCAACAAATCAGTCCTAAACCAATTCGGAGCTGGCCCTTGGTGAAGTCACATGGAGGAGTAGCCCCAGGCAAGAGAGGAGGCGGTCCGCACAGCCTTCTTGCTGGATCCCTGACCCTCACGGCCATCGTACTGAGCAGCGGCAGCAGCCATCATTGATTTTTAGTTGCCAGTCGCTGTGCTAAGTAAGCACTCTGCAAGCAACATCCCATTGCCTCCTTCCTTCACCAACCCTGCGAGGTTCGGTTCTTTAGCCTCTGCAACGGCTGAGGAAAATAAGGCTCGGAGAGGCTGAGCAACACGCCCCGGGAGAAGCAGCCAGTGGCCAGCTGGGGCCGGAGCGCAGGCCTGGCTGACTCCAAAGTACGCAGGCCTTAACTACAGACTGGACTTGGGACGCTGAGGGTACCCGCAAAGGACAGTCTGTCTTTTCCAGACCCATACACAGGCACACCCGGAGCCAGGGAGAGTTTGCTCTTATCAGTTTCCATCTGCAAAAGTGTAGTCGGCTCGCCCGTCCAGCCACACTGGGCAGGGAGGGAGGGTCCCTATAACGAGAGAAGCTGGGGCTGGACAACACTGTCATGAAGGTAAGATGAGGGGGTTGAGCTGAAAAGATGTGCTCTTGTGACCTTGACCTTCACCTGGCCTCCTGGGGGCGCTCACATCTCCTCCTTCTCAGCGTCCAACCTCCCATGGGTGTCTGTACCCCTTAAAGCTCTGACACCACATTCTTTTGTTTGAGCTAACTTTCCCCTCATTTCTAGAAAACTCTAAGGGGTGAGGGGGAAATGAAGACACTAGGTCTAGGACGAGTCCTCTGTTGACTGCGTGTTGGGAGGATGGCCGTGTCCCCTGAAGAAGCCGGGGCCAGAGCCAAGTCCCAGCCTCCCCACCGCGGTCAACGTTCTGCCTTAACAGAGGCATAGCTTTGGGGTCTCTTAGACATGAACAAAACCCTCCTCAGCTTGAGTGTTTCCCCTCCAGGAGTCTGGGAGTCCCACTTACTCGTGGCTTCCCTGTAAGACTGAGCAGGAACTTATGCTAGATTTCTACCCGGTCTCGGTCCCTGAGGACCCCAGTATTTCCCCACTATGACCTTCAGACCAGAATGCAATAGATGCCAGACCACATCCACATCAGGATGCCTGCAGATGCCAGCCAGAGAGAGCTTCTCAAACCCTGTCTGAAAGGACCTTTGTCTGGAAGTCTCACCCACAACCAACTGTGGCCTTGGGCATGGTTTTTGTTTTTTTTTTGCGGTACACGGGCCTCTCCCTGCTGCGGCTTCTCCCATTGCGGAGCACAGGCTCCGGACGCGCAGGCTCAGCGGCCATGGCTCACGGGCCCAGCCGCTCCACGGCATGTGGGATCTTCCCGGACTGGGGCACGAACCCATGTCCCCTGCATCAGGAGGCAGACTCTCAACCACTGCGCCACCAGGGAAGCCCTGGGCATGGCTTTTTTAATTTCAATTTTTTATTATGGAAAACCTCACACTGATACAAAAGTAAAGAGGAGGGTGTGATGATTCCCATGTACTCACTCCTGGCTTCCACTTATAAAAAGTCACTTCATTTCTCTCCCCACCCACTTCCCTTACCAACCCCTGATTCTGAACCAATTTTGGCATGTTATTTACTGTCTTTCTATGTTTGCTCATCTATCAATGTCGATACTGTTCTACACACACTATTACCACCACCAAAACCCACTCAACAGATTAAGGCCTTTCAATTTCCACCTTTTTCACCCCCCAGCTCTACAAAAGACGCTTTAATTAGGTCACACAAGTTACCTCCCCAGGAGCAATCTTCAGGAATAATTTTGAGCTTCTTTCTGATGGGACCATTCATGAGCTGACTTAAGGCATCCTGCTGTAAGTGTCTCACATGGCGCTGGAAAAGATGAACTAAAACAAACTGGTACACGGTGAGTCAAAGGACTGGAAATAAGACCAAGAGAACCTCTTTTCTAAGCTGCCAGGGATGGTGTGTGTAAGAGGGAGGCCTGCACCTGGAAAAAGAAAAGTGTCCCCCTGATTCCCCCCAGATGGCGGGGGAGTCAGGAACATGTTCAAAGTGGAGATGCTTTATTGGTTTTGATTGCTGCATTTTATGTACTCTGGGGCCACTGAGATTATCCAACACGGCCAAAGGCAATCAGCTGAGTGGAATCTAGAGGCCTCCTGCAGCTTCTACATGGCGGGAGGGTACCAGGCATTCAGCACCCGCAGGGAAGACAACTCAATCCAGCCTTTAGGAGAACTGACATCGTAATTCAATGTGCAGAAGCTGGTCTCCAAACTTCAAAACACTATCTAAGTGCAAGAAGCCGGATGCAAAAGACTACCTATTGCATGACTCCATCTATGTGAAATGTCCTGAAATGGCAAATGTAGAGAGAGAGAAAGCAGATTAGTGGTTGCCTGGGGCTGGGAGGGGAACAGAAATTGACTGCAGACAGACATGTGGGATCTTTCTGGGGTGATGGAAATGTTCTAAAACTGGATTGTAGTGATGAGTGCACAACTCTGTAAATAAACTAAAAACCATGGAATTACACACTTAAAATGGGTGAATTTTATGGTATGTAAATTATATATCAATAAAGCTTTTTAAAAAATTGGTTTCCTCTCACACAGAAGCTGAAACAGGGTCTAGCAACTTCAAGGTCCACTCACCTATGTGGCTCTGGGTGAATTCTAGACTCGATTTCACAGTAGACGTGGGAGACGGCTTAGTTAAGATGTTATAGAAGTTCACCCCGTCTGTGTTCTGAAATACAGAAGAAATATATTTGGCTGTTTGTTTTATTTATTCATTATCAAAGTTGCAAAACAGAACGGCACCTGGCTCTCCACCTTATCCGAGGACAGCTTTAACTCTGTACATTTGCTTGGACTAGAAAGAAATGTAGCCCTTAAGGCTCAGAGACCAGCAGTGTCAGCCCAGTCTCCTGGCATAGTGAGCAGCTCATCTGAGTGGAGCTCCGATGCCGCAGGAGGAAACCAAGGGCCTGTGTGTTAATTACCCGGGAAAACCGAGCTACAGAGTGTCCTACATACTCAAGTCCTCAGCCTGTGCATTCTTCCCTCCTGGCTCACTGGGGCCAAAGCACTGCTCGGCAAGGATCCAAACACTTGCCTCTGTGGGACATATTCTTTTTTATAGAAGCCACACCTTCAGTCAAGAGGCAGGCAAGTCTTGCAGGCTGAGTGGCTTTCTGACCCTGTCTTTGCTCAGACTCGTCAGATTTATCGTTTAGTTTGCCATCATTTCTCGACTTGTGGGCAGTCTCAGGATAGATCCCAATCCTAACAACACCAACCAAGGTCCCTTCACCCAAGGGGAAAAGCCAAGCAGGCTGGCCCCGAGCGTGTCCCCTCTTACCTGTTCAATGACCATTTCTGCTTTCCCCCACAGCTCGGTGGCCTCTTTGTAGAGTCCCTTATTTATGGTATCCAGCACTTGTTCTGCAACCCGAGATACCTCTACCAGACCTTGGTCGTCGAGAAGAGACTGGAACGCAAAGCAAGAACTAAAAGGCCCACTTTGTGAGAGACACAAATCTGGCATTGCTCCAGTTAGGGATGGGTAACAGAGAGAGTGGCAGGAAGGAGAAAAGGGATTGTCCACAGGAAAGCGCAGCATTACAAGTACTGTGCTTATGATGGGTATACGGGTGTCCACCATGATCTTTCAACTTTTCTGCGTATTTGAAAATGTCTGTAATGAAAAGCTGGGGGCGGGGGATTTTAAAATGTGCATTTCTTGTACCTGGAGAAATGGGATAACTGTGCTGATATTTCTTTAAATTTGTCCCCAAGGCCGGTTGTTGCTTAGGGTCTTTGATTCGATATAGATTAGTTGATAAGTCCCTAAGGGGCAGTGTCAACCACATAGGCAAACCCAGCTAGCTTTGTCCTTCCTTCGGACAGAGCCAGAAGAGGTCAGCTGGGCTGTTAACCACAGAAGATGCAGAGCTGGGGACTCATCTACTTACCATGCTGTACAAGTAAGGTCCCCAGGAGAGCACTGAATCTGAAGGAAACCACATAAGAATAAAATAAGTTTGTTGTGGCTGTGTCCTCCCCACAAAATACCTAACCAGTTTTCCTTCCACAGCAGAAAGAGACAGAAGAAATGCAGTGGCTTCGGGTCTGAAGGCTCCTTAACTCACCAGGGCCCATGCAGGGCTGATGTCTCAGTGGCTGGGAGGTGGGGCGAGGCTGTGGGGGTCTTTCTGGTGACTCAGGACTAAATGCTACCTTGATTTGGCCTGATACTGGCGCAGCCAGTGAGTCGCCAGGGATGGCACCACAGGCAAGCAGTGCGTGTGCAGTGGAGGCTCTCATTCGCAGACTTCTAGACTTTGTGACAGCCTAAAATATGTCCCCACCTTCAGAGTTCTGCTCTGCATGCTGCCTGCTCCTCCAATTTGGGGACGCCAGCTTCCATCAAGGAGCTAATTAAGGAAGAAGACTAATGACCTCACAACAAGTGTCTGTGCTGTACTGCCAATCAATTCATTTCAATCCCGAAAATGTATTGAGAGCTTACTATGGGCCTAAAGCCAGTAAGGAGCTTTATAAGATATAAACATGAGTAAGACAATACCTGACTTCAAAGAGAATAGTTGGGCTTGGTTTGGACAAGTTCACAACTACCATAACACTGAGTACGGCTAGTGCCATTGAGAGATGTGCCAAAAAAGTAGCAAGGCCCACAACTTTTTTTTTTTGTTTATGTGATTTTTTTCTGCTGTAATTAAAAAAACAAACCTGAAGTATAGCTGATTTACATCAAGGACCACAACTTACAGAGCACATTTGAACACGTCACTCCTTTGCTTAAAAGCCTTCAATGGTTCCCCCTAAGCCCAAGTATCTCAAAGTCTGTTTCAAATAACCCCACTTCTACAGAATGTTAACCTAAGTATTAGAAGGAAAAATGACTTGCTGGTGAAATACCTTTGGGGTTATGCAAAAGACAACACATTTTTTTTTTTTACTGCAGGACTTCTCACAGCCTTTAATGTACCTGTGAACCTTGAGGAAGTGGGACCAGTATTTGGCACTTCTGAAACTTATTTGGCCATGGAGCCCTTTGCATAGCACTTCATTGGACTGGTATTCTTCAGAGCACAGCCTGAGAAACGCAGGCACACCAGGTCCTTCGGGACCTAGCTGTGATTCACCTCTCCAGCTAAACCATCAAGCCTGTGCCTCAGTTTCTGTTGCTTTTTTTTTTGCGGGACGCGGGCCTCTCACTGTTGTGGCCTCTCCTGTTACGGAGCACAGGCTCCGGACGTGCAGGCTCAGCAGCCATGGCTCACGGGCCTAGCCACTCTGCGGCATGTAGGATCTTCCCGGACCGGGGCACGAACCTGTGTCCCCTGCATCGGCAGGCGGACTCTCAACCACTGCGCCACCAGGGAAGCCCCTCAGTTTCTTATAAAGAATCATCTGCAGTTCTCCAATGCATCCCATTCCCTGCTTGATCTAGACCAGGGATTGAGAAACTTTTTCTGAAAGAAAGAGATAAATAGTATTTCTGGCTTTGCAGGGCAGCTGATCTCTGTTACAACTACTCAACTCTGTTTTGGCAGCCTCCAAAACAGTCAGAGGACATGTAAGTAAGTAGGTGTGACTGTGTCCCAGTAAAAACTTTATTTACCAAAGCAGAGTGGCAGGACAGATTTGACTTGGAGGCTGTAGTTTGCTGAACTCTGATGTGGACCTCTGATGTCCAGTAGAACTTTCTACAATGATGGAAATGTTCTATATCTTTTTCTTTTTTTTTTTCTTCCATACCGCAAGGCTTGTGGGATCATAGTTCCCCAACCAGGGATTGAACCCATGCCTCCTGCAGTGGAAGCACAGAGTCCTAACCCACTGGACCACCAGGGAATTCTCAAAATGTTCTGTATCTGTGTGGTCCAAAACAATAGTCAACAGCCACATGTGGCTACTGGGCACTGAAACTGTGGGTAGTACAAATGAAAGATGGAAATTTTTATGTATTTTAATTAATGTAAATAGTCATATGTGGCTATGGCTACCATATTGAACCATGCAGATCTTCTTGAAGAAATGAAGCATGTCTGTGTATCTTTCTTAGCACCCAACAAAACAACTACTCCCTAGCAAGCAATTAATAATTGCTTATGAAAATTAACAGTACTTCTTCAAAAAAGAGAGTACTTCTGGGGTGGAAGAGTGATACGTAAGGTGGATCTGGAAGGAGGGATCAAGGTGGACCTGGAAGGAGGGATTAAGAGCCAGGCAGGAAGATTCAAAAGGGGAGGTGGGTCACAACAAGGTGAATTCGGGAGATTTTGGACCAGATGAAGAGCACATGCAAAGCCATGAGGCTAACTTACTGGTCTCAGGGAGGAATGCGGGGTAATGGTTAAGTGCATGGATTCCAGTGCCTGCTGCCTTCATGTGCATCCTGGCTTTAGCTGTGTGACTTTAGGAAGATTGCTTAACCTCTCTGAGTCTCCATTTCATCACCTCCAAAACTAGGATAATAATACCATCCATCCCATGGAGCTGTTGCAAGCATTAAGTGAAGTGAACATATGAAAAGTGTTTAGTGTTATTAACACAGCTGTGATGAGACCCTTGAAGGGAGTGTGAGGCCAGTACTGTCACTCTGAGGGAGACCCCTGGCAGGAAACCTGCTGACTCCCTCACGCCTCAGGTCAAGGCTTCTGCAACATCTTGGCGTCCTCGGAAGCACATCCAGGAAGGAAACACAAAGAGCAGCCCTTTGCACAATGCGGACTGAGCTTTCAGTCCTGTCCTTTCAGTCCTGCCCTGGAGATGCCAAGAATGAGGACAGGAAGTAACCATCCAAGCAGCTTCAGAATGTCCTGAATCCATCAGGGACATGGCTCTGTAAGAAGCCAAATCTCTCTTTTAAGTGGAAAATATTACCTTTTATAAATGATTATTTTTAAAAACCTGAGGCATCATCACAAACCATAGACATACATTTAGAAGAGTTTCGATGAACACATCCACTCACATAACAACCACCCAACGAGAGCCTAAAAAGTTCCATTGTGTCCCTTTCCAGCTTATTCCCCTCCCTCCTTCAGAGGCAACTTCTCTTCTGAAATCTAACTCTACAGTTTGGTTTTGCCTGTGAAAAGTCACCTTTTGTTAGGTTAGGGCAGTAGTTCCTAACTGGGGTGATTTTGTCCCCTGGGGACATTTGGCAATATGTCTGGAGAGATTGTTGGTTGCCAAGCTGGGGTGGAAATACTGGCGTCTAACGGGTAGAGAGGCTGCTAACATCCTTCACTCCACAGGACACGCCCCCCCCAACAAAGAATCACATGACGCTCCAAACATCCACATTGCTGAGATTTAGAAATCCTCACTAGAGTTAACCCTACCACAGTGACTATTTCAGATGCCTGAAGCCACACCCTGGGTGTATACAATCCAAACAACTTTTATCTATACTCCCAACAAGGATGCTCAGGTTATGAAATTTCGAACCTCTGAGTTACAGGACCAGATGGTAGCCCTGCCTCACCATCAAAATCAGCGACAGGTGGGAATTTCACCCCAAATGCTCATGTTAGCAGAAGGATGGTGGACAGGACGAGATGACAAACAGACTTGGGTTTGAATCCTGCCCAGGCGACTCATTCTGCATGTCAGAAGGCAAATTCCATCATCTTTCTATGTCTCTAGAATATCTTCAACTGTAAAATTGGATCCTTTTGTTGTGAAAATCAAATAAGAGACCTCGGTTCAGCCTGTAGCCGTCCACGGTAGGTGCTCTCTGTAAATGAGTTCTCACCCCCGAATTTCTTGGAATACTCCTGGGGCAAACACTTTCTGTGTTGACTTCTTCAAGGACCCAGAGAATTCCATTGCCTTGTTCTTTGATCTAGACACCACAGCCCAAAGTCCCAGAGGGTAGGGAAAGGGACTTTAAAAATGTCTGAAAATTCCCTACTTACCGACGGGAGAGATCCAGGAGTCACCCAAAGCAACCCCGGCAAAGTTGCACTGGATGGTCCCTTGCTGAATGGCCTGAAAGAGAAGCCAAGAAATATCCTTGTCAAGAAGACCCAGGGGCCTCCATCCCTTCCTCAACATGAGGGAGCCAAGCCTTTATACACTGCCTTTCCTGAGCAGAGAAAACTCCTGCCCACCCAGGATACTCTGGATATCCAAAGACAACAGATGCCCACTAGAGGGCAAGGGTAACTCTTTCCTGCTGCCATTTGCAAAATGAGTAGGAACTGTTTGAGTTTTCCCAAGGGTGTTGGCAGGATGTGCGGGGGATCTGGTGTAGCCCCTATCTCTTCCTTAGAAGGGACGCTGGCACCCTTTCCCTTGGAGGTCTCTGATTTCTCACAAGGTTCTCTGGGGGCTCTCTGGGTACAATCGCCACTGTCTCCAGTGATCACTGCAGAGCTGGGAGGCCTCCACAGAAGGTCCTTGAGGGTGGGATGGATGCCTTAGGACTGGGAACTTATGCCCCCTGCTGCTTTTATCCATTTAAAAGGAATTCATCTGCCCAGTAGCAGAACATTGGAAACAACTGAAATATTTATCAATAGAGTGGGCTAAATTAATTATGGTTATTTCCATGGTGCATGATGCAGCTTAAAAAAAGGAATGAGGGTCTTCCCTGGTGGCGCAGTGGTTGAGAGTCTGCCTGCCAATGCAGGGGACACGGGTTCGTGCCCCGGTCCGGGAAGATCCCACATGCCGTGGAGCGGCTGGGCCCGTGAGCCATGGCTGCTGAGTCTGCATGTCCAGAGCCTGTGCTCCGCAACGGGAGAGGCCACAGCAGTGGGAGGCCCGTGTACCGCAAAAAAAAAAAAAAAAAGAAAGAAAGAAAAAATTAAAACAAAGAAAAAATATTAAAAGCAGCAAGGGAAAAACAACAAATAACACACAAGGGAATCCCCATAAGGTTAACAGCTGATCTTTCAGCAGAAACTCTGCAAACCAGAAGGGAGTGGCAGGACATATTTAAAGTGATGAAGGAGAAAAATCTACAACCAAGATTACTCAACCCAGCAAGAATCTCATTCAGATTTGACAAGAGAAATTAAAACCTTTACAGATAAGCAAAAGCTAAGAGAATTCAGCACCACCAAACCAACTTTACAACAAATGCTAAAGGAACTTCTCTAGGCAGGAAACACAGAGAAGGAAAAGACCTACAATAACAAACCAAAACAATTAAGAAAATGGTCATAGGAACATACATATCGATAATTACCTTAAATGTAAACGGATTAAATGCTCCAACCAAAAGACATACACTGGCTGAATGGATACAAAAACAAGACACGTATATATGCTGTCTACAAAAGACCCACTTCAGAGGGCTTCCCTGGTGGCGTAGTGGTTGAGAGTCCGCCTGCCGATGCGGGGGACGCGGGTTCGTGCCCTGGTCTGGGAGGATCCCGCGTGCTGCAGAGCGGCTGGGCCCGTGAGCCATGGCTGCTGAGCCTGTGCGTCCGGGGCCTGTGCTCCGCAATGGGAGAGGCCACAGCAGTGAGAGGCCCGCGTACCGCAAAAAAAAAAAAAAAAAAAGACCCACTTCAGACCTAGGGACACATACAGACTGAAAGAGAGGGGATGGAAAAAGATATTCCATGCAAATGGAAATCAGAAGAAAACTGGAGTAGCAATTCTCATATCAGACAAAATAGACTTTAAAATAAAGACTATTACAAGAGACAAAGAAGGACACTACATAATGATCAAGGGATCGATCCAAGAAGAAGATATAACAATTGTAAATATTTATGCACCCAACATAGGAGCACTTCAGACATAACGCAAATACTAACAGCCATAAAAGGGAAAATTGACAGTAACAATGATAGTAGGGGACTTTTAACACCCCACTTTCACCAATGGACAGATCATCCAAAATGAAAATAAATAAGGAAACACAAGCTTTAAATGATACATTAAACAAGATGGACTTAATTGATATTTATAGGACATTCCATCCAAAAACAAGAGAATACACATTTTTCTCAAGTGCTCATGGAACATTCTCCAGGATAGATCATATCTTGGGTCACAAATCCAGCCTCGGTAAATGTAAGAAAATTGAAATCGTATCAAGTATCTTTCCAACCACAACGCTATGAGACTAGATACCAATTACAGGAAAAAATCTGTAAAAAAATACAAACACATGGAGGCTAAACAATACACTACTTAATAACCAAGTGATCACTGAAGAAATGAAAGAGCAAATCAAAAAATACCTCGAAACAAATGACAATGAAAACACAATGACCCAAAACCTATGGGATGCAGCAAAAGCAGTTCTAAGAAGGAAATTTATAGCAATACAATCCTACCTTAAGAAACAAGAAACATCTCAAATAAACAACCTAACCTTACACCTAAAGCAACTAGAGAAAGAAGAAAAAAAGAACTCCGAAGTTAGCAGAAGGAAAGAAATCATAAAGATCAGATGAGAAATAAATGTATAAGAAATGAAGAAAACGATAGCAAAGACCAATAAAACTAAAAGCTGGTTCTTTGAGAAAATAAAGAAAATTGATAAAACATTGCCAGACGCATCAAGAAAAAAAGGGAGAAGACTCAAATCAATAGAATTATAAATGAAAAAGGAGAAGTAACAGCTGACACTGCAGAAATACAAAGGATCATGAGAGGTTACTACAAGCAACTCTATGCCAATAAAATGGACAACCTGGAAGAAATGGACAAATTCTTAGAAATGCACAACCTGCTGAGACTGAACCAGGAAGAAATAGAAAAAACAAACAGACCAATCACAAGCACTGAAATTGAAACTGTGATTAAAAATCTTCCAACAAACAAAAGCCCAGGACCAGATGGCTTCACAGGCAAAATCTATCAAACACTTAGAGAAGAGCTAACACCTATCCTTCTCAAACTCTTCCAAAATATAGCAGAGGGAGGAACACTCCCAAACTCATTCTACGAGGCCACCATCACCCTGATACCAAAACCAGACAAAGATGTCACAAAGAAACAAAACTACAGGCCAATATCACTGATGAACATAGATGCAAAAATCCTCAACAAAATACTAGCAAACAGAATCCAACAGCACATTAAAAGGATCATACACCATGATCAACTGGGGTTTATTCCAGGAATGCAAGGATTCTTCAATATACACAAATCAACCAATGTGATACACCATATTAACAAACTGAAGGAGAAAAACCATATGATCCTCTTAATAGATGCAGAGAAAGGTTTTGACAAAATTCAACACCCATTTATGATAAAAACCCTCCAGAAAGTAGGCACAGAGTCAAATTTCCTCAACATAATAAAGGCCATCTATGACAAACTCACAGCCAACATCGTCCTCAATGGTGATAAACTGAAACCATTTCCACTGAGATCAGGAACAACACAAGGTTGCCCACTCTCACCCCTATTATGCAACATAGTTTTGGAAGTTTTAGCCACAGCAATCAGAGAAGAAAAAGAAATAAAAGGTATCCAAATCGGAAAAGAAGTAAAGCTGTCACTGTTTGCAGATGATGTGATACATAGAGACGTGTACACAGAGAATCCTAAAGATGCTACCAGAAAACTACTAGAGGTAATCAATGAATTTGGTAAAGTAGCAGGATACAAAATTAATGCACAGAAATCTCTTGCATTCCTATACACTAATGATGAAAAATCTGAAAGTGAAATTAAGAAAACACTCCCATTTACCACTGCAACAAAAAGAATAAAATATCTAGGAATAAACCTACCTAAGGAGACAAAAGACCTGTATGCAGAAAATCATAAGACACTGATGAAAGAATTAAAGATGATACAAATAGATGGAGAGATATACCATGTTCTTAGATTGGAAGAATCGACACTGTGAAAATGACTACTACCCAAAGCGATCTACAGACTCAATGCAATCCCTATCAAACTACCACTGGTATTTTTCACAGAACTAGAACAAAAAATTTCACAAGTTGTATGGAAACACAAAAGACCCCGAATAGCCAAAGCAATCTTGAGAAAGAAAGACGGAGCCAGAGGAATCAGGCTCCCAGACTTCAGGCTATACTACAAAGCTACAGTAATCAAGACAGTATGGTACTGGCACGAAAACGGAAATATAGATCAATGGAACAGGACAGAAAGCCCAGAGATATACCCATGCACATATGGTCACCTTATTTTGATAAAGGAGGCAAGAATATACAGTGGATGAAAAGACAGCCTCTTCAATAAGTGGTGCTGGGAAAACTGGACAGCTACATGTAAAAGAATGAAATTAGAACACTCCCTAACACCATACACAAAAATAAACTCAAAATGGATTAAAGACCTAAATGTAAGGCCAGACACTATCAAACTCTTAGAGGAAAACACAGGCAGACCACTCTATGACATAAATCACAGCAAGATCCTTTCTGACCCACCTCCTAGAGAAATGGAAATAAAAACAAAAAGAAACAAATGAGACCTAATGAAACTTAAAAGCTTTTGCACAGCAAAGGAAACCATAAAAAAGGCGAAAAGACAACCCTCAGAATGGGAGAAGATATTTGCAAATGAAGCAACAGACAGAGAATTAATCTCCAAAATTTACAAGCAGGTCGTTCAGCTCAATATCAGAAAAACTAACAACCCAATCCAAAAATGGGCAGAAGACCTAACTAGACATTTTTCCAAAGAAGATATACAGATTGCCAAGAAACACATGAAAGAATGCTCAACATCATTTATCATTAGAGAAATGCAAATCAAAACTACAATGAGATATAATCTCACACCAGTCAGAATGGCCATCATCAAAAAATCTACAAACAAATACTGGAAGGGGTGTGGAGAAAAGGGAACCCTCTTGCAATGTTGGTGGGAATTTAAATTGATACAGCCACTATGGAGAACACTATGGAGGTTCCTTAAAAAACTAAAAATAGAACTACCATACGACCCAGCAATCCTACTACTGGGCATATACCCTGAGAAAACCATAATTCAAAAAGAGTCATGTACCAAAATGTTCATTGCAGCTCTATTTACAATAGCCAGGACATGGAAGCAACCTAAGTGTCCATCAACAGATGAATGGATAAAGAAGATGTGACACATATATACAATGGAATATTACTCAGCCATAAAAAGAAACGAAATTGAGTTATTTGTAGTGAGGTGGATGGACCTAGAGTCTGTCATACAGATTGAAGTAAGTCAGAAAGAGAAAAACAAATATCATATTCTAACACACACATATGGAACATTAAAAAAAAAAGTTCTGAAGAACCTAGGGGCAAGACGGGAATAAAGACGCAGACCTACTAGAGAATGGACTTGAGGATATGGGGATGGAGAAGGGTAAGCTGGGACAAAGTGAGAGAGTGGCATGGACATATATACACTACCAAACGTAAAATAGATAGCTAGTGGGAAGTAGCCACAAAGCACAGGGAAATCAGCTTGGTGCTTTGTGACCACCTAGAGGGGTGGGATAGGGAGGGTGGGAGGGAGGGAGATGCAAGAGGGAAGAGATATGGGGACATATGTGTATGTATAACTGATTCACTTTGTTATAAAGCAGAAACTAACACACCATTGTAAAGCAATTATACTCCAATAAAGATGTTAAATAAAATAAAATAAAATAAAAATTACCAAAAAAACACCTTTATTTGTGGACATTGAAATTTGATTTTCACACAATTTTCATGTGTCATGAAATATTACTCTTCTTTTAACCCACCCCACCCCACCACTGTCACTTGATAATGTAAAAACCATTCTTAGCTCATGGGTCGTATAAAAGCAGGTGGTGGACTGGATTTGACCTATGGGCCATTGTTTCCTGAAATCTGATCTATTATGATATATTCTATCCAAAACTTTTACCTTGAATGCATCAGGCCTTTAACTATGACCTCCAGTTTTGTAGGAAACACCATGAAGAGAGGAATAAGCTAAATAACACCATGAAGATGCTAACCCACAAATCCAGAAAATGGGATATTCTGTTAGTCTGGTTTCTTTACCAAATGGGGGTCATAAAAAAGGAACTGTGTTAGATGAAAACGGACTTTAGGGACATCCCAGCCACATGTAATTCACGGATCTGGACTGAGTCCTGGCTTAAACAAACTGACCACAAAGGACGTGTTGGTATTATTAAAGCCTGAACATTTGAGATGAAAATTTACTGAAGTAGGAAAGGGAGGACTAGCGACGGAAGGAAGCAGGCTACAGACATTACGTATACTACTATCTCCTATTGGTTAAAAAATTTACTTATTTCTAAAAGCGCAGAAAAAGATTTAAAGGCTACACACTGAGGTGTTAACAATAGTGATCTCTTTTTAATTTTTTAAATTTGTGCTTGCTGTATTTTCTAATTTTCTGTTATGCACCTATACTGCTTCTTATAAAAGGTTCTTTTTTTTTTTTTTTTTTTTTTTGTGGTACGCGGGCCTCTCACTGTTGTGGCCTCTCCCGTTGCGGAGCACAGGCTCCGGACGTGCAGGCTCAGCGGCCATGGCTCACGGGCCTAGCCTCTCCACGGCATGTGGGATCTTCCCGGACCGGGGCACGAACCCGTGTCCCCTGCATCGGCAGGTGGACTCTCAACCCCTGCGCCATCAGGGAAGCCCAAAAAGGTTCATTTTTAAAGAGAATAAATCTTAAAAAAAAAAAGTTCATACTGTATAACACAAGGAATATAGCCAATATTTTACAACTATAAATAGAGTATAACCTTTATAAATTGTGAATCACTATATTGTATATGTGTAACTTATATAATACTGTACATCAACTATACTTCAATTTAAAAAAAAGCTCAGACAAGCTCATTGTAAAAAATTTAATGACAGAAGGAGAAAAAGTGAAAAAACGTTTACCTCTGCCCCACCTGCACCCTCACGCTCACTAACCAGTTAACATGGTATATATCCTTCTAACTCCTTTGCTTTCACAAGCACATATATATACATATGTGTATACATATGCACAGATCTACCCATTCTTTCTGATGGCTTCAACGTGTCCATCATGGAAGGATCCACGTATTTCATTTAAGTAATCCTCTACAGACAGCCACTGATCTTGTTTTCCGTTTATGGACATTATAAGCAACGATGATGATGATGAACTTAACATCCTCTGACACACACACATGTATAAGTATTCCCACAGGACAGATTCCTGGAAGTGAAATTATTGGGTCAAAGGGCACATACATTTCAAAAGTTTATAGATACTGCCAAAGTGCCCTTTTAAAATGATTTACCAATTTTCATTCCCATCGAACGTGCACAAGAGCACTTATTTTCCTGACTGCTTACCAAAACTGGGGGTTACCAAATTTTTACTTTATTTTATTTATTTATTTTTTTTGGCCATGCCACGTGGCATGCAGGATCTTAGTTCCCTGACCAGGAATTGAACCCGTGCCCCCTGCAGTGGAAGCATGGACTCCTAATCACTGGACGCCCAGGGACCTCCCACCAATTTTTTAAAGTATTTGCAAATCTCACAGATTTGACTTAATAATAAAAGTTGAACATTGTTCACATGTCCATAGGCAGTTTGCATTTCTTCTATAAATTGTTTGCCCATGTTTTCTGGCCAATATCCTATTAGAATATTATCTTTTTTAATGGACTTATTGATGTGAATACTACTACTATATATTTATTTGTGTGTGTATATCTTTTAAAATTGTTTATGAAACTCTAAGAAATTTTAAATTTCTATGTGGTCTAAATACGTCAAACTTACTCTTTTTGCTTTTGGGTGTTTCATCTTATGAAGGAAAAGCAAGCTTATCGTACCCAAGATTACAAAACTTTTCTCCTACATTTTCAGGTTCTCTTACAGTTTTGATTTTTATGTTTAGATTTTTAATCTATCAAGAACTGATGTTTCGGGGCTTCCCTGGTGGCGCAGGGGTTAAGAATCCGCCTGCCAATGCACGGCACACGGGTTCAAGCCCTGGTCTGGGAAGATCCTACATGCCGCGGAGCAACTAAGCCCGTGCACCACAACTACTGAGCCTGTGCTCTAGAGCCCACGAGCCACAACTACTGAAGCCCGCATGCCTAGAGCCTGTGCTCAGCAACAAGAGAAGCCACCGCAATAAGAAGCCCACACTACACAACAAAGAGTAGCCCCCGCTCGCCACAACTAGAGAAAGCCCGTACACAGCAACAAAGACCCAACGCAGCCAAAAATAAAGTAAATAAAATAAATAAATTAAAAAAAAAGAACTGATGTTTCATGTAAGGCAAGAATCTAACTTTACTATTTTCCAAAGTGATAGCCACTTGTCTCCATATCATTTATTGAACATTGTTTTCCTCAGTGATTTGAAATACCATCTTATCATTTATGTACGTTCATATGTAAGTATGATACATATGTATGTTATAAACATACACAGATACATATATACATATACGTAAGCATATATAAAATATGTTTCTAGATTCTTTAGCCTGCTGCATGTATCTGCATTTCTCTGTTGCTATGCCAGCCCCAAATTGCTTTACTCGCTTAGCTGTATAGCCTGTTCGATATCTGGTCGGGCAAACTTCATTGTTCTTTTTGAAACTTTTCATGGTTATTATTACAGACTTACTCTGCATGTACAAGGTCCTATTCAAAGAATATTCAATTATCAGGTGACTATAACAAGTAAGATAATCAGTTTCTGTCCAACACCAAACAAAGTCATCTTCCCTGTTACCTTATAAAGTTCTAGAGCAATGCCAGCAGCCATTTTTCCTCCATAGGACTCTGAGAAAATGTAGAATGGAATCGTCTAGGAAGAAAAGGAATTTACAAAGAATTAAATATCCTGAATGCCTTTTAATTCACACGAATCAATTTCAAATTTCTATTGCATGTAATGGCCAGACAAAACAAATCTGCTTTTGTTGATCTTTCCTCCCATATCTGATTATTATGTTTAATTAGAATACTGGCTGCAGGGTCATTTTTTTCAAGCTAAAACCACCTTTAGTGATGACTGAGACAGAAGCCCACAATCTGATCCTGGGTGCAAAAAGGTTTTCTCTGGAATCAGCTAAGCATGTAACTCTCGGGGAAGTTTGCATCTGATGGATGCAGTGCTGCAACTGCTAGCCCCTCTCTGAGCTTGCTTACCTGGAATTCTTCGTGGCGTTCAAAGAAAGTCTTCAGGAGAACCATCATGTCTGATGCCACCACGGCCAGGTCTTTGGTGTACGCGTCACTCTTGTTCACGTAACTGAACCCGGTGCCCACTGGGTTATCCACAAACAGGAGACTGGCCGACTGCAGCTACAAGCCACAGAGGAAAGTCAAATGTTGAAATCAGGGGCTTCTCTGGTGGCACAGTGGTTGAGAGTCCGCCTGCCGATGCAGGGGACACAGGTTCGTGCCCCGGTCCGGGAAGATCCCAAATGCCGCGGAGCGGCTAGGCCCGTGAGCCATGGCCGCTGAGCCTGCGCGTCCAGAGCCTGTGCTCTGCAACGGGAGAGGCCACGACAGTGAGAGGCCCGTGTACCGCAAAAAAAAAAAAAAAAAAAAAAAAGTTGCAATCACCCAGCCAGTCACCAACTATCTTTTGATCCCCTTATATGAGCTCAACAAAAACCACATATGTGAGGATATCTGTGTGGTTATGATCTGTTACTAAAATGGGTTAAAAAAAAATTTGGAACAGGAACACAGACTAGTATGGCAAAGAAAGGCAAAGAAAAGGAGAGGCAAGAAGGAAAAATTAACATATACACAGGGATCGAAGCATCTAGGCTGTTACTTTCACAGACTACAAATGTCCTGAATGTAATTCATTCGCGCAGGTAGAACCATGCAGTGTCAGTCTGAGCAACAGCTCGAAGCAGTGAGAGGTCGGAATACCACACGTCTGTTTTCTTCAAGATGAATCCAGTTTCCACACTGGCCTGGTTTTGCTGAACACTACAAGAACAGAATTTATTCTAATACCTTTCCCAAAGAGGCATAGAGTTATAGAATTTTACATCCCGAAGGATCCCTAGTGACGATACACTACAGCCATGTCCTTTACTGATCAGGACATTAAAGCCCAGAAAGGCCCAGGACTTGTCCAAGGTCACAAAGTTGGATAGGTAATGGCAGCGTCAGGACCAAGGCCCGCATCTCCTCACTTCTTGTTCAGGCTCTCTGCCCCAGTCACATTACCCTAGTAGTCGTGGGAGGCTTGGGGACAAGCCAGCGGGGTACTCTGTGAAGCGAGTCTGTGAATGTTCTAGGCTGAGGGAACAGCATGTGCAAAGACCCTGAAGCAAGAGTACGTAAAATGTGCTTAAAGACGACCCGTATGGAGACAGACAAGAAAATCAAAGGGCTCAGAGGGGATCTTCAGGTGGAGGTGCTCCCGCACTGAGTCTTAGAGGTGAGTATGGTGAGCTAGCTGTGACCGGGTGACCAAAGGAATGAAGTCCAAGCCCAGGAATGGCCCATGCAGAGACCTCAAGGAAGAGTGCACATGGAGAGAAGCTGGGAGGTGTGGCTAGAGGTAGCAGGAGCCAGTTTTATGCCCAGGAATCTGGATCCAATCTTGGGGGAACTGAAAGACGGTAAACTAAGGAGTGATTGGCATTGGAGGGTTTCACTCAAGCACCGTGTGGGAAGTGGATTGGGGGTGGGGGGGCGCATGTTGAAAGCACCCATGAGAGGCGATGCAAAAGGGGTGGATGAAGAATGTTAACAACACTTGGGTATTAAACATAGAGCTACCATAGGACCCAGCAATTCCCCACCCCCCGCCAAATTGAAAATAGGGGCCCAAACAAATATTTGTACGCTAATGATCCCTGTATTATTCACAACAGCCAAAAGGTGAAAACAACCTAAGTGTCCATCAACAGGTGGGAGACGTGCAGAGGAGAAGCACAGAGCAGAGGGTGGCCACCAGCTGGGAGCAACAGCCCCACCCTGCCCACTGGTGTGCTTTTGCCCACCAGTGTTTGGCAGCCTGGAGGAAAGGGCTGAGCAGGTGGCCAGGGGGACTGACCCCAGGCTGGGCGTGGCAAGGATGTGGAGGGAGAAGAGTGAGGGAACCAGGGGTGGGGGTTACATAAGGAAGTGAATGAGGGGGCGGGGCGAGACAGAGAACTAGAGAGACAGCAAAAGGGCAGAGGAGGGCTTCCCTGGTGGCACAGCGGTTGAGAGTCCACCTGCCGATGCAGGGGACGCGGGTTCGTGCCCCGGTCCGGGAAGATCCCACATGCCGCGGAGCGGCTGGGCCCGTGAGCCATGGCCGCTGAGCCTGGGCGTCTGGAGCCTGTGCTCCACAACAGGAGAGGCCACAACAGTAAAACAAACAAATAAACAAAAAAAAACAAAAACGGGCAGAGGACAGGGGGTTTGAAGTCCTGAGGAAGACAAGAATCGAAGTAGGAGAGTGGGAGGGGAAAGGACTGCAGGTTGTGGCCAGAAGGTGGGACCCTGGCGTCTCAGGTTGCAGGGATGGCCAATATGTGGGTAATGACAAGGTCCAGGGGGTCTGCTAGAGTAGACAGAGGTTTCTGCAGGCAAGTGGAGAGAAAGGTCACCGGGTTGGGAAGGTGACCAGTGTGGGATAAGCTGCCCCAAGAAATGGAAGAGGCTGGCCGGAGAGGAAGCCTGTGGACAAGTACGCAAGGTCCCCCTGGACACAGAGGAAGAGGGAGGGGGTGGAGTGGGATCGCGCAACTTGTGACGCCACCCAGAATGGGGTAGGGCTGGGTGGGACTCAGCCTGGGGGAGGCCACACGGCAGTTTGAGTTCGAGGCCTTCCTCACTGTACCCAAGTAGTTCTTCGTGGTTTGAGATCTCTGTCAAGGGGCCCGATTTCCTCAAAGTTCCCAAATCCAGTGCTGGAACCACCTGGACCACCCTGTGAAAGCAAAAAAAAAAAAAACCAAACAAAAATAAAGTCAGAGAAAATGTTAGTTAAACCTTCGTCATTACAACAATGACCCCATTCACTATAAACAATTTATGAGTCAGTGATGGCTGGGTCAACCTTACACACAGGACACAATTGATCCAGTGTCTGCACTAACTGAGCCCCCTGGTAACTGCTCAAGTCTTTCTAAAAAAAGGAAGCAACCAGGGTAAGAGCCCCCAAAGGGAACGTTCCTACCTCTGATTCTCTGAGCTTGAGCCTCGGCCTCACGTGGGGTTTGTTGACTTCAAAACATCTTGTCCAAACCTCTCCCTTCGAAGATGAGCAGTATGGCCCAGAGAGGGAACGTGGCAATTAGGGGCTCCACCAGGACTGAACCCGGGGCCTTGTGACTCTCCACCACCCTCTCCTCAGTGTCCCTGAGGATTTACAAGGGACCCAGACTGAGGGGCAGTTTGATCAAGATGATCCCCAGGATATAACATAGTAAATGCGGAAGTCCCAGGGCAGGAAGCACTCAATACTGTGGGCATCCAAGGCCAGGGGTGAGGCAGGATTCTGAACAGAAGCTCAGTGCTGGGGCCCCAGACTATGAGAGGCAGAGGTTCTATGGTTTCTAAGGGCTAAGAGAGGGGAGGAGATCCTTCAGGAGATGGTCAGGGGAAAGGATGGTCAGTGCTTTTCTGGACAAAACCTCAGGGGTCAGCTGAGCCTACAGGATAGGCCGAGGGCCTTGAATAAAAGGATGCTGTCTCCTTGTGCCAGATGGATAGGAAAGGGAGATACGCAAAGATGGAAGGAAACAGCTCAGGCAAAACAGAAGCCAGGGCAATCTGTACAGGGAAATCTAAAGGAAAAAAAAAGACAACATAGAGTCAGGGCTCAGGGGTAACTAAAGGACCCCAACAGAGAGTTTATGAAACTATTTAATGTTTTGAACCGACACCAAGCTAACTATTATAAAACTGGGAGGCTATAAATCCCTCTAATTATATGTACTCTGTATCTTAAGATTTCCTAATACAGTGGTAAAAAGCTCACAAGTCAGAGGGAGCTGTTTACTGCAGTGGTATTCATAAGAGCAAAAGGATGAAACTCCAATGTCCCGCAGTAGGGAAATGGGTTAGTAAATCATGACACGTCTACAGGACGGAATGTGACACTGCCATTTAGGATCAAAAACTATGATAAACTACGTGGCAACATTGAAAAACGCATGTAACACGCAATAAATTAAGAGCAATGTCCTCACCATCGACAGAATGAAAAGACCTATGGAATGGGAGAAAATATTTGCAAATGATACGACCAATAGGGGTTAATATCCAACATATATGAACAACTCATATAACTCAACATCAAAAAAACAAACGACCTGATTAAAAAATGGGCAGAAGAACTCAATAGACATTTTTCCAAAGAGGAAATGCAGGTGGCCAGCATGAACATGAAAAGATGCTCAACACTGCTAATCATCAGGGAAATGCAAATCAAAACCATAATGAGATATCACCTCACACCTGTCAGAATGGCTATCATCAAAAAGAACACAAATAACAAATGTGGTGAGGATGTGGAGAAAAGGGAATCCATGTAACACTGTTGGTGGGAATGTAAATTGGTGCAGCCACTGTGGAAAACAGTATGGAGGTTTCTCAAAAAACTAAAAATAGAACTACCACATGATCCAGTGATTCCACTCCTGAGTATATATTTGAAAAAAAAAAACAACACTAATTTGAAAAAATACATGCACCCTAATGTTCATAGAAGCATTATTTACAATAGCCAAGATATGGAAGCAACCTAAGTGCCCATCAACAGATGAATGGATAAAGAAGATGTGGTGTATATATATACAATGGAATACTACTCAGCCATAAAAAAGAATGAAATTTTGCCAATTGCAGCAACATGATTGGACTTGGAGGGTATTATGCTAAGTGAAATAAGTCAGACAAAGAAAGACAAATACTGTATGATGTCACTTATATGGAAAATCTAAAAAATACAACAAACTAGTGGCTGTAATAGATAAGAAGTAGACTCACAGATACAGAGAACAAACTAGTGGTTACCAGGGGGGGAGAGGGAAGGGAGGGGGGAATGTAAAGGAAGGGGATTAAGAGGTCCAAACCACTATGTATAAAATAAACTACAAGGATATATTGTACAACACGGGGAATATAGCCCATATTTATAGAACTATACATGGAGTAGAACCTTTAAAAATTGTGAATCACTATACTGTATACCTGTAACATATAATACTGTACACCAACTATTCTTCAATTTAAAAAAAAAGCAAAGCAAAAAACAAAAACAAAATAAAATAAAAGCAAGGGTCCTTGAGTGAAAGCTGGGCCCCTTTTTCCTAGTGGACTTACTGGGCTGGGATAGGATCAAAGTGAAAGGAGAGAAGCTGGAATCCTAGAGGCATGGTCTTTGTGGGAGAAATCCCATTCTCCTGTTCTGTTCTACTTGATAACATTCCACTGCAAAATCTCTTCATCTAGAACTTTGGGATGGGGGTACTGTCATGGCCCAGAACTATGCAGTGACTCTGATATATGGCAAGTGTGTCAAAGGACAAACTAAAACGCTTAAATGACTTGAAAGTGTACCTAAAGTAGCGACATCACTCAGAGCTACTCCACTCAGATGACGTGACCTTGATTCCCAAAGACCTGTCCAGAGAAGTCAGTGTACGGATTCTCAGTAGGCTACTAGAAGAGATCTCCTTTTAACCTGAATTAGTTATTTCTTCCTTAATCATACTCTTTTCCCCTTCCCTTGGGCCTCTGAGGAGATGAAGGGCAGGACAGTTAGCCAGTTGATAACCATCAAATAGCATCTCAGCTCACAGAAACCAAAGGTCACAAACTGCAGGGTCCTGAGGGGCGAGAAGTACACCACGCGGAGCAGAGAGGGCAGGTGGGTCCCCTCCCCCAGAAGCTCCTGCCTGTGTGCAAGAGGGCCCCCACCACCCAGCTCCGGGACAGCAAGTTCAGGCCCCAGGTAATCGCATCTCCTGGTTTTTGGAAAAAGGAAGGAAATGTCTTGATTCGTAAATGTTGGCAACTCATTCAAATAAAACAACTGCCCGACTCTGCAATCCACCAGAAGGAAGGTTTGCAGTTTCTGAAATTCAGTGGTTTTCAAACTGTGTTCCTGGAAGCCCAGAAAGTACCTGAGGGGCAACATGTGATAAAGGGGAAGCTGAATGGGTGGGACTTGGCACTCCGCCCAAACCTCTGCCCCAGCACTTCTTTCTTCTGCTTTGGCTGGTCTGCAAGCTTTCACTTGGGAGTGGAAGAAGTTCTGCTGATTAATAAAAAGTTTGAAAACGGCTGAAATCCCGCAGATTAGAGAACCAAAGCCCAGAGAAGGGAAGTGTTTTGCCACGGCTGTAAGTGGCAGGAAGGCAGCAATGGGCTTGTCCACTGCACAGCTCTTCCTGACAGCCCTGCCACAGCTTCACCTCCAGCTGCCTGGGATGCACAAAAGCTCCCTGGGCCACACAGATGGGTTCTTCTTCTGAGACATTTTCATATCTGCATTCTCATCCTCATATCTGCATTCTTGGGCTGAGCCTCACCCCAGCCTTCAAAGAAAATACTTGCGAAAATCCCAAGAGAGAAAGGCCCCTCCCTGCAAACTGCTCTTCTTTACTGTCTCATCAGAAAGCCTGTATCCACTGCTCTGGAAGGCAAAGCTGGGGGCACTGGGAGGCTGCTTATGAATAATGACATTTTTGGAGGAAGTGACATTTACATCCCATGGGGGTGAGTATCAGGGCGCCCTATTTACTGGTGAGCAACCTGGCGCCCCAGCTGGGCCATGCCTACAGTTTCCAGAAGGTGAAGCAAGACCGCATTCCTCAACCCCTCCCTAGATCTTGGTCATCCAGGTGGATGTGGGCCACCTTTGTAGACATTTTAGGAATGAAAAGAAGGATCCTCTGCCTGCCCTCAAATAATTTCCAAACAGTTTCCTGTCTTCAATCCTACCACTAGAGCTCAAGATTAAAATGAAAACACTCTTGGGCTTCCCTGGTGGCGCAGTGGTTGAGAGTCCGCGTGCCGATGCAGGGGACACGGGTTCGTGCCCCGGTCTGGGAAGATCCCACATGCCGCGGAGCGGCTGGGCCCGTGAGCCATGGCCGCTGAGCCTGCGCGTCCGGAGCCTGTGCTCCGCAACAGGAGAGGTCACAACAGTGAGAGGCCCGCGTACCGCAAAAAAAAAAAAAAAGGCTGAGTTCTTTCAAAATATCAGTTTTTCTAAGGGCAAGGAATTCAGGTCTAGGAAAGGACTGGGAGGGGAGGGAGAGGAAGGGCTGGTCAGGGTACCTCAGTCTTTGCTTTGGAACCTTCCAGAAACACTTTCTGTCAGCATATTGTCAAATGTGTCTTCAGGAGCTTCCAGTAAGGGTTCCTACCGTTGCCTGTGCTGGGCTTAATAGAAAAAGACCCCCGTAAAAGGCTAGAACCTCTCACTCTCTGATTTTGCTTCCTTGACTGTGCCATTGCCTTTGCCTGCCTCAGAAGGAAGCTGAATCCCCAAGCCTAGGAGAGCCCCAGCTGGCTGCTGGACCACATCAGTTCTTCACTGCTGAGCTGTGAGCCTTTAAGGGCAAGCAAGGTGGTAAGTGGGGGAAACCTGGCCTCAACCTCAGGCCAAGCAGTGAAACCAATTTTACCTGAAGCCACATGACCAGGGGCAGTTCTGAGAAGTACTTGCTGGGGCTGGTGGCATAATAGAGCCACCAGAACATGTGGGCGTCCTTCCGGACAGTCACATAATCCCATACTTCCTTGCCCTCTTTTGTGGGCCAGCTGAAGACAGCTCCTGAAACAGAAGCACAATTCAATTTTCCGGAAGAATGTCTATGTCCAGTTAAATTCCCAGCCCAGGAGACATGGCTGGGTTAGGCTAGTGATGATTTGGTTTTTACTTCAGACAATTTATTTACTTCAATATATTGTGGAGATAAGGAAAAAAAACTCAAAAAATTCAGCTATGAAAAAACATACCAAACTTAATAGTGGCACAGGGGGCTGGAGGCTTTCACGTTTTCACCTACACCCTCTGTGCTGTTTGGACTTTTAACAGGAAGCATAAAACGTGTTTATAATTCTGTTTAAAAGAGAGAGAGAGATTTACACTTGGGGGAAAAAAGAAAAATCTCAAAATGCAGCACGCTGATTTTTGTTCCTCATTTAATATACGATTAAAGAAGCATCACAAGTGTGTGGGGCAAGATTACTCACTATATTACTCTGGGGCAACTGTTAGATTTTTGAAGAAAAAAAATAGAGATGTAGGTTCTTTCTTAACACTCTAAACCAAAATAAATTCCAAGTGGATCAGATATTTCAATTTTAAAATTTAGATGTGAAAAATAATATGAAAATAAAGTTGAATGCCTTTTCAACCTCTGGATGGGAAAACGATTAAAGCATACCCTAGAGACTATAAAACAAAATATCAAGAGCTGAGGACAGAAACTTGTTACATTTCTGTACAACAAAAATAAAAGGCAAAACAACAAAGAAAGCTCGGCAACAAATATGAAAAGGGGTATTTCCTTAATCGTTAGACCAACTAAAAAATGCAACATCCTTGAAACAATCAAGATAGTTGTACAATACCTAGCACTTACCAGGCATTCAATAAATGCCCCCGGCTCGCCGCAACTAGAGAAAGCCCGCGCGCAGCAACAAAGACCCAACGCAGCAAAAAATAAATAATAATAAAATAAAATAAATAAATTTATATTAAAAAATCGGGGGGGGCAACCTATTCGACAACATTTCCCAGACACAAGCCGAAGGGTCATATGATCCCCATTTTACAAAAGGGAAAACAAGTTAAGCAACTTGCCTAAGATCACAAGGCAAGTTTGTGGTCAGTTCTAATTCTCAGTTCTTGATTCACACCAGGGCTCATTTTGCTTAAAGAAAAGACTGAAAATCAATTTGCAAGTCATCCCATTAAACACGAATTTGTTTTTGCCAAAAAGGACTGCGGTGAGGGGACATATTATCTTGCCTGTTCTGATCAGGTAGAGGGAGAAAGGCTTACTCTCAATTAAACGTCCCATTCGTGGTAGGATTTTTCAGAGTCTTTTGGTACCGTGTGTTTCAGCTCAAAATAAAAAGACCTTATAATCTCATTTAGCAGCCAATCACGGCAGGAAAAGGGAGGTGGACTTAAGATCGTGGAAACCTCATTGATCAGCAGATTCTCCCAATCTTACATTTTGCAAAACTGCTTCTACCTACACGCAGGGAAGAAACAAGGCAGCGGACCACCCAGAGCCAGAAAAACGTAGAAAAAGAACTTTGAATCAGGAAAAAAAAAAAACAACAGTGAGGCTCAAAAGCAAAAATAATTACGCAAGGTAGAAACAGGGGAAAAGGAATATGCTTTAAAAAGCACAAACCCACTAAGAGATTCTTATCCCTAAAGAAGAGAACGAGGCACCGGCCGCTGAAGCACTTTTGCCCGAACCTACCCGTGCTCAGGCCCAGGAGCAACAGCAGCAGCGGCAAAAGACAACTCCGCGGCGCCAGCTCCATGATGAATACCGCGCGGCAGCATCAACTACGGGGTGGATCCCGCGTCTCACCACGTGACGGTAGCGGGCTGGGCGAGGCCGAGCCGGGACGGGGGCGGGGCCTTAGCGTCGCGGGGCGGGGCGGGGCGGGGCGGGGCGGGGCGGGGCCTTAGCGTCGCGGGGCGGGGAGGGGCGGAGCGGCTAGCGACGTCTCGCGCGCCTTCTGCCCAACTGGCCCACTAGGATCCCTGCAACGGCCCTCGGGGTGTTCTTTTTGCCCCACTACGTCGTTCTTTGCCGTTTTGGGGACAAGCAGAAAGGAAGAGGCGTTTAATGCATTGATTTGACTTGGGTTGTGCGACAGAACTGAGACGCTACAGAGAAATAACCACGAGGACCGTCCTTCCTGCCCCGCCCATCTCTTCCTTCCCCCACAAAAGACCTGGCACTTCAAACTGCTGCATCTGCCCCAAATCAGATTAAACCTGGCCAGCTTAATCTGGAAACTGTGGGATTCTATTTTCATAGATTTGTTCTTAAAATTATTTTTCTTATAAAATTACGAATATAATGGACATTTTGGAAATTTGGGGGGAAAAATTAGATACTACATAAACATTGTTGGCATTTGGGATTATTTTCCTCTAGTCTTTTACGTCATCTTTTTAAATACGATAATAAAATGTTTTATTCTGTTTTTTTTCTCGATAATTTGTCATTGGCATAATTCTGTGTTGTTAATGATAGGGATTGAGTAGCATAATCAAATAGCAGCTTAGACTTAGAAACCCCGTTAGGGGATTGTTGACAGGGAGCTTTAGGGGGCTTTGGGAGACCACAGTAAGGTTAATGATCACTCAAGAAAGCAATGGGAAAATCCTGAAAAAATGTGGGCTTGCTTGACTCATAAAGCAGAACAAGTGGCTTAACATCAAAGCCAGATTGGCTTACTTAACAACAAAATAAAGCTAGCTTGATTAGCAACAAAATAATGCAACAGAAGCATGAGACATGCCCCGGAACAATACAACAATGGTGGCATGAGACCTATATTCTGCCCAGTGGTATCATCAAGTTAATGACAACCGGCACATGCTCTGTGCACACAAAAAACAATCATTTATGGAAAGGTGACATATCAAAGTGAAAGGTCCTCATTGTACTGAGACCTGAAATAATTTTTCCAAAGTGCATGACAGTCCTGGCCTGACCATGTAGGGACAAAAAACCCAATGTGGAAGGAGGAACTGATGAGGAAAGTAGGACATCTACTCAAGAAGGACAAAGACGGTCTTTTCCCCTCCTCTCTCTTCCTCTGATTATAAAAATGTAGCCCATTAAGTACTCGGGGCATCACAACGCTTGCCTGACTGCTTGTTAAGCCTCGCAAGAATCCTATGCTAATAAATCACTTCTTATCTATCAGTTTGCCTCTCGCTGAATTCTTTCTAGCTGAGATATAAAGGACCGAGCCCCCTAAATGACACCTAACCGTTTCGTTAACATGACAACAGTCGTTTTAAAGAGGCAGTTAGAGGTTTGGGAAGGGGAAGGGAGGAAAAAGGATGGGAGAGGTGTTTTCTTGTGTGTGTGTGTGTGTGTGTGTGTGTGTGTGTGTGTGTGTGTGTGTCTAAATGTCATTTTTATTTTAGGGTGTACAGAATAACTCACCTCAGAGCTAGGAAACAAGATTGTGCAGAGCGGTATGAGGGTCAGGTTACTTCTAAATATTCTGCTTCAAAGGTGCACATGACAAAACAGAAAAACGAAGTACATGTGACAACTCTCTCTCTCCTGTTCCCTTCTGTAACCCTGTGCCCCTGCAGGTCATTAACGGACAGATGTTTTCATCTGCAGCCTTGTGAAATGGCAGAGTGCTGCAAATGAACGGGGAGGGTGCTGAGATTTGGGCCAGATAAGAGAAATATGCAACAAGGTTCTCTTAAACTTTAGCATGGAATGCTCCAGATGAGTAAAATCCCATAATGCTGGTATTGGGGATGAGCCTCCGGAGAAACATTTGAAAGATACTATTTATATAAAAGTTACATCGTTAGTCAAACAGAAGTAATGATGTAACAAAGATTGTCCTAAACTTTTCCTAGCTAAACATTCAAAGTTGTTCTGTGTCGCCAGAGCCTCAAATACACTTAAACCCTTCCATAATTAGACTCTAGGGCTTCACTTTGTCACAGAAAAATAGCACTATGATAAATATCTATAGTTTGCATATGGTATTTTTCATATTTGGGGTTATTTCTCTAAGATAAAATAGAAGTGGTACTATTGCATTAAAGGCTGCAACCGTTATTCTGCAAGTCAGCCCTCCCTCACTATTGGCTGGTTCCATATCTGTGGATTCCACATCCGTGGATTCAACCAACAGGAGATCAAATATATTTGGAAAAAATTCTAGAAAGTTCCTAAAAGCAAAACTTGAATTTACTGCATGCAGGCAACTATTTACATAGCATTAACATTGTACAGGCATACCTTGGAGATATTGCAGGTTTGATTCCAGACCATCACAATAGAGTCACACAGATGTTTTTGTTTCCCAGTGCAATGTAAAAGTTATGTCTACAATATACTGTAGTCCATTAAGTGTGCAATAGCATTATGTCTTAAAAAATGTACATGCCTTAATTAAAACTTCTTTTATTGCTAAAAAAGTACTGACCATCATCTGAGCCTTCAGCAAGTCATAATCTTTTTGTAATAGTAACACCAAAGATCACAGATCACAAATCACCGTAACAAATATAATAATAATGAATGTTTGAAATATTGGCAAATTGTGAAGAATTACCAAAATGTGACACAAGATACAAAGTGAGCAAATGTTATTGGAAAAATGGCACCAATAGGCTTCCTTGAAACAGGGTTGCCACAAACCTTCAATTTGTGAAAAATGCAATACCTGTGAAGCACAATAAAATGAGTCATGCCTGTATCTACAACTATTTACATAGCATGTCATGTATTAGTTATTATAAGTAATCTAGAGATGATTTAAAGTATATGGGAGATTATATGCAAATACTACACTATTTTATATGAGGGACTTGAGCATCTGTGAATTTTGGTATCTGTGGGGTGATTTGAAACCAATCCCCTATAGATACTGAGGGGCGACTGAATATAACATTAAAAGTGTTATTTTTAAATCATGGGATGGGCTTATTCAGCAGAAGTAATGGAGGGGAGGGAACTCGCTGATAAAATGAGAGTAAAAATCAACTAGAAACTGTAGTTGATAAAAGGCAGGGATCAAAGGGATAAAAGGCAGACATTGACAGGGAAAGGATATGAAATTTCCTGGGGATAGTGGTAATATTGCACATTTTGATAGGTGTGTTAACAAAGAAAATTCAACTGAGTAAAAATTTTTTTTTTTGGCCACTTCTTGCAGCATGCAGGATCTTAGTTCCCTGACTAGGGATCAAACCTGTGCTCGCTGCATTGGGAGGGTGGAATCTGAACCATTGGGCCGCCAGGGAAGTCCCCTCAACTGAGTAAATTTTAAAGATCTTATTGGCTTTATTCAGTGATTCATGAATCAGGCATCATTCAACCCAGCAGATAGAAAGGAGCTCCAATGTACAAAACAAAAGACTTTTATAGGTAGAAAGGAACAGAATGAGGAAGTTATACAGACAAAAATGTGGGTTGGTTATTGAAAGTTTACTTGCCTTTATGGGATGGCAGGGGTCTATCAGGCAGATTAACTAGTGCTGAATAGGCAAATCCTGATGGACTGGTTTAAGATTCCATTTCTGGGACAGTCAAAACTGTAATTAAGTCTAGGTTTGGTGATGTGGGGCTTAGCATAAGTGACTTCATTTGGGGCCTGTTGTCTTGTTTTTAACAGGTGTTTGGGTTACGACAGATGTATATATTTGTCGAAACTCAGCAAACATACACTTGATTTGTTCATTTCATAAGAGGCAAATTTTGCTTGAAAAGGAAAAAATTGTAAACAAAACTTCACCTTTAATAAATCATATGGGTTTGAAGTGTTTAGGAGGAAGTGTATTCAATCTTTAAAATGCATCCAAAATATACGATGGAATGATGGGTGGAAAGAGCAATGAATAGATGGATAAATATGTGATAAAGCAAGTATTATACTAAGATGTTAATGGTAGAATATGGGTGGCAGGTATATGGGTGTTCACTATATATTTTTTTCAAACTTTATATGTGTCTGGAAATTTTTATAATAAAATATAAGGAAAAAGCTAGGAAAAAGTAGGACTAGACCTCTGATGGATTGTAGAAGTCCATTCTTAAAATGCCTTAGGGCTTGAAATGCATACTATTTCATCTGTTTACGTTTTTGACGATATAAGCAAAGGCTAACCAAATAAGGGAACCCCCAAAATGCTCTTGTGACACAAGAATCGCCAAACAATGAGTCACTTACAGTGGCTGTGTAGATAAATGTGGTGTTAAGTATGGCAAACTGTGAGTACATGCGCTATAATCTCCATTTTAATCTGGCCTTCAACACTGGGTGGTCTTTTATGAGGGCAAACACTAATCCCTCCCCTTTTCTTTACAGTTTATAATCACTAGAATCAAAGCAACAAACACACCTAGGAACCAAGTGAAAGATTATTATTCTAAGAGCCAGCAGTAAAGTTCCTCCCAAGAACTGGAATGGTCTTTGTTTAAGAAAAATATCCTTTTGAATGAAATAATGCCATTTGCAGCAACATGGATGGACCTAGAAACCATTGTACTAACTGAAGTAAGTCAGAAAGAGAAAGACAAATATCACTTATATGTGGAATCTAAAATACAACCCAAATTAACTTATGTATGAAACAGAAACAGACTCAGACATAGAAAACCAATGGATGATTAAAAAGGGAAAAGAGTGTGGGGAGGGATAAATTAGGAGTTTGGGGTTAGCAGATACGAACTACTATATATAAAATACATAAACAACACGGTCCTACTGTATAGCACAGAGAATTATATTCAATATCCTGTAATAAACCATATGAGAAAAGAAAAACTTATTGGTTCCTTGACTTTAGGAGGTGGGAGCTGAGAGTATAGGGGCATCAGCCAAGGCAACAAAGAATTGCTAAACTGTGTTGCACAGGAATTTGGTTTCCTTCTAGGAGAGGAAAGAAGAGAGATAGATGAAAAGAAGGGGACTGTGCAGAAAGACCAGCAAAAGAGAGTCAAGACTGAAGAGCCAATGGAATTTTCTCTCATGGAGAGTGGCAAAAGCACAGTTTTTAAGGTGATGCTTGATGTTCACTTTGAACTTGCATTTCTGTGATGTAAACTCGTCCTCTCGGGACAGATCACAAATGTAATAGAGCTTTGGGGGAGGCAACAGGATTGGAAGAAATCTATTGGGAACTTATCTCAAAACTGTGTTTGCAACGATACTTTATTTCTTAAATTATATGTTGGGGAAAGGTATGAGAAGCTGATGGAGGCTCATTGCTTGGGGGTTCGTTAAAGGCCTTCCCAGTGAATTCTCAGAGCATACGCTTGCGATCCAGGGTGTTACATGGCAGTCTCTTCGCCGTGTGTCTTCACACCATCTTCCTTCTGTGTGTGTCTTTCTCTGTGCACTTACACGTGCTGTTCTCCCTGTATGGACTGCCCTTTTGCATGTTTTCTCTCCCCTGAACCTGACTAGTTACTATTGAGACTTCAGCTGTCAGTTTAAATGTCACTTCCCAGGGAAGCCTTTCCCAACACTGCAGACTAGGTGAAGTCTACATAGGATCTCACAACAGCCTGTACCTCTATCTCCTGATGCTCATCATAATTGTTTTAAAATAATCGTTTGTGTGGTTATTTATTTTAATTTTATTTTCCTCACTAAACTGTGGACACCATGAGATTGAGGATCAGGCTGTCCTGGATGGTTGGCCAAACAGACCCTGACCATGAAGTAGTATTTGAGAGTATCCTATGAGAGCCATGCAGCCCTATTGAAACTACTCTGCCATGATATCAGAGAGGCAAACAGCCAGCATTTTGCCTTTTTCCAAGTTTGGGATAAATTATTCTTTTATTGTATGCAGGGCCTCAGAGGCACCAGCATATTCAGGGAGCTCTAAGTAATAGGGGAATTGTTGGAGAATAAAGTACAAGGGGTCTTGCTTGGTCTGGATCAGAATGCAGCTACTGCTGACAAGCTACTAATTCAGGATTCACTGCAGGTGCTGTGAATCCGGGGAAGAGGATTCGGCAGGCAGTCACATGACCAGATCTGCGGGGCAGGCAATTTTGTTTCATAGTTGCAACAAAAGTGTTTTTTCTCTTCTTCAGGGCTAATTTCCTGAAGGAACCGGGCTAAATGCCATAGCAATTACTTCCAAAACTCAAACAGGATGATAGCAGGCAGGGAATCAAAACAAAGCCCCCCAGTCAAGGAGGAGGGAAGATACAAATGTACTTGACAAAGCTGAGTGAGAACAGGAAAATATGAGAGAAGAAATGGACTAGAAATAATTCTTAGGAGCAAGGAAAACCCAGAGAGGCCAATGCTATTTTTCATGCTCCTTATTTTCAGCTTCAGTTTCTAAATTTAAATCCTGTAGGTGCAACAACAGGAATTCAACTCTATATGTGGGGTGTATCAGAATGCACCTTGTTTCTTAAATTTCCAAACTCAGATAAAAATAAATCAGGGACCAGAGACAAATGAGTGTGCTTGAGTCCATTCTTATATGTCAGCCAGGATGGGAACTCCCACCAGTGGCAGCAGCAAGGAGGAGCTTCTCTGCCACTTGCGCCTTCAGGTGTTAACATAGACCAAGAAAGGAACTTGGGCTTCAATCCCCACCTGCCGTACCTCCCCTCCCCCACCAGAGCAGTGTCAGAGAAAGACAGCTAAAACAGAATAAACAAGATCCAGAATCTCAGACCATAATATGAAAATGTTCAGATTTCAATTTCTTCAATTTCATACCCAGAACCAGGAAGATCTCAAACTGAAAAAAAGACAATTAATAGATGCCGACACGGAGATAATGGAGATGTTAGAATTATCTGACAAATATTTTAAAGCAGACAGGATAAACATGTTGAAATGAATGAAAGAAAAGAAAGACTCAGCAAGGAAATAGAAAGTCTCAGCAAAGGAATAGAAGATGTAAAGGAGAACCAGAAGGAAATTTTAGAACTGAAAAATACAATTACCAAAGTAAGAAGCTCAGTGATGGACTCTACAACAAAATGGAGGGGAGAGAGGAAATAATCAGTGATCTAAAAGAGAACAATAGAAAATTCGCAATCTGAACAACTGAGAGACAATAAAGTTAAAAAAAAAAAAAGAGCCTCAAGGGTCTGTGGGACTATAATAAGAGACCTAACGTTTAAGAGATTGGAATCCTAGGAAGAGAGGCTGAAAAAGTACCCAAAGAAATAATGGTTGAAAATGCCCCAAATTTGGCATGAGATATAAACTTACAGATTCTCGAAGCTGAGTGAAACTCCAGCAGGATAAACCTAAAAAAATCCATGCCAAGACACAGCATAATTAAAATTTTGAAACCCAAAGACAAAAAAAAAATTCTTGAAAGCAGAGAAAAATGACACCTTACCTATAAAGTAAAGACAATTCCAAGGATAGCAGATTTCTCACCAGAAACCACAGAGGACACACTCGAGGTCCTGATAATAGGGGGAATGGTGGTGTTTTGCGCATCTCCAGAAAGGAAACAAGACTAGCCAGGTAAACACTGCTTAGGTAACTTTCCATGTTTTGGAGTAGCAGTCTTCAAACTGGGCGTAAATGTGTCCTGAGGAGTCGCATGCACTTTCTAAGGAGAGGTAGGCCTGCGTGGTTTTAAGAGAATTCAGTTCATCTCCCTCTTTCAATGGGACTCCTTCCTATAGCTGATTACCTGAGAATGTGCCTGTGCACTGTTTCTGTTCTCCTCAAAGTGTCTTTCTCCCTCCTGACCCCATCCTACTGTACTTGTTTGTTTCTACCAGCTATTATTAAATTTAGATTAACTTTAGGGAAACATGTAGTGGATTCTGCTGTAAATCATGTCCATAACAGCAATCATTCATACAAAAAACGTAACAATGCCCTGAACTTGAGAACCCAGCTTCATTTTATTGGGATAAACTCTTCTTTCTTAGATGTTGATATGCTCTTCCAATTCTATCAGTGAATATTTATAAACATAATTGATTTCAACTATCAGATTAAATTGCTAATACATCTATATGTAATAGTTTTATATGGATGATTATATATGGATGATTTATATGGATGTTATATATGGATGATTTATATACAATCATCCATCTCTCTATCCATCTGTCATCAATATACAGGTCTTTGGTCATAATCCTCATTTTTATGAATTGTCATTTTTACCCCAGTTTCATCTAATTTTAGCGCCATAGACAAGGCACCTCTAATTGTAAAAGTAAGTGGTATAATAATCACTTAAATCTTAGTAGAGCCTTCCCAGATATTGAGAAAGTGAACAACTCTAGCGACTGGGTAAACACTTTCTTTGAAAGTCAGGTGATTCCCAATTTTTGTTTTTAACATTATTGAACCTAACTGAATTGTTGACTGAAGGAGTACTGAAAATAATTTTTAATGAACGATCTCTAGGTGATTTTAGCATGTAAGTTGGAAAGAGCTTTAAGGAATTGACTGATATAGCCAATAACATAAGTCCTTCCATTCTTATCTACATACATAAATGAACATGTTTTCTCAGGGCGTCACATCTATAAAAACAAAAAATAGGTCCAGAATTGATGGGGAGCCCTGTCTCATTTAGCAATATCCATTCACAGAGACTTGGACTAATTAAAAAACCCCACACAGAGCTCCATTTATTTTATTAGTAGATATGGTTCATGTCCATTTTATTTTCTCCGTTTAATAATTATGTAACAAAATGTGTGGCGTTTTATGCTATTTTGATCAATTGTGTACCTCTAATAACAGTAATAACTCAATCCAGAAGACCTAGAGCATTAGGGTCACAGGAAAACAAAACTTAAAAAAAAATTTTTTTAAACGTATCTACTGACTGCAAGGTATTAGCCACATACTTAGTCCAGTGACCCTGGGGAAGTTACTTAACCTCTCTGAACTTTTTGGTTTTTTTTAATCTTCAAAATGGGAATAATAATAGCTCATAATTCATACCTTTGTAATGAAAACTAAAGGAGTTAATATACTATGTGGAAGAAATGGAATGGAAATTCAAGTGATGTAAAATTTCTGATTCACTTACCTAAGAGTTAATAAGAGGAGGTATTTTTTATATTTTAAAATTTGCATGGTGGTAGGTATTAAACTGCTAAGGTATTTCAATTCCACTGGATACTTTTAAAAGAGTGATTAATGGTTTTATTTTAAAATGTCAATATTTACAATACATTAGGAATTACATCTTTTGCAACTCTGTATGATGAAACATTTTGTAAACTAGATGCATTGGGAGTTACGTTTTTGAAATTATTTTATGTAAATGAGCAAATATCTTAGAAGACCACAGCTGAGCAGTGCTTGTTTATCTAGAGAGTTGCCTAAATTCGGACGCTACGTAGGGCTCAGCAGGAACGGAATAAAGGCATTTCGCTTATTCTCTTCCCTAGCCCTGTCTTGAGTGGACCTGAATCAATCCCGCTCCGCCTTCTCGTCATTCACAAAACCTGGAGCAGCCATTTGCCACCAACAGGTGGCACCCGTTAACAGGCTCCAGGGGGCGGGCCCCGAGCACGCCTCTCGGCGGCCCCGTGGAGTCTCTCGGCTTCCGTTGCGCATCGAGCAAGATGGCAGCCTCCGAGACGGTTAGGCTGCGCCTTCAATTTGATTACCCGCCGCCAGCCACCCCGCACTGCACGTCCTTCTGGCTTCTCATCGACTTGAACAGATGCCGAGTAGTCACGGATCTCATCAGTCTCATCCGCCAGCGTTTCGGCTTCAGTTCTGGGGCCCTCCTGGGCCTCTACTTGGAGGGGGGGCTCTTGCCCCCCGCCGAGAGCGCGCGCCTGGTACGAGACAACGACTGCCTCAGGTGCGCGGGCGGGATGGGGGCGCGGCGGTGGGGCGCCGGGGACGCGCCTGTGCACGCCCGGGGGCGCCTCCGGCGTCTGGAGACCGAGTGTGGGTGTGGGTCCGGGTGAGGGGTCGGGGTGAGCTGCGGCGGGGGCGGGGGGCAGGCTGTCAAACTGCACTTCCGTGAACCCCGGAGGTTCTGATTGGTCCAGTCATTATGGGGCTCAGGAATCTGCATTGTAACGAGCATCTTTCCCCGGGAAGCTTCTAATGCACAAGGTTGGTGGACCACACTTGGAAAAACCCTGATCTTGGTTTGTGGGCAGGGCCCGCGTTTCTTCCAGCCTTGCCTTAGCAAGCGCTCACTTAGCCGGGCACTGTGTTAGGTGCGCGGGGTGCCGGGCGTGCCTGAGACCCCGCCTTCCCCTGGCAGCTCGCAGGGTCAGGTGCCGGAGACCCAAGCAAACGGACCCGCAGTCATGTTTTCTTCGCCACTTGCAGCGTGTCCAATCTCAGAGCTCCTGCGATACCCCCTGGGACTGGTGGGCGTCATTCTGTGTCTCACCTGGGTTCACTTAAATAGGTGTTTGGAACCTTTTGGGTTCTGAATTGGGAAAGAAAATAGTTTTAAATATGTTTTTGGAAGTTTAAAAAAATGATACTGAGATGAGTATCAGGGAGCGGTTGTGGTGTAAATCGCTCACGTGTGGCTGATTTGTCTCAATAAAATGGTAAGACACGATCATTTCAGTTCGGATTCGTATCTTGGACTGATTTATTCAGGGCTTCTTTTTAAAAACTTCATCTACAATGAAAAAAATTCTAGAGTTGTGAGCCAGGCTACTTACTTCTGCTTGCCATTTGTTGCATGTTGAATATTCCTTTCCCCAGAGTATGTCAGATTCATAAGATTTCTTCAGAGCATCAGGGAATTTAACTTGGAACAACTGCTACATCTTTGAGCATATGTGTGTCTTTCTCTCTTTTAAAAGCAGGAACACTGATTTACTAATAATGTTTAGCTGTTTCCAGTGACAATTTGAAATAATCCAAGTTTCAAAAAGAGGTCTTTTTCCTTTTTATTCACTGTGAAATAGATCTCCATTCTCTCTGCAGTTCAGGGACTATTTAAATATTGCAGTTGTAAGGACTGCATCCTCTCCTGTTAAGTTTACTTTCTGACCTATCTCCTGTCTAATGAATTAATAACTTGCTGATGGCTAACTGCAGTTATACTTCATTTAATGAATCATCTGGAAATTAGACTCTTTATAATGAAGTCAACAATGTCAAAAGCAAACCATGAAAGCTGTTATGGGAAATAAATACAGCACAATGGCAGGCAGAATTCCTCCAAAACACCAGAATGCACAATTGCATATGGCAAGAAATACCTCTGCAGCTAGCTTCAGTGGTAAATGGGGCAGACCTTAGGAAGAAGTTGAATTTGGAAAACTTTTGTATGTTTTTGTGGTTTCATGTCTATAGTCATTCTCTGTCTTCCCCTGACAGACTCACTTTTCTTCAGAGCTACAGAAGAAAACAGTTTCTTTTCTCAAAGGTTCCCAATATTGTTGGAGTAGACCAAAGTTACTAGTTTTGTGTTTCTGTATATTATCTTCTTGTGTCACATGGAGTGGATAATTATCTGACTGGATAATCATACCAGGTTTTGCTGCTAAGTGCAGAAGATGGTTGAGAAAGAAGAGATCATCGTGGAACACAAATGGTCAGGGAATTTCACAGTACCTTGAAGGTTGGATAGCCTCGTACAGTTGTGGAGGCCAAAGCTGCCCTGACTTGGTGAAGGGATGAGTTTGACCAGCAGAAAAATTCTGTTGGGATTGCCAGGAGTGCTGAGAGGGCTCTCATGAGGAAAAGCGGAGCCTGGTTGTGGGAATCCTGAGAACCAGCCCTGGAGGCGCGAGCATCTCCACACTTGTGTGCCACGGCCACTTCCTCACATCCCTTTCTTTTGAGCCCCCAGAATCTGACTTCCTCTGCCCCCAGGCTGCTAACATGGAGCTCCTCAAGGCGGTCTCCATCTCCCCTGGGAGGAGGAAGTGCTCCCATTTGCCTGGAGCCCCATCCGTCTTCTAGGGCTGCTCTAACAAAACACCACAGGCTTAAGCAACCGAAATTTCCCTCTCACAGTTCTGGAGGCTCGAAGTCCAAGGTGAAGTGTTGGCAAGTTTTGTTTCTTTCTGAGGCCTCTCTGCTTGGCTAGTAGGTGTCTCTCTTCTTTTTTTTTTTTTTTTTTTTTTTTCGGTACGCGGACCTCTCACTGTTGTGGCCTCTCCCGTTGCGGAGCACAGGCTCCGGACGCGCAGGCTCAGCAGCCATGGCCCACGGGCCCAGCCGCTTCGTGGCATGTGGGATCTTCCTGGACCGGGGCACGAACCCGTGTCCCCTGCATTGGCAGGCGGACTCTCAACCACTGAGCCACCAGGGAAGCCCCGGTGTCTCTCTTCTTACTGTGTCCTCACATGACCTTTTTTCTGTCCTCAGAAAAAGGCACGTGACCTGGTGTCTCTTTGTGTGTCCAGATTTTCTCTCTCATAAGGACACCAGTCAGATTGGATTAGGGCCCGCTCTTAATGGCCTCATCTTAACTTGATTACCCTGTCTCTAAGTACAGTCACATTTAGACATACTATGGGTTAGGGCTTCAGCATAAGAATTTTGAGGGGACACAGTTCATCCCTTAACACCCCCTGAAGAGAGCTTCACAGAGGCCTGGCTGCAGCACCTGGAGAGCGACCAGCTGGAGTGAGATCTCCCTGTTGAAGAGTCATTCTGTGAGGAAACAGAATGCCTTCTCTCCTCTGTCACTCTTTTGACTCTGTGGCATTTAATACTGATTATTAAATACTGGACATTAGAGATGAGCTCTCATTTCATGTTGCTGTGATCAGTGGCTCCTTGGATAGCCAGCCAAGCCCCTCTTGACATGCCTGTGAGGCTGGCAGTGGGAGTGAAGAAGACAGAGCATCTGAGCCAGGCTGAGGGCAGTTTGGTTTCCTGAAACCTTGGGAGCCAAAGGAGGTACTTGCCATTAAGGCTGCCGATCCTTGTGCAGCTCTGGGTCTCTTGACGCTCAGTCTCGTTTTGTAGCGTGCTGATGGTTTTGGGGATATAGAATACGGAGAGCTCTTCTCTCATGTTCAGGAGCATGTTTGTCCAGTGCCCATGGGTGAACAGAGACCAGTGGAAGTTAGGCCTGGGCTGCTTTCATTGTGGAACATTCATAGTCCCTTCCTATTCTTTTATTAAAACAAAGCAAACAAAAAGGCTTATTAAAAAAATTATACTTCAAAATAGTTCAGGGTACAAAATCCCTTATTTCTTTTCTCACGTACTCTTCCTACTCCCCACTCTCCAGAAGTATCCTCAGTTAAATTTGGAGTGTCTTTTCCATACATATGCAAACATATATACTTACCCTTTTGAAATACACATGTCATTATAATATACATTTTTTCCTGCACCTCACTTTTTTTTACCTAACGTATCTTGGGTATCTTTCATTTTAGTATATACGATATGTGATGCAATCGCTACGTCATTCTTTTTAAATGCTATATTATTCCTTTGCATGGCCATGTTAATTTATTTAACCAGCCCCTTATTAATGGACATTTTAGGTTGTAATCTTAGTTTGACTGGGTTTTATAATAAAAATACCATAAACTGGGTAGCTTATAAACAACAGAAATTTAATTCTCACAGTTTAGAGGCCAAGGAGCCCAAGATCAAGGTGCCGGCAGCCTCATGGTCTGGTGAGGGCTTGCTTTCTGGCTCACAGATGGTACCTTCTTCCTGTGTCTCTTTCATAAGGGCGCTAATCCCATTCATGAGAGCTTTACCCTTCTGATGTAATCACTTCCCAAAGGCCCCATCTCCTAACACCATAACATTGGGGGGTTAGGATTTCAACATATGAATTTGAGGGGAACACCAAAACATTCAGCCCTTGGCAGTTGTCGTCTGGTTTTCACTGTTACATACTGCTGTGGTGAGTATTCTTCGATATCTTTGTGTACTTGGGCAATGATTCAGTAAGATACATTCCCAGAAGGGGTACTCCTTGGTCAAATTTTTAAATTTGATAAGTACTGTCAAGTTGGGCTCCAGAAGAGTTGTACAGGTCTGTATTTATGCCAAAAATATATGAGTTACTTTTGTTCAATATTGTGTGAAAGGTAAGAGAGCAGAGTGATTAAGAGCTCAGGGTCTGGAATCAGAACCCTGGATTCAAATCTTGGCTCTATGACTCATTAGCTGTGTGCCCTTGGTCAGGTAACTTACTTCTCTGAAGGTGGTAATGCAGGGCACTGCAAGCAGCAGCTAGACAGGAGGGAGGCTGCAGGGAACAGGTGGGACCCAAAGAGATTGCAGGTCCCTGCTTTCACCCTCTTTGTTGAATTTCACCTCCATTTGACAGGACAAGTTCATTAAAAACCCACCTAAGAGGACTAACAACATTCACTGTATTAATAAAAATTAGAGCTAACATTTAGATAGCACTCGCCCTGAGCCCAGCACTGCTCTAAATATATATGATAGCTCATTTGAGTACTATAATTATTACTGTTACCCCCACTTGTACAGATGGGAAAAGTTGAAGTAATGATATTTTAAAATTTTAACTAAAGGCAGAAGAAGGATTTGAATCCAGTCACTTTGGCCTTGGCAGGCAATGGCTAATGGGAGTGGGGAGGTGTCAGGCAGTGCAGATGGGCATATCTGTATTTATGTGTGATAGAATCCTAGAGGTGAACTTGCAAATTTAAAGGGAATACCTTGCATTTTGACACTAGTGCCCAGTTTGCCCTGCAAAGAGTTTGAATGAACAGTGGAGAGTCTGTTTTAAACATTTCTTGGGATCACATCTCTTTCATTGCTAATTATACAGGTAGTTCACTTTTCTTTGTAAAAGGACAGCTACATTCACTTCTGTTTGTAAAAGGGCAGTTATATTTGTTGTCTGTGATCCAAGTGGAGAAATGAAGAACATTGCCAGGGAAAGTGTCCACCCTGAAAAGAATGGTAACTGAGCAGACCCAGGTGAAACGTTTCTTGTTCTCTGGATGGTGTTTTGTTTCTCAGTCTTAATATGTTCCAAACTGAAATTATTCTCTTCAGGAGTAGCAGATAGCGAGGCTGCAGCAATCACAGGTCAAGTATCCACAGATCCATGATCTTCAGAATGGGTGAGGTGATGACAAGAGCTGCTCTTGACAGCATGATGCTGTTGTAGGCTCCTTTGAAAGCCAGGGGCCCTGCCTACACGGGATGCAGCACATGCAGCGTTCCAGTGAATTAATGAACCACAGTGACTGAACAGAAGGTCTTGCATCCATTTTCAAAGTGTGATGGAAAGTTTGATACTAATTGTCATCTCAGAATTGAAACTTGAATCAGAGCATTGCTCCAAGTGAAAACAAACTGATCAAGAATGTTATGGAAAGTTCCATATCCAGGAAGTTCCTAAGTAGTTCTTAGATTCACAGGATGCTTTTGCCCATTTAAGAATTACTTTCTTGCTGCTAGGTGCCAAAGTCCACAGCTGAGAACAGGGGGTAGTGAGTTTTTATTTAAGTCCCTGCTCTTTCAGAGTTCTATTTCTCTCTTCATCCTACTCCTGGTATCAGTAGCTTTTATTTTATCTTCATTTGTATGTGTCTGTGTATTTGTGTATTCTGAAGAATAATTGAGGATTTTTTTCAACTACCACATTGAGATAAATCCACAGGATTACTATACCTTAAAAAAATTTAAAGAATGCCTATAATCTATCTTATTACTCACCAATTGTACTTTATTTTCTATTTTTTTTAAATCAATTTATTTATTTTATTTATTTATTTTTGGTTGCGTTGGGTCTTCGTTGCTGCACGCGGGCTTTCTCTAGTTGTGGTGAGCGGGGGCTACTCTTTGGTGAGGTGTGCAGGCTTCTCATTGCAGTGGCTTCTCTTGTTGAGGAGCACGGGCTCGAGGCCCATGGGCTCAGTAGTTGTGGCTCGCGGGCTTAGTTGCTTCGCGGCATGTGGGATCTTCCTGGACCAGGGCTCGAACCCGTGTCCCCTGCATTGGCAGGCAGATTCTTAACCACTGTGCCACCAGGGAAGCCCTGTACTTTATTTTCAAATATGATTGTCCACATCTTTCCCCGGTCACTAAAAGTACTTGATGAAAGATACAGCTGGATGTAAATGTATTGAAATAATAATGTATGTTTTTAGGAGACATTTAAAAAAATTATTTATTTTATTTATTTTTGTCTGTGTTGGGTCTTCATTGCTGTGCATGGGCTTTCTCTAGCTGCGGTGAGCGGGGGCTACTCTTTGTTGCAGTGAGTGGACTTCTCATTGCAGTGGCTTCTCGTTGCGGAGCACGGGCTCTAGGCATGTGGTCTTCAGTAGTTGTGGCATGCGGGCTCAGTAGTTGTGGCTCACGGGCTCTAGAGTGCAGGCTCAGTAGTTGTGGCGTACGGGCTTAGTTGCTCCATGGCATGTGGGATCTTCCTGGACCAGGGCTTGAACCCTGCATTGGCAGGCGGATTCTTAACCACTGCGCCACCAGGGAAGCCCCAGCAGGCATTTTTAAACACCCACTATGTGCTTGACATTGACGACACCCACTCAGCCCTCTGTCACTGGGCTGTGCCTATTAGAATTAGCTGTTGCCAGTTCATGGAGGAACAGAATTCCTTTACTGTAGTAAAATGATTTTGGATGAACTGTATATTAGTCAGAGTTCTCCAGAGAAACAGAAACAATAGGAGATGATATAGATATAGACATAGCTATAGCTCTAGGTACAGAAATGAGATTTATTATAAGGACCTGGCTCATGAGATTATGGAGACAGAGAAGTCCGAAGATCTGCAATCGGCAAGCTGGAGACCTGGGAAAGCTGATAATAAAATTCCGGCCCAAGTGCAAAGGCCAGGAAAGCAGATGGTGTGTTTCAGTCTGATTCCTAGTCTGAGGCAGGAGAAGTTCTTCTGACGTCCCAGCTCAAAGATAGGCAGGGAGGGAGAGCGAATTCCCTCTTGCTCAGCCTTTTATTCCGTTCAGGCCTTCAGTGGATTAGGTGAGGGCCATTCACCCTGGGACTGTCTGCTCACAAAGGCAGTCTGTTTAGTGCACAAATTCAAATGTTAATCTGATCCTGAAACACCCTGACAAACATGTCCAGAACAATGTTTAACCAAATATCTGGTCACCCCAGGGCCTAGTCAAGTTGGCACGTAAAATTAATAATCACCAAATGTTATGGAAGTTTACGATGGCTGTCAGTACCCCAGAGAACATAAATCATAAATTGTTTGGTGTTTTCCTAAATTTAAACAAAATAAAAATGAAATTTGATTTTTAAAAAAGTAGCTTATGGTTAAAAACAAAAATGGATAGTTAGCATTATCACCATTTAGCGTAGGCACATAATGTAGCGGAAAGATTGCGAACGTTGACGTTAGACAAACAGGTTTGAATCCTGTTTCTGTGGCTAATTAGCTGTGGATCCTGGGCAGTTACTTGTCTGAACCGTAATTTTGTGATCTGTTTTAAAATGAAATTACTTCATGGTGGTGTTTAGATTAGAGAAAATCTATAGAAAATGTTTAGGATGCAGTAGTTGATCAATAAATAAAACTAGTCATTTGAAAGTTGACCGTTAGTGATGCCATATAGGCCATTTTGTTAAAAAGAGTCTTTTGTCCTTAAGCGATTTGACATTTTTTCATTGCCTGATGACAGTGACAGTTTGCAGTCCTCTTAGTATATAACTACATCCTGGAGACATGCTTATGAATTACTTCTAAAGCTTTCTCTCTTGTTCTTTTGATAGAGTTAAATTAGAAGAGAGAGGAGTTGCTGAGAGTCCTGTAACAGTTAGTAATGGTGACAGTACTCGTTTATTACCTAGAAAAGCAAAGAAGAGGGCATATAAGTTGGAGGAAGATGAAGAAACTGAACTAGATTACAAAAATTCAAAGAAGCGTTGGAAGAGGCATGAGAACAATAACAGTGAGAAGACCTTGGATCTAGAACCAAAAGCTGTCACAGATCAGAGTGTGAGTAAAAAAAACAAGAGGAAAAAGAAAGCCACATGTGGTGTAGTGGATGCTGATGGTGGAGAGACCGAAAGAAAATCACCAAAGAAAAAGGAGAAATGTGAATATAAAAAGCAGGCAAAGAGTCCCAAGTCTTCTAAAGCACAGTCAGTGAAAGAGTGGACCATCCTGAAGTATAGTCCTCCAAAAGGTCCTCCTGCTGGAAACAGCCTTGTGAAAGCCAAAAGAAAAGGTGGCCCAGGCATTCGTACAAAAGAGAGTCCCGACTCCTCCTCAGAGTCTGAGTCTTACCATGAATCAACCAGTGATGGTCTCAGCAATGTCATCTTGCAGGTCAGACATTCCCCAGAGAAAATCTCGACTGAAGTATCACAGGAAGGCTCCTCTATGAAAACCACAACTGCCAACAAAGGGGCTGCAAAAACCGGTTTTACCTCTACCCCCATCGAGGGCAAGACCTCCCGAACATCATCTTCTAGTTCAGACTCTAGTTCAGAGTCAGAGGACCAATGTGTGATGTCCAAGAGCACCCCGGTGTGTGCTGCAGATTTCTTAAAGACTGTAGGTCTCTTTGCAGGAAAACGTTGTCCAGGGCCATCCTCCCAGGTTCCAAATGCTGCTGGATGGAAGCAGTCGGACTCAAATGGTGGCAGACAGGCCCTTGGTCCTCCTCCCAATGTGACTCTCCCCATCACTGTGGGAAGAGGTTGGAGTAGGGGAGAGGACCTCCTTTCTTGGAAGGGAGCGAGGGGTCGGGGTATGCGGGGCAGAGGTCGAGGACGAGGGCACGCCGTTCCCTGTGTGTTAACTAGAAACGCTGAGTATCAGAAGCAACAGCAGGTGAATGAAATGGTGACAAACGCCTCCACTGTTACCCAGGTAAGTAGTAGTTACCGCGAGCTGACCTCTTCCCCATGCCTCACGTGGTGTTTCTGGAATCGATGTGATGGGTTCACAGTTTCTCACTAGTAACAAAATCACATGACTCATGCTGTTTTTCAGAATCCCATAGAGACATACAAGAAGGACTACAGTCTCTTACCGCTTTTAGCAGCCGCCCCTCAAGTTGGAGAAAAGATTGCATTTAAGGTATATTTTTAAAAAACAACAATAGTTACAACAAAAAAGATTATTCCCCCTCTAAATAAACTTACTCATTAACATGTCAGGTTACATTTATATTTATAATTTAATATAATTTATATTAATAAAATTTCATAAATTTATTAAACTAATTTATAATATATCATGTTTATAGTAATTCTTCCTGGATCATATCTTTCGCGTTCTCTTGCCTAGCATGTAGTAGGTGCCTAGTAATTGTTTTCTGAATGAGTAGAAGTGGCTCAGCCTGGTGTCTGGAACATAGCAACTGCTCAATAAAAAAAGCCTCTACGGGCTTCCCTGGTGGCGCAGTGGTTGAGAGTCCGCCTGCCGATGCAGGGGACACGGGTTCGTGCCCCGGTCTGGGAGGATCCCACATGCCGTGGAGCGGCTGGGCCCGTGAGCCATGGCCGCTGAGCCTGCACGTCCGGAGCCTGTGCTCCACAATGGGAGAGGCCGCAACAGTGAGAGGCCCACGTACCGCAAAAAAAAAAAAAAAAAAAAAAAAAAGCCTCTACATATCACCCCAAAAACCTCCCAAACCCAAAAAAAACTTTCCTACTGGAACCCCTGTTTTGCCACAGGCTCATGGTAGGGCTCCCAGAGGTGGAGTGGGCACCCCAATACTGCGTGTTTTGTTTTCTCAGGAGTAGGGGAAAGGAGCCACAGGGCACGTGTATTTGTGAGTTTTTTTCTTCTTTTTTAGCTTTTGGAACTAACATCCGATTATTCTCCTGATGTTTCTGACTACAAGGTAAGGTTCCTTATTTTAAAGTAATCAAATGTCAGTACATTAAAGAAGCTAAAGTCATGTTTAATACTGCTAATGTGGATAACATGGATTTTTTGGAGTAAATAATGTCATAAAGTAGAAAATAAAAATATTTTCAAAATGTAACCTTTTTGATAGTATCACTTTGAAGTCTCCCAGTGTTATTTTTCTTAATACTTGGGAAGAATATAGAATGAGAATGACAAATTTAATTGTTTTATTACTCATTTATTTCTAATCAGCTTAGAGACACCAAGTTATTTGAGTTCCCCTCTCCCATGACCCTAAACTTTGAAAGAGAAAAATAGAAAGCTCTCAGCCAGAAAATTTGATTATTTTCAGCATAGGAATCTATTTCATGTATTTATGAATTACTACTGGTTATTATCATCTAATATGGTTTATTTTGCTTTACCGGTTAACCACAGGTTATTCACAAATACTAGCCTTGGAATTTACTCACTTAATACTTGTATGGGACTTCATATTGGCATATGAACTTTATCACAGTTCAGTAAAAGTTTGACGCAATCAGTAATTACACGTTTCCTTCCCTTTCTCACCCATTCAAAATTTTGCTGAAAATCTTGTTAAAATGCGTACTTTCTTATTTTGATGTGAGATGCAGAATGTAAGTCCATTTTTTTTAAGGGAATAATTGATAACGTTAATATAGTAATACAGATAAGGTATAAGAAGATTTGATTCAATCTGAGTTGATCCCTCGGTAGCCTTTTAAAATATGGGTAAGAATCTTTCTTCAAAAGCAGGCTAGAAGAAGAATCAGTTCATGAAGGGATTTGGTTGGTTAGTTCTGGGTAACTGGTGTTTTATCATCTTTTTCATCTTAGCCCCTTAATATAGGTGACCACATAACTTATATAAATCAGAACACTTGTGAGTGAAAAGGATGAATATTGTATTAATAATCATACTGAAAGGAAATGTAAGTGGACCCGTCTTGGGCAAACCAGGATGTTTTTTCACCCTACCATAGAGGACTAATTTAATTCTGTGGTACATGAGGAAATGGAGATAAACATGAATTGGTATGTCCCACAGCCTCTACTAATTGTTGATTCTAGATGATACTGATTTTTTTTAAACTCATATTAAATGGATGTTGGTCATTATAGTTATCATCTTGGTAAGCTATTTGCTTACTTTATTTCCCAGTGTTTTTAGAACTTTTTTGAAGTTGCTTTCAAAACCGTTTCAAGGGTGAAAATCAGTACCGCTTTTTTGCTTTGATGTCAAGTACTGTTATCCAGCTAGATCATAGGCTTTATTCATTAAGCTTGTCTTTAAAAGTCAAATCTACCTTCAAAGAATGTAGTCTCCTCAGCCCCTAACCTGTCTCATTTGTATCCGTAGGGTTTTAATTTATGGAGGTGACTGAGTGATGACACAGAGAAGTCAGTGCTACTGAGAAAGGAATTTATTACTTACATTTCCCGAGAGAAGAGGGGGATGCCACACCAGGCAGGACCACAGGGGGCAGCACCTGGTTGTGGCCGGGAGGCAGAAGCAGGAGGGAGGAGCTTTTATTGGGGTTTCCTTGGTGTAGGCAAGGCAAGGTGAGGGAGACAGCTTAGGATCAGCTGGTCTGAATAAGTAGCAGGCTGTGGGCTATAGGGGCTGTCCCTGTTTGGTACCTGTTCCTGGGATGATTGAGACCAGGGGAAATGCTGGCTTGGTATGTGGGAGTTTTATTTCAAATGCATGTTGATCTATTTAAAAACTTTTTTTGTTGAGATAAAACCCACATAACAAAACTCACTATTTAACTGTTTTAAAGTGTGCAATTCAGTGGTTTTGGTATATTCATAATAGTTCACATGTTGATTTTTGACTTGGACTTTTGTTTTTGAAAGGAAGGAAAAATATTAAGCCATAATCCGGAGACCCAGCAAGTAGATATAGAAATTCTTTCATCTTTACCTGGTGAGTGTTCTAGAAAAGAATTTGGCAATGTAGGCTCTTCACATCTACACTGGTTTCTAAACAGCTTTCACACACAGGCGCTGCTGTCTTCCTTGGCCCCCATGGCTGCCTGGCGCTCTGCATACCTCTGTCAGCACAGAGTGGCCGGGAGGGTGGGTGCTGCACTCCCGCAAGTGGAGGTGGGTGTCTACTAAGAGTTGTTGGGTTTGTTCCCAGAGCTGTTAGGCGAGTTGTTCTTGTTACTGTAGTTACGTAATTTCGTAAAATTACATAAATTGATGAAAATTGCTGGCAAAAAAAATTATGTCTGTGAAACCCAAGTTGAATGCTGACTCAGGATTGTTACTGAAAAATTGGCTTTTGAATTATATGTGGTGGGTCAGCTATAAGAGATTGGGAGGAATTTGGTAAAAATCTGGGAGGAGTCTACACTTACATTGTGTTGCCAGGTTTTGTATTCTTTTTTTTTTTTTTTATTCTTGCATCACTTAAAAAAAAACCCTCAAAACTCAAAAATTTTGGAAATTGCATATATACATTAAGGATATGATTTATAAAAGAAAGACAGCTCTAGTTGGTGGACTCATAAGACCTGCTAGCTCTGTTTCAAAAGATTGGCAAATGAACATACTTCTGTGTGTTAAGTCAAAATAAAATGTCTAAAGTATAAGTGCCTCCACACGCTCACCCATTATTTTAAATGGTTCCCTGCTTTATCCCTGATTCACCCCACCCATTATTGGTTCTGAAATCCTGGAATAAGAGGGCTTTTACTGTATATGGCTTAACTGGGGTTGTGTTTGCAGGGGTCCCTGGCCAGGGCGTAGAGGAGATCTCTTATTCTTTAGCAGAGACTCTAAGGAATTAATTATTTTCTGTTCGTGTTTAAATAAGGTAGTGAGTAAAAGATTCAAAACTCCAGTACATAGAAATCATTCAGAAAGGCTTTTCAGAGAATTCCCTGGCAGTCCAGTGGTTCGGATTCAGTGCTTTCACTGCCGGGGCCCAGGTTCAACCCCTGGTCGGGGAACAAAGATCACACAAGCCATGCGGTGCAGCCAGAAAACACACACACACACACACACACACACACACACACACACACACTCACACTCACACTTCCACTGGTTTTCCAGCTTTCTCTTCTGATTAGGTTTCATTTGAAGAAATCCCCCTTCTTTGGAATGGTGGACAGAGGTTTGTCCATGGTCAAATTTTGTGGTCACAGCCTGATCACTTCTTGTCAGGTGATTGACAGTGATGACATCCAATTAGAACTTTTCTTCTTGGGAGCGTCAAGAAACACTTTATCTGTTTTCTAGCAGAAGTACAGGTAGTCCTCACTTTGCATGGTTCTAATATACATGAATTTCAGTTACCATGGTTTAGTTAAATAAAACCAGCTCCCCGGTGACATCGGTATGTTAACTCTTAACTGTAAGTAACTGTGTAGAGTACTGCTAGCTCTCCCGTCCACAAATCACTGCATAAATAACACATGGCCATATGATTAGTGACAAGTCACATCACTTCTTTCAAAGTCTGTTGCTGGTTGGTCACTGTGCATCTGTTACTCAATTCCCACAACACAGCAAAGCGTGTAGTTGTGCGGCTTCCTTGTCTCTCAGTGATAAATCCACGTGACACTTTACAAAAATGGATAATTGAAATAGGGAATTGGCCAACAAAGATGAAAGCACAACAAAGAAACAAAAAGTGATAATGCTAAAAGTGACATCCAAATCGAGTTTAAGTGAAATCATAGAAGAAGTAGCTCACTGTGGGAATGTTGACATTGAGCTTTATGTGAGCTTCTTGACATCAACGAGGAAAGTGGTTGTGATGAAAGGGATGAGAATGTCCTAGAAGTGACATCTGCAAAAACTTCGCAAAACTGTGAAAAAGAAACTCTCAGAGCTATTTCATGACGTTAAAAGCTCAAAGAATAACAAACTGAGAGGAGTATGACAGTTATGTAAGGCGTAGAAAAGATTCTCACTCTGTACTGTCGTTACATGACAAGAAGGTGAGCACTGCTTAAACTACCCTGGATAAGTTTCTTACAAAGACATAGAACACTTTAATTCTCAGTATTTCTGTTTTAAATTAGATCAGTGTACTACATAAATAGTAGTTTTAGTATTTTTTCATTTCCCTATACAGTAAAGGTTTTAAAGTTTTGACCAAAAATTTTAAAGATCATGAGACAATCATAAGTTTTCCCATTGATTAAGATTGTTTTGCGTGATTTCAGCCTGCATGGTCACTTTAACGGCCCCACCCTACCATGTAAAGTGAGGACTGCTGTATTACCAAGTAGTAAGCCTGTGTGATTTCTGAGGATACAGCAAGATATAAGAACTTTGCAGAATTTACATTACCTTCCCTTGTTGAAACATACCAATTATTTTGGGGATTATCTTGTGGTTACACGTTCTTTTCCGGGATTACTAGTGGTAGTGGATCAAGCTCATTTCTTTTTGATGAAGGAAGGATTGTCACTGATCAATAGCCGAGAAGCTCCTGTCTTTTGATGGCAGGGTTTTCGAAGGCTCTCCCGTCCCTGAGCACTCCATACTTTCATGTGTGTCGCCAGCCTCCACATCAATGGACAGTGTGTTTGTGGTTGTTTTTCTAATGATATGAATTCCCTGTAGAGGAACATTTCATTACTGGGAAATGACTTATTGTTTCTCCTTCCTACCATCTGCTTTCAGCCGTGAAAGAACCTGGGAAATTTGATTTGGTTTATCACAACGAAAATGGAGCTGAGGTAGTGGAGTACGCTGTGACGCAGGAGAAGAGGGTAGGCACGCTTCTCTTCTTGGGATTGCTTGGTTGTCCACTCTCTTGACTGGCTACTGGTGGCCTGGAAGGTGATACTGCAGCTTCCTGAACTGCCTGTAACAAAATCATAAAGGATCTCAGCCTTGGGGATCTCTGTCGTGCCTACAGGGTGGCTATAACTGTGCCAAGTGCCAAGTTAGGGTGCCATCTTGAACGTCAGAGAGCCTATAAGACAAGATGCACAAATAAATCTTATTTAAGAGCATACAGTTGCATAAAATCAGTTTTGGGAGTTCCCTCGTGGCCTAGTGGTTAGGATTCTGGGCTTTCACTGCCATGGCCCTCGTTCAGTCCCTGGTCAGGGAACTGAGATCCCACAAGCCATGTGGCATGGCTGAAAATCAAAATCAAATCAAATCAAATCAAATCACAGTTTTATAAGGGTGTCAGTAGAAAAGAGTAGCATTTTAAAAACTTTTTATTGAAAAAAAAAGTACACATAAATGTACAGCTTGGGCAATTTTCACCAATGAACATACCCCATGTAATAACCAGCACCCAGATCAAGAAATAGCACATGAGCAGCCCCTCCAGAAATCTCCATCACGCCTCCTTGCACTTACCTCTCAAATGTTAACCATGATTCTGACTTACAACAGCACAGGTCATTTTGAAGAATGATGTAAAATGATGAATCTGTCTTTTGATTTTGTTTCAGTCCTTAAATTTCCATTTTAGGAAGTATATGGTTTAGAGCTTTATAGGCAGCCAGACTTCCAGCGTTGCTGGAATGGCTGCCTCATTAGAGTATGGTAGCATTAAAGTGAGTAGAATTTATATTTAAGAAACCACTTCTTAAGGTGTTTATACTTGAAATGTTATGATATTATTCTGAGTTTTAGTATTGCAGAGTCACGTTTTATCTGAAATGTGAATTTGTGGAAACCCTAAGCAGACTGTATGTTTTGCTTTGTCTTTGGGGTAGATGCCACTCAGGGATTTACTCCAAAAGCACATTTTTAGGGTCTGTGGTAGGCTCAGCAGATTTTGCCTAGTCTCCTGTATGTCTTCATTTGCAATATATGCAGCCCCACTTTTTTGTTGAAATTTATTCTTGGAAACTACATTGGAAAATTAAATGTTGAAGGCTTTCCTCTTGGAGGCCTTACTAAACAGCGGCCTGAAGTAGGGCCTGTAACTACCTTTTTTGACACTAGATGGCTCTCATTATTCATATGGCCAATGTTAGCTTTGCTTTCTCTTGGTAAAATGTGAAATACCTCCTGTTTTTAGGTAGCACAGGAACTACAGGGCTGCACAAAAGGTCATCAACAGTATAGTGATAACCTTCCTGGGCCACATCTGCCTCCCGGGAGGTCTGTGGGCTGCCTTTCCACAGAGGCTTGTTGGGCAAATCCTCCTGACCGTTTTGTAACCAGCTACCCTCCCCATACAGCCCCTGCTCTAAATCAAAGAAAGATGAAATATGTTTACTGTAAAAATTTAGCTGCATTCTAGGTAAACAAGACCTTCTGCCCTAATTGAACTGAGTTTAGTGGGACTCAGATTACTCCAGGTCTTCAAGCATTCTGCACAAATGGAAATTGACTTTTTAAATGACTAAAATTCATACGACCTCAAAATGAAGTCTCTAAACTGAATATTTTCTGTTTTTCCTCAGATCACCATTTTTTGGAGAGAATTAATTGATCCAAGACTGATTATCGAATCTCCAAGTAACACAAAGTGCGGAGCTTCCCTGAGTATGATCTCTCCACCTCATGGTTTATAAATGTCTTATCTGTGAAAGTGACTATAACCTGAACTTTTTTTTTTTTTTTTTTAAAGAAGATTTGAGAGTTGTATGCATTTTTGGTTATCTTTACCGCATAGGAAAAAATCTACCTCATCATTTAAACTAACATGGGTGTTGCTTTTTTAGACCTTTTTTTTCCCTGCAGGCTTAATTTTAGTAACAAAATTCAAAACATGACATTCTTCAGGCATTGTTTATAAAGCAATATGTATGGCTTCTTCTCTTTTTTATTTTTTTTGACCATCAAGTAGCCATTGTCAGTAGGAGTTTATAATACCAAGTACAAAAAAGTGCTGCATTTCTTGTCTCAGTAAGTTTTATTAAGTAACATTTTAAAACGTGAAAGCATGTTACTTGACTTAACTTTTTAACATTTAAGACGTTCCATTCAATATGGAACATCTTATACATTTCAAGTATTTTATACTTGTAATTGTCAAGAGTTAACCAGTGGTTGGGTTTATTGCAGTTGGGTTTATGAGTTAAGGAATCCTGTCATACTCTTTTCAACTTTAAAATGAAGGATTCTTCGGGCCTGTGGAGAGCAGTGGAAATAAGTATGTGTGCCTGGGGAAGAACTGGGCCTCCACTCGGGGGGAGAGGATTTACTGTGGGCTCAGACCAGGGTTATCTTGCTACAAGATCCCGAGCACCTGGCTGAGTGTGCTGGAGGGAGGATCTTGAACAGAAACTTCCTTTTCTGTTATTATTCAGCACAGAACTAAAAAGGCTAAAATACATAGTGTGAAAATTGTTTTCTTTTAACAAAACATCAGATCCCTCCTTCAGCTTTGCAGATTTTTAAATAAAATCATATTGAACTAAACTTCCGTGCTGAGTCATCTTGTTCGGTTGAGTTTTGCAAATTGCTGTCTCGTTTTATAATAATGCAAAAGATGAAACATTTCTGGAACAAGGTTTGCCTTGACTAAAGACTCTGGTGTTGCAAGGTTTAGTCCGGTGGAGTTTGTTAGATTTGGGAGCTATTGGACCAAAGGAGATGCTGTCCAATTTTAATTTGCATGACACTGATGTGTATCAAAGTGTGTATTTATTGATTTGAGAGGTATGACTTCAGAAAGAGTGAGATTAACACCAATGGTGGAATCTTAGCACTGGGTTTCTCGTGTCAGCATGCTTTCTTTCCAGCGTTTGGAAAACAAGACAAATAGTAAAGGCGAACAGGTGCATGAAAAAAAATGCTCAACATCACTAATCTGGGACATGCAAATCAAAACCACAATGAGATATCACCTCACACCTGTTAGGATGGCTCTTATAAAAAAGACAAGAAATAACAATTGTTGGAAAGCGTGTGCAGAAAAGGGAACCCCTGTGCACTATTGGTGGGAATGTAAATTGATACATCCACTATGGAAAACAGTATGGAGATTCCTCAAAAAATTAAAAGTAGAACTACCATATGATCCAGCAATTTCACTTGTGGGTATTTATCCGAAGAAAACAAAAACACTAACTCGAAGTCAGAAAGAGAAAAACACATACCGAATGCTAACTGTATGGAATTTTGAAAAGCGGTGCTGATGAACCTAGCGGTGGGGCAGGAATACAGACACGGACGTGAAGAACAGACTTGAGGGCAAGGGGGTGGGGGAGGGGAAGCTGGGATGAAGAGAGAGAGTCGCACTGACGTACGTACACGACCGAATGTAAAATGGACGGTTAGTGGGAAGCAGCCGCGTAGCACAGGGAGATCAGCTCAGTGCCTTGTGACCGCCTAGAGGGGTGGGAGGGAGGCTCAAGAGGGAGGGGATATGGGGATATATGTGTACGTATAGCTGATTCACTTTGTTGTACAGCAGAAACTAACGCAACATTGTAAAGCATTTATACTCCAATAAAGATGTGAAAAAAAGCAAAACACTAACTTGAAAAGATATGTGCACCCCCATGTTCATTGCCGCATTGTTTACAATAGCCAAGATATGGAAACACTGCTGTCCATCGATGGATGGATGGGTGAAGAAAATGTGGTGTGTGTGTGTGTGTGTGTGTGTATATGTGTGTGTGTGTATATATATATTATTCAGCCCTAAAAAAGAATGAAACCTTGCCACTTGTGATAACATGGATGGATCTTGAGGACATGATGCTAAATGAATTAAGTCAGAGAAAGACAAATAGCGTATGATCTCACTTACCTGTGGAATTTCAAAAACACCCCAAACTTACAAAGAACAGATGGGTGGTTGGCAGAGGCAGGGGCTGGGTGGTGGGCAAAATGGGTGAAGGAGGTCAAAAGGTACAAACTTGTGGTTATAAAATAAGTAAGTCCTGGGGATGTAAATACGCAGCATGGTGACTAAATCCTGCATTGCATACTGTAGTTGACGGTTGTTAAGAGAGTAGACCTTAGAGAGTCTCATCACAAGAAAAAAAAACTGTCACTACGTCTGGTAACTAGACTTTTTGTGGTGATCATTGTGCTACGTATACAAATATTGAATATATTGTACTCCTGAGACTTACGTTATATGTCAATTATACCTGTTAAAAAAAAAAGATAACTACTAAACATTGACTAGACCACAGGAAAGTGTTGACCTAAGGGTGTCTTTTCTTCAGATTATAATCAGTTTATGAGTCACCCTTTTCCTCTATGGTGGTGGTTTTCAAACTATGAATAGCAGTCTACTAGAAGAGTCATGGTATTGATTTAAGCGTTCATGACCTGCATTTTGAAAAATTAAGTAGAATAGAAAAATAGTGCACCACATTTAGTAAATTTCAGTTTGCTTTATGAAAGACGTAATTTACATATAGCCATATGCCATATCCAGGTGTCCTGGATCACCATGTAAAATGTAAATGTATTTCTTACTGCTCGAAATCAGACATAATTTTCAGATGTGGAAACTCTAAACAATACCGTTTATTCTAGGAGTGACAGAGAAGAGGAGAGGTGAAAACATAGGTGCTAGGCAAAAAGCCCATGCCAGGGACTGAATGTGCCTCGCTGCTCCTGGACTGGTGGTCCAGAAGCACGGTTCTTGATGCCAGCCAGTATTATTCTAGGATCATTCTCTGGGCTCAAAGCAGTGACTCATCTAACTCCTCTCAACTCAAAATTGAATAACTTGCCAAAGACCACCCAACCAGAAGAGGGAGAGTCTAGTGTCGTTTCAGAGCAGGATGGTGGCCGTCCCTAAAGAGGCTCTGTCTTGGCCTGAGTGTAAGCAGCATCAGGGCGCCTGCCTCACATTTCCCCCTGCTGCCTTTATCCTTGGGAGCTCACGTGAACCTTCTGGCTAATTACCTTTCTGGCCCCATGGCCCAGTTTTGTCCATCTTCAGGTTGTCTCCTCACCATTAAGTTCTTTTTTAATCAAGGGTTTATTGTTTTGGTTTGGATTAAACATTTAAAAAAAACAGCTTTATTGAGTTATAACTGATATACCAAAAACTGCACATATTTAGTGTATTCAGTTTGATGAATGCACACAATTGTGAAAGCATCACCACAATCAAGGTAATAAATACCTGTCACCTCCAAAAGTTTCCATATACTTTTTTTTGTTTTGTTTTTGTAATAAGAACACAACATGAGACCTACCCTCTTAACAAAATTTTTAAGTGCACAATACCGTATTGTTAACTGTATTGTACAGCAGATCTCTAGAATGCATTCATCTCGCAAAACAAACTTTATACCCATTGAACAAGAGCTCCCCATTTCCGCTAGCTCCAGTGTCTGGAAACCACCATTCTCTGCTTCTATGAGTTTGATTATTCTAGATACCTTATGTAAGTGGAGTCATGCAGTATTTGTTCCTCTGTGACTGGTTTATTTCACTTAGCATAATGCTAAGTTCATCTATGTTGTCACATAGGCAGGATTTCCTTCTTTTTAAAGGCTGAATAATACTCCATGGTATGTATTACCACTTTTTTTTTTTTTTTTTTTTTTTTTTTTGGCAGTACGCGGGCTTCTCACTGTTGTGGCCTCTCCCGTTGCAGAGCACAGGCTCCGGACGCGCAGGCTCAGCGGCCATGGCTCACGGGCCCAGCCGCTCCACGGCATGTGGAATCTTCCCGGACTGGGGCACGAACCCGTGTCCCCTGTATCGGCAGGCGGACTCTCAACCACTGCGCCACCAGGGAAGCCCACGTATTACCACATTTTTTAAAATCCATTCATCCATGCATGGACACTTAGGTTCTTTCCACATCTTGTCTATTGTAAATAATGCTGCAGTGACCGTGGTCACTGTTAAGTTCTAAACTGTTTTAGCTCTCAGCTTTTCAACTCTATATGGAAGGACTCTGACCCTGACTTGGTCCAATTTCACACTGGGTCTTTTTCCTCTTCTTGTGAAACCTTCAAGCTCTCCAGTTCAACTCACATCACTGATATGATTGGTCTCTTCGCTGTCCTCATCTTGGACACTGTGATGGTAACTTCATCACCTGTTAACTATTTTTTAAGCTACTTCCAAACCTGAACCGGTTGGGTCATTCACTCCCTAGTCCTTTAACTGTTCCGAAGGGATGACGTCACAAAAACTCTTTGCGCTGGTGAAAGAACTAGCCTGCTGGAGATGTAGGTACTATTTGAGTCTAATTTTCTTTCTTTAAAAAAAATTTTTTTTAAATTATTTTATTTTACTTTCTTTAAAAATTTTTATTTATTTATTTTTGGCTGTGTCGGGTCTTCGTTTCTGTGCGAGGGCTTTCTCTAGTTGCGGCAAGTGGGGGCCACTCTTCGTCGCGGTGCGCGGGCCTCTCACTGTCGCGGCCTCTCTTGTTGCGGAGCACAGGCTCCAGACGCGCAGGCTCAGTAGTTGTGGCTCATGGGCCTAGTTGCTCCGCGGCATGTGGGATCTTCCCAGAGCAGGGCTCGAACCCGTGTCCCCTGCATTGGCAGGCAGATTCTCAACCACTGTGCGACCAGGGAAGCCCTTGAGTCTAATTTTCAATTCTTTATTTATATCTAAAAGCAGCTGTTCCAAACTTTCTCCTTCAAACCGCATCCCCGCCCCGCTCCATGTCAAATAGACAGCTCTTGCTGTTGACAAAGATAAGGAGGGTGGTTGGTCGTGCCCCTCTCCTTGCTCTCTTCCCTTCACAGCAGTGACTGTTCTGGTTTGGTTTTCTTCGCTGGTGACTGATCTTAGCACTTGCTTGCAAGGCCAGCTGTATCAGCCTCGATCCAATCAGGAGAGAGAGAGACCACACGGTAATTCAACCAGAGAACTACTAACTATAGCAGGGGCTGGAGTCATATATGAGGGGTAGCCACAATCCCTGGGGCCAAGATAGAGCCCGCAAGGAGGAGTCTGCAATACCCTCACCCCCTGGGTTGTGATCAGACCTTGTGGGGAGGGTTGCTGGATATCTGCCATCTTTCAAATCCTGACACATTTAATTATGCAGTATTTTTAAATTACACTTATTAATACTGCCAAGCGCCTCATCTCATCAGAAAAGTCTTTAAGTAGTGGGGAGCTATCAGCTCACTATAGCAGATACGAGTTTTCCAAAATTCTAATTTTTGCTTGAAAGCTCACATTTTTTCATTGGCAACTAACACTGTCAGTTGTTCTTGAAGTGAGAGGCTCACTTCATTCGTTGTCAAGACAATGTCTGCCAATACCCATGTCAGAATGAGCACTGATTTTCTGTCTGTACTTATTTCAAGTAACACTGGTGTTCCCTGAAAAATGGGGCAGTCCAGCTCACAATGGGACCAGTTGCACGAGTGGTTTTCCTTGAGACAACTGCCGTACTGCGGTATGCTGTGGAAACTGTGCCTTTAAGGGTCACGACTTAATAACAATTGTCTCTGCTCCATCAGGGACATTCTTAAGTTCAACTGGCTTTTTTTTTCTTTCCTACTGTGAGTGAGGTCAAGGATGCCACTCACTAGATTGGTGCTCAAGTGCAGCAGTTTGTTGCTTTTACACCGTCATTGCAAACATCAAGATGTGAAAAGACAAATGATGCCTTAGGAGTTTTGACCTCACAGATGCCCCCAAAAGCATCTAGAGGACCTGCAGGAGTCCACAGACTACATCTGGAGAACTGCTGTCATAGTGGAAACAAAACGGGTTTTGAAATCCGAGTTGGGTCCTCATCTGAGCTGGGTGACAAAGGGTGAGTGTCTTCATTTGTAGAATGAGACTAACCCACCCTTAGATTTATAATGAAATGTTAAAGTAATGCTTGAAAATGTTACATTCAGAAAGTATTGGTCTACTCTTAAGACTTTAATAAGACTCAAAAGAAGCTAATTAAGCAACTCTGGCAAATTCCCTGGCTGTCCAGAGGTTAGGGCTCCTTGCTCTTACTGCCGAGGGCCTGGGTTCGATCCCTGGTCAGGGAACTTAAATCCCACAACCCATGTGGAGTGGCCAAAAAATAATAATAATAATAATAATAATAAACTCCAACTCTGAGACTTCCTTGGCGGTCCAGTGGTTAAGACTCTGTGCTTCTACTGCAGGGGGAACGGGTTCTATCCCTGGTCAGGGAACTAAGATCCTCCGTGCCATGCAGTGCGGCCCCAGAAAATAAATAAATAAAAATGAAGTAAACTCCAACTTAAACTTCAGAAAGAAAAGTCACTACTGAGTATTAGCATTGGATATTCTTTACGGTGGATTCATTTCACTTTCAAGTTATATTTAGGTATCCTGTTTTAAGATGTTCATTCTAAAGATTCACTGCCTAAATGAGAGTGGGATTACAGTGAGCACCCAGCTCTTTAAACAGTCCAGGCACCCCCAGGGGAATGGGTCAGCCAGGAGAATATCATCTCTTCCGTGTCCCAGTGGACTCAAGGGAGAAATAAAGCTCCGGTCTGAACTGTGAGTCTTTACTGGAATCTAAGCATAGAATCTTCGGTCATTGTAGGGTCACAAAATGTTAAAGCCAGAAGCCACCTTTGGAATAATGAAGCCCAACCTCCATTTTACCCTGAAACGGCAGACTCAGCGTAGGTGAACTAACAGAGATGCTTGTGGTTAGAACATGGGTGCTGGAGTCTGATGAACCAGGTACAGTGCTGCCTTGTACTCTTCTTAGTAGTTTTTTCATAAGACAAGTTATCTAACCTCTCTGAGCCTCGATTTCCTCATCACGATACCCACCAATAGGAGTGTGGTGAGGACTGAGGGAGATAATAATGCATGTAAAGCATTTAGCACAGGCCCTGGCACATAGTAAGTGCTTGATGAGACATTAGTTATCATTTATGTTTCCATCATGTGACTTGCCCAAGGTCCTGCTCCAAAGTTTTGGTAGCCCTTGAACCCCCTTATTTTTAATTTATTTTCACCTGTTAGAAATAACTTGTGTCATGTCTCATATCATATTTGTCATGTTTAGATTTTCTCTGATTTCCTCTTTCAGGTAGGAGGAAGTCAGTCATCTAATTCTCATCAGTGATGCTTTTGAGAATAGGAGGCTTGGAGATTTCTGTGCATCCACCCATTATCTCCAAACTGTTGTGTCGTATTCTAATGTTTGAGTGGTACAGTTTTTCTCCCAGGGCTCTAGCCACTTAGAACACATGATCTCCACTTTCAAAGTGGTTATATTAAGAAAACAACTCAGGTGGTTTTTTGTTTTGTATTGTTTTGTTTTGATTTGTTCCAGTTAACAGAAAAGTCATTCGGAGATGAACCAGTGAGAGATTATGGGAACATAAGTATAATGAAACCCCAGAAAAAATGCATTTGGGGTATAAGGGGATTGGCAGTTTGCTCCGCAGGTCACACAGGCTGGTAAATTTGTTAACCTTGCAGTAATGCTACCCCACGTGTTAAGTGACTGGATTGGGGCAGGGTTTGGGGAGGGTTTTACTATATGAAATGTGGCTATAAGGTAATGTCTGAATATTTTTCTTTTAAAAAACAAACCCATCATAACAGAGTCCAAAGGCATTGGTTGTGTTGGTTACACATCTCAGCCGGCAAGTTTCCACTGAACCAGGTCAGTTTCGCTGAGATACAGCCTCAGGGTCAATGGCACAGGCCACTCTCTTGGCTCCTGGGTTTCAAACACTAAGGGAAAGGGCTCAGCAGGCTAAGCCAAGACCTTGCTGCTCCGGTGGGTCCACACATGAGCAGCGGCCCCTTCCTGGGAGCTGATTAGGAATGCAGGGTCTCCGCCCACCCCAGACCCGCTGTGTCGGAAGTTGCATTAACCAAACCCCAACCAAACAGGGGACGCGTGCACAGGAAGATCTGCCAAGTACTGAGGCAGAGGAGGACGCAGGCGGAACGCTGGCACTGCCCTGCCCATCAGACTGCTCAGAGGGACTTCTGCTTGACGACACCTGCTCTCTGCTGTGAAGCTTTCTCTTGGGGGCTGACCTGGCAAACCTGAGATTCTCTCATTGCAGAGGAAAAAGGGAGTGACGCAGCTACTACAACTGGGGGCTGGCTCAGGGCTTTCAGAGGCTGAATGTTTTATTTGGGCCAGGACTGATACATTCAGTGAGTGCTGTGAGCAGTGCTCTGTGACCTTTCTCACACAAAGGCTCACATCGAGAGTTATATAGGTAGGGCATACTGGGAGAAGAAAATGACGCTGTTAGTGGCCAGAGGTGACCACCCATGGGTTCTGGCTGGCCCAGAGCTGTGGGGATCCAAGTCTTGGCACACAGGGGCCGTGAGCCCTTTGGGCACCTCACACATTTGGACACTGTTTCATGACACAGCAGTGCATTCAGGAGCAGGAAGTGGACCCAGCATGGCCTGAGCGGCTCTGAGCAGCCCTACCACCATGCTGGCCTGGTCATCCTCATAGCCTAGGAGGGGCCACTGCTGCCATTCTGGCCCCAGACTGAGACCCACTGCTGGAGATGAGAAGATCATGACAGGGAAGTTTGGAGAATAGAGATGATAACGATAACTCTGGGCCCGCTGTTTTTCAAAGCACTTTACATGTGTTAATTCATTTACACGAGATAGGAACTGTTAGTATTTCCTTTCTACAGAAAAGGAAACTGAGGCACAGAGGTTAAGTCCCTTGCCTGTGATCACACAGCTAGCAGATGAAGGAGCCGGGGTCCAGATCTAGGTTGTCCGCTTCAGGGTCTTAACCACTAAGGTCTACCACCTCCCCAGCAGTAGAAGATTCCAGGGAAGACACAGATGTAGTATTAAGTGAAAATGCAAATTGTGCACATAATATATTTATAGAGTGGATTTCCCATTTGCATTAGAAAGGAGGTTCCTGATACAGGATATGGATAAAAATATTCTGGAAGGACTTCTGTGAAACTTAATAGTGGTCACCTCTGCACAGAGGGACTGATGGAGGGGGGCTTTTCACTGTTTTAATCCTTCCTCTCTGTAAATGTATTGCCACAAGCATGCCATACCTGTATAATTTTGTAGCATGTTTTAAAGGGATACGGTATCAGTAGGAATGTTACTTAGGAAAACATCAGAAAGTAGAACTACTGGGCAACAGGAAGGAGAGAAGTTGTAGGGTTGGGGTGGGCGTGGGAAGGGTGTGGGAGAGAAAATGCAGAAGCAGCTAGTGATACAGGCCCTGATAGATTTCCAACATGGAGTAAGAAATGTACAGCTAACCTTGACCGTCATAGATGTTTCTGTCTTCCTGAGGCTCCACAGTTACCCCAGGCGACGGGGGAAAGAATAAGGGATCTGCAATTGTCCAAAAGCATAACCCTCTGTGGGGGTGGAGAGCCTGGGGGACACCAAGGAAATGTGACCCAGGGCCTCAATCATGGTGCCTCCGCAGACATCCAGACCTGGCAGTGGCCAGTTGCCAGCAGCTGATGGGGTGTGGCCAAACGTGCAGGGTCCCACCTCCCCATCACCTGGTTAGTAGTTGAGCAAGAAGAAACAAACAAACAAAATTCCACTGTTAGGAGCTGAGCAAAATGTTTGGAGCTAAACCTCTTAAGAATGTGCTCTTGCAAAATCATTAGGTAAAAAAAGCCAAGCAAAATTGAGTTCCAGAATGTGTTTTTGACCTCTTAATAGATAATTAGAATGAGCTGCTCTGTGTGCAACATGAATAAGGGTCTTGCTGCTTTTTAAAAAAATTTCTTTATGATAATAACCAGTGAAATATTTTTAGTTTTTTTTTCCCTTCCATATAAATCCAAATGTATGATGTGTCATGCGTGGTCATATTAAGATTTTTAACAACAATATAGAAATAGAAGAAATATAGGTAACATGCTCCCCCTTACCATTTTTTGAAACAAATGCTGTCTTATAAAATGCTTGGATTTCCAAACATTTATTGCATTAAAGCTGCCAGTCTGCCAACCCTCTTTGGATCTCCTTTTGGGCAACAATCTAGAGAAAGCTAGTCAAATAATTACAGTAATGACAGTGATAAAAATATGGCTAATCTTCTATTTTGAATTCCAGATTTAATTTCTGGAAACAGCCAAGTTTGGTGGACAAAGTGGAGATACCATCTTTGTTTCCAAATGAGGTACAACTATAATATAATGTCCCTGATTTTACTGTGTGGGTTTGAAGGACAGCCACAAACGCAGTTTTAAATACCTTGGTAACACTGGAGATCCAAGGACCTCTGATGAAAAACTCCAACTTTAGAGAATTTCTTTTGGCTCATTTAACTGAAGGAGTATACTAACGCTCCGATCATACCCTCAAGGTGGCTTTTTGCAGGCCGCACACCCTCAGAGGCCACGGCGATTGAAACTGCTGAGGGCTCCCCGGCAGACAGGAGCTAAGAGCAGTAGATCAGCAGGGTTGGAGCCCCGCTTTCCAGTCACAATACTGCATCTGAGCAATGATCTGGCTCCTAGGATGGAAGAGAATGGGTGTGACGTTGCACTCCAGCTGACCTTTATCAGTTATTGAGTTATTACTGTTTTAAGTGCTTGACATACCTTCACAATTTAATCCTCACAGAAACCCTAAGTCAAGTTGCCTCCCTTTTATGGCTAACACACGGAAGCACCAAGAAGCCAAGTAATTTGTCCAGAAGACACACAGAATAAACACACAGATTTGGGATTTGAAACCAGCTATTCTGAGCTCCAGAGTTGGTGTTGGTGTCTTTGACCACTGTGCTATACCGACAAGAATCTTAAGCCGCTTAAGTGTGTATTTCGGAATCTTATAATGTAGGTTGTTCGGGGTTTTTTGTTTGTTTTTTTTGTTTGTTTTTAACAGATGTCTCATATAAAAGTCATAGGAACTTGGACAAGTCACTTAACAGCTCCGAAGAAACGGGGAGCTGAAGAAACAGGGAGAACGCAAACTCAGAGTTGTGAGGGTTCCTAAAAAATTGATACAAAGCTCCTGGTACATAAGAGGCATACCCGGCCATTTCCTACAGAAGAAGGGTAAACTATAGAAAATACTGTTCACTTGCTACTTCCTTTTTTTGGGCGGGAGGCACATTATGAGAAGATTAGTGTGATTCTAATTTAATGTAATAACATTTTGCTTAATGTCATGAACCATCATTCTTCTGTGGAAATAAAGTGGATAAAAATCAACCATCTTCCCTATTTCTAACATTAACTCTTTTCTGTTCATATCATTCAACTCATTTTAAAAATTATATATTTTTCTTCTTAAAAACAATATATACATTGTTTGTAAAAATTTAGAAAATGCATAAATGATAAAGAAGAAAAATGCCCATAATACATTTACCTACAAATAACTAAACATTTATATAACCTTTATATATATATATAAAGGTTATATATAATGTTATGTAATGTTATGTATATAAAACATGGGGCTTCCCTGGTGGCGCAGTGGTTGAGAGTCCGCCTGCCAATGCAGGGGACATGGGTTCGTGCCCTGGTCCGGGAAGATCCCACATGCTGCGGAGCGGCTGGGCCCGTGAGCCATGGGCGCTGAGCCTGCGTGTCTGGAGCCTGTGCTCCGCAACGGGAGAGGCCACAACAGTGAAAGGCCCGCGTACCGCAAAAAAAAAAAAAAAAAAAAGTTATCATGATGTAAGCTATTATATATAAAATGGATAAACAACAGGGTCCTACTATATAGCACAGGGAACTAATATTCAATAACCTGTGATAAACCATAATGGAAAAGAATATAAAAAAGGAATATATATATATATATATATATATATATATATATATATATATATGTATAACTGAATCACTTTGCTGTATAACAGAAAGTACACAACAGTAATCAACTATACTTCAAGAAAACCAAAAAGGAAAAAAGAAAAAACATTAATATCTAGAAATTTAAAATCAATACACGCAAATGGCTATTTAACCTATTCCCAAATGATTTGCTATATAGTGGTTAAAAACTTCACCTAGAATATCACATCATGGCTAGAACAGTAACAACAAAAAAGAATATAAGTAAATATAACAGATGCAAAATGATGGTGTGTCTTTGGTCTTTCTCAAAAGAAAAAAAAAAAGAGAGAGAGGGAAACAAAGTAAAAATATGTTTTCCCCAAATGTTTTATAACTTTTAATAAAACATTTTAGCAAACTGTTTTCTTAAAATGGAATTAAAGCTAGAATAAAAATACAATCACCTCAAAAACTAAACAAACAAAAAAAGTTATCATGAAAGTATTCCCCCATGTCCTTAAATATTCGCCTGTAGCATCTTTGTGAAGGTTTGTATACTGTCACATCACATGGATGTATCAATTTACTTAAGCAGTCCTTTATTACTAAATGTTTAGTTTCCAGGTTTCTGTTATTATGAAAAAAAGCCACAATGAATATCATTGGGGATAAAATGCATAGAAATACAACTCATATATATATATTTTTTTTCCCGGCACGCGGGCCTCTCACTGCTATGGCCTCTCCCGTTGCGGAGCACAGGCTCCGGATGCGCAGGATCAGCGTCCATGGCTCACGGGCCCAGCCGCTCCGCGGCATGTGGGATCTTCCCGGACCAGGGCACGAACCCGTGTCCCCTGCATCGGCAGGCTGACTCTCAACCACTGCGCCACCAAGGAAGCCCAGGTGGACATATTTTTATACTAAAGATAAATGGGGTAAGATTTGCCAGTAGAAGGTAAACAGTCATTTTCCTGTGAATGTATGTGTGCATTTGGGGACAATAAGTATTGCACATTGTGCCTCTAATCCTTTCAGCTCACTGTGGATTTGAAGAAATCAGCTTCTTTCCAAAGTAATATTTAATTACAATGTTTTTTTAAACAAAGTGTTCCTCTTCAGTCATTGTTACTGAAGGTAATGAAGCAGTTGCTTTCTGTGGAAGTCACGAAGTTAATAGATTTTAATCTTGGATCTCAGTGATTCTCATTAAGGGGCAGTTGGAAACATATGGGTATGTTTTTGCTTGTCACAGCGACCTAGAAAACTGCTGGGTTTTAGTGAATAGGACAGGAACGCTAAGTGTCTGGAATGGTCCCCCACAACTAAGAATTATGTTACACGCAATGCCAATAATCCTCCTGTTAAGAAACACTGAGAGCTATTTGTGATGATAAAATGTAGTTGGGCACCTAGAATTGGGTTCTTGTAATAACTTTTTCTTTGCAGTCAAGACTGGAGCTGTCAAAGAGGTAAGCATATTTTCTGTGTATAAGGAAAGTGATCACTGAAATAGCTGTGAGATTAGGGTGTGCATCTCCTTTCAGAGATGTGCTGGTAAAACCCGAGAGGCATTAGCCAAGTACCCTGGAATGAGTGCATCTCCTAAAGTTGGCTTCTCTACTTCTTGTTCCCTATTAGTGTTGATCTTATTTAAAACAGAGAGTCTTGTGTGTAGAATTTGTGAACAGTACAAATGTATCTCATCCCACCAATGTCAGGACAAAATTACTTTTTTATACTCATTTCTTTTTCAAAAAAGAGATCCTGAGTATAAGAATAACACTCCAGCATTTTCTCAGTGTTTTTCAAAATTGAGCTACTTTAAGATTGTGTTATTCCTAAGTAACGTTCAAAGAGTGATGGGTAATCTGGATAGATACTTTTTTCTTGTATTTTCTCCTAGGAAAACTTTTAAAAGGCAAAGCTTACCAATTAGAGTATCAAATCAAATGTCAAGAAAGTATTTCCAGTGTTAGGACAATAAATGCATGTGTCTCAAGTTAAACTTGTGCAAAAATTTGTTAGTGTCTTGGGTTTTAAACTCTGAAATATATATCAAGTTAAACTTAGTCATGGCTGTTCTAAGATGTACTTAAGGAGAGAAGGAATCTTTTTGTTCATTTTATTTATTTATTTATTTTTGACTGCATTGGGTCTTCGTTGCTGCACGCAGGCTTTCTATATTTGCGGCTAGCGGGGGCTACTCTTTGTTGCGGTGCGTGGTCTTCTCATTGCGGTGGCTTCTCTTGTTGCAGAGCATGGGCTCTAGGTGCACGGGCTTCAGTAGTTGTGACTCACGGGCTCTAGAGCACAGGCTCGGTAGCTGTGGCACACAGGCTTAGTTGCTCCACGGCATGTGGGATCTTCCCAGACCAGGGCTCGAACCTGTGTTCCTTGCATTGGCAGGTGGATTCTTCACTGTGCCACCAGGGAAGCCCTCTTTTTGTTCATTTTTGATATATGTTTTATACCTGCGTATCTGTGCACAAACGCTTTTACCAGAATTATTCATTAAAGTCCAGTTATTGACCTTTGGAAAAAAAACCAACTATATTCCAATATAAAATAAAAAGTTAAAAAAAGAAAGAAATAGAAGTATAGGCAAAAGGCCAATAAGAGGAAATGAAAATGAAATGTACAGCATATTGGATTAGCCCAAAAGAAGACTGGAAAAGAGGAACATAGGGAAAAAAACCACAAAGAGACAACCAAAAAACAAGTAGTGTTTTGGTGGACTTAAAATCAATAAGTATGTTAAATACAAATGGACTAAACACACTAATTAAAAGGCTGAGCTTGTCAGACTGCATAAAAAGCAAGACCCAAATACTTCAGTCTACAAGAGACACACTTTAAACATAAAGACACAGAGAAATAGGAATTAACATGTTAGAAAGCTATACCATGCAAGTAGTAAGATAAGTAAACTATTGTAACTACGTTGCTATTGGACAAAGTAGATTTTAAGAGAAAGATTATTATGAGATAAAGGGGGACTTTCAAGGGGTTAAATAATAAAAAATACATAAAATCCTTAACGTGTATGTACTTGTATTAGCTTCCTAGCGTTGCCATAACAAAGTACCACAGACCAGGAGACTTAAAACAAAAATTTATTCTCTCACAGTTCTAGAGGCTGGAAGTCTGAAATCAAGGTATCAGAGGGCCACGCTTCCTCTGGAATCTGTAGGAAAGGCTCCTTTCTTGCCTGTTCCTAGCTTATGAGGATTTTCCGGCTATCTTTGGTGTCCCTTGGCTTGCAGCTACAGCAGTTCAATCTCTGCCTTCAGTGTCATCTGAATTTGTCTTCACGTGGCATTTTCCTACATCATGTCGAATTAGGGCCCACCGTAATGACCCCATCTTAATTGATTATACCTGCAAAACTGTATGTCTAAATCAGGGGTTAGGACTTCAACATATATTTTGCTTATGTTGGCTGCCAAAGCATTAGAGCCGCCCTATTTTGGGAGGATATAATTCCATGCATAATAGTGCCTAATAATAAAGCTTCACAATACATGGGGAAAAAAAGGGACAAATACAAAGTGAGAAATAGACAAGTTCATTATCGTATTGAAATTAACATCCTGTCAGTCTCAACATATTTCTTATTTTTTTTTTTTTTTTTTTTTTTGCGGTACACGGGCCTCTCCCGTTGCGGAGCACAGGCTCTGGACGCGCAGGCTCAGCGGCCATGGCTCACGGGCCTAGCCGCTCCGCGGCACGTGGGATCTTCCCGGACCGGGGCACGAACCCATGTCCCCTGCATCGGCAGGCAGACTCTCAACCATTGCGCCACCAGGGAAGCCCTCAACATATTTCAAAAGACAAACATCTGAGATAGTAGAGCTGACTAAAATGGAATTAAATTAGAAATTAATAACAATAAGATATACTGGAAAGCACTAGACAGTGGGAAATGAAGCCATATCTTTTTTTAAAAAATTTATTTATTTTTATTTTTGGCTGCGTTGGGTCTTCGTTGCTACATGCAGGCTTTCTCTAGTTGCGCTGAGCGGGGGCCACTCTTCGTTGTGGTGCGTGGGCCTCTCATAGCAGTGGGTTCTCTTGTTGCAGAGCACGGGCTCTAGGCGCACGGGCTTCAGTAGTTGTGGCTCGCAGGCTCTAGAGTGCAGGCTGAGTAGTTGTGGCGCGCAGGCCCAGTTGCTCCGCGGCATGTGGGATCCCCCCAGACCAGGGCTCGAACCTGTGTCTCCTGCGTTGGCAGGAGGATTCCCAACCACTGCACCACCAGGGAAGCCTGAAGCCATATCTTTATAAGTAATTACAAAGAAATTACAAAGATGAAATTATAAAGGAAATTATAAAATATTTTGAATGAAATTGATAATGAAAACACTTATTAAAACTTGTGGAATATAAATAAAACATTTTGAATGAAATTGATAATGAAAACACTTATTAAAACTTGTGGAATATAACTAAAACAGTGCTTAGAGGGAGATTGATTGATTGATTGATTGATTGATTGATTGATTTATTATTTTTTTTGCTGTATGTGGGCCTCTCACTGTTGTGGCCTCTCCTGTTGTGGAGCACAGGCTCCGGACGCACAGGCCCAGCGGCCATGGCTCACGGGCCCAGCCACTCCGCGGCATGCGGGATCCTCCCGGACCGGGGCACAAACCCGTGTCCCCTGCATCGGCAGGCGGACTCTCAACCACTGCGCCACCAGGGAAGCCCGAGATTTATATTTTTAAACTCCTATATTAGACAAGAAGAAGGTTTAACAATAATGATCTGATGTTCCAGCTTAATAAACTTGAAAAAGAGCAAATTAAACCAAAAGTAGATAGAAGGAAATAATAGATATGAGAAGAAATCAATGAAAAAAAGAGCAGACAGAAAAAATTAAAGCCAAAAGCTGGTTCTTTGAAAAAATTAATAAAATAAATAATCTATTAGATGGATTAATCAAGAAAAAAGAAAACACAGATTACTTAAATCAGGAACGAAAGAGGGGTTACTACTACAGTGTCTACTGACATTAAAAGACTAATATGGGGGCTTCCCTGGTGGTGCAGTGGTTGAGAGTCCGCCTGCCGATGCAGGGGACGCGGGTTCATGCCCCGGTCTGGGAAGATCCCACATGCCGCGGAGCGGCTGGGCCCGTGAGCCATGGCCGCTGAGCCTGCGCGTCCGGAGCCTGTGCTCCGCAATGGGAGAGGCCATAACAGTGAGAGGCCCGTGTACTGCAAAAAAAAAAAAAAAAAAAAAAAAAAAGAGTAATATGGCAGAATAAGGACCCCTGAAAATTCTGCCTCCATAAAAGAAAACTAGCAAAAATTGTCAGGATCAACTTTTTCAGAACTCTGTAAATTAGCAAAAAGCTTGTAACAATTCAGAAAAATGCTTATTCAAAGAAAGTGGTTGAATCTTGGTAAGAACAGCAAGCTTTGTGGGGTTTTAACTTGACCTTTTCCCATTACCCCCACCCTAGCTCCATGGTAGTCATAAAAACTAATAGTCTGCAAATAACTCCAAGCCCTCGGAAAACACTGGGAAACTTATTGGTTTTAGGCACTTAAGGAAATCCTTATCTAGTCATTAGCTGATCACGAAGCTAACCAAGCAGAGAGGTTAGAGAAACACATGATGAAGAATACACACTTTAAGGAATTAATTCAGAAAAGTCACTAAACAAATAACAACAACAAACAGCTACAGCAACAAACCCTGGGAAGGGGGGAATCTGGTGTCCACAGTGCCACATTGTATTATTTTAAATGTCCATATCCAGCTTTGAACAAAAAACTGATGACAATTGGTGATGCACAGAAAGAAACAAGAAAACATGGCTCACATAAGAAAAAAAAAATCAACAGAAACTGTCCCTGAGTAGGCACAGATGTTGGACTTTCTAGACAAATACTTTACAACAGTTATTTTAAATATGTTCCAAGAACATTAGGAAATCATGTCTAAAGAAATAAAGGAAAGCATGAGAATGATGTCTCTTTAAATAGAGTATCAGTAAGGAAATAGAAATTATTATTACGTTTTAAAAAGAACCAAATGGAAATTCTGGAGTTGAAAAGTACAATAACTGAAATGAAAAATTCACTAGAGGGGCTCAACAGCAGATTTGATCAGGCAGAAGACAGAATTCATGAATCAGGACATAGATCAATTGAGATGATTCAGTCTGTGAAACAGAAAAGAAAAAGAATAAAGAAAAATGAACAGAGGTTCAAACACCTGTGAGATATCAACAAGCTCACCAACATACACATGATGGGAGTTCCTAAATGAGAGGAGAGGAAGGAGGGCAGGAAGAAAATTGGAAGAAATAACAAAGGAATAAAAAGAGTATATTAGAAAATATTTAACACAGAAGAAGGCAGTAATGGAGAAATTGAAGAGCAAAAAAGATATATAACATAAAAATAGGTAGTGAATGGCAGATGTAAATCCTACTTCTTAGTGATTTAATGTAAATGGATTAGATGCTCCAATTAAAAGGCAGAGACTGGCAGAATGCACAAAAAACATGATCTGACTACATGCTGTCCACAAGAACCACACTTTAGTTTCAAAGACACAAATCGGTTGAAAGTAAAAGGATAGAAAAAGAGACACCATGCAAATAGTAACCAATAAGAAGACAGACCACATTTGGGTCTCAATAAATTTAAAGGATTGAAATAATACAAAGTATATTCTCTAACCACAGTGGAATGTATTTAGGTAGGTCTTAGTAAATATCTACTGCACAGAATTTGATAAGCATAAAGTATGCCCCTCTTAGTGTCCTTCACTGGCTAACCAGCCTTTTAAAACTTCTCTGCCTGGAAGGAGAGTTCTACAAGCCTTCTGGCATGAGTCAGGTCACCTCGCACACAAGAGCTAGGTCAGAGGGGATTTCATAGTGTTCATTTCCTGGAAACTGCTCCCCACGGAGGCGGGGCAGCATTTTATAGTAGCAAATGCTTTGCTTCTGGAATCAGATAGTCTGGATGCCAATAACCACTACCTTAGGCAAGTTATTTAGTTTCTCCAAGTCTCAGTTTTCTCATTTGTACCATGAGATAACTATACCGCAAAGATTTAGTGGGAGAATTAAATGAGGTACTAAATAGATAAATACATAAATCTTAATTTCCTACCCTCCTCATTCTTCCGTCTTCCTTCTTCTCATGCAAATAACAACGCAATATGAAAGAGAAGCAATGGGGTAAAGAGTCCTGAAGGAATAGAATTACTATTACTATATTACTATAGTAATTACTATTGCTGTTACTATTACTACAGGAAAAGCGGGAATTAGGATATTAGATAAAGCAATCCCGAGCTAGTATCCCAGTCCTATTTTGTATAAAATACGTGACCCTCATCTGTAAAATGATATAATGACTTCTGTCTTGTAGTGCTTACAAGGTTTATAAGAGATTGTAAGGATATCTATGACTCGTCTAGCACCCAGCAGGTGCCCCATAAATGGTAGCGATCACTATTAGCATTGACCTTGTCCTCCTTTTTGCTGCCCACCCTATCCCCAAAGCAAACGCCAGCTTTACTCCTCCGCAAACACTGTCTTTCTCTTTGCTCCCCATCCCCTCTCTTGAACACGTCTCCCTTATTGTACACCCACTTTACCGGCACCCAGGCCAGAGCAGGGAGGGAAACAAAGCTAAAAATAAACGAAAGGAAATAAACCTAAATAAACAACTGCGAGAAAAATGTTTCAAAATTATATTTGTGTGTGCGTGTGCACGGGCAAGTGTGTATGTATGTGTGTGAGAGGAAAACTTTGTTAAACTGGGATGAATCCGAACTCCAGTAAAGTAGAAATGGAAAATAAAATAAAATAAAAAAGCATGTTATATCGGCGTCATGGAAAGAAATCACCAAGTTTAAGCCTGAGCGTGTGGGTGTGTGACCATGGGCTCCAGCCTGCAGAGACTGTAAGCCGATACGCCAGCGCCCAGGACCAGGGAAGAGAAAGGAAGGATTTAAAAAAAAAAAAAAAAAAAAAAAAAAAAAAAAAAAAAAAGGCAGTCAGTCGTTTACTGTTCCTGCAGTTATTTTTTTAAGACCCTGTCCTGATAAGACAGCTTGCTCGCGGGGGCGGTGCGGACAACTCCTGTCCGGATGAGTTCTCTGAAGGAAGGTACCTGCTGCAGGGGCTTCTGTGCAGTAGTCCCCTCACTCCCGGGATCCGGGGTTCACCACGCGAGGCGTCAGTTTTCTCATCCACAGAGTGGCCGCAAGAACCCCCTGGTGGTCGAGAGGCTCTTCTGAAACCCCGAGCCCAGCGCCCCGCACCCAACCCCCGGAAACCACCGGGGTACGAACGTCGCAACTCGCACGTCACAACCCCGGGGGCCCCGCGCGGCCGCCCCACCCACCACGCTCCCCGCCTGCCCCACGTGACTTCCCGAAAGGCCCGGGGACCGCCCCTCCCGCCGCTCAGTTTCGTTTCCTTGGCGGCCTCCGGACGGTAGTGCAGCAGACGCGGCAGCGGTTCCAGCGCGTCCCGTCGGGTTCCCCCAGGAGCGCCATGGCGGAGCTGTGCCCCCTGGCCGAGGAGCTGTCGTGCTCCATCTGCCTGGAGCCCTTCAAGGGGCCGGTCACCACGCCCTGCGGCCACAACTTCTGCGGGTCGTGCCTGGACCAGACGTGGGCCGTCCAGGGCCCGCCGTACCTATGCCCGCAGTGCCGCACCGGCTTCCAGACGCGGCCACAGCTGCACAAGAACACGGTGTTGTGTGCGGTGGTGGAGCAGTTCCTGCAGGCCGAGCAGGCCCGTCCCGAGATCCCCGACGACTGGACGCCGCCCACCCGGGCCGCCGCCCCCAACGCGGCCGGCCAGGTGTCTTGCGACCACTGCCTGAAGGCGGCCGCCGTCAAGACGTGCCTGGTGTGCACGGCCTCCTTCTGCCAGGAGCACCTGCGACCGCATCTCGACAGCCCCGCCTTCCGGGACCACCCGCTACAGCCGCCCATCCGTGACCTGATGCGCCGCAAGTGCCCGCAGCACAACCGGCTGCGGGACTTCTTCTGCCCCGAGCACGGCGAGTGCATCTGCCACATCTGCGTGGTGGAGCACAAGACCTGCTCGCCTGCGCCCCTGAGTCAGGCCAGCGCTGACCTGGAGGTAGGGGTTGGCGGACAAGGGCCCAGAGGGGCAGCCTGGGCCTGCTGGGTTGTGCAGAGGGCACCAGTGTGGGCATCTTGGCCTACCTGGATCACCTGGGTGTGGGGGATGGGCCTTGCTGGGCCTGAGATCAGGGCAGGGGCATCCCCAGGGTCCAGGTAGAAAGGGGCTGGGAGAACATACAGCCCTTCTGGATCATTCCTGGTCCACCTTCTCTGCCCCCACCTCTCTCACCCATTAAACCGAGGGACGTTGCTTGCCTTCAGCCTAGCACTTGTCTGACATGTTTAGTACAGGGTTTTGAACATCAGATATGAGCGCTAGAGGTTACCTCTGTTCTCTCAATAAATCCTGGTAGCACCCAGGAGGTGGGTATAATTAGTTATTTACAGCTGAGGAAGTGGAGGTTCCGAGAAGTTAACCCAAGTGGCCAAGTGGGCACTGGGCCCCCAGCTGGTCTGACTCCACATTTGCCATTTCTCCCTATGGACCAGCCTCAAAGCCAAGTCCGCAGAGTTCAGAGCATAGGACATTCCTGAGGTCATGTGAGAAAAAGCCTTTGGTGAGCCAGAGACTTCCAGTGACCAGGGAGGGCAGTTATGGGTGGGAGGGTGGGCAGAGGGCCAGGAATCCCTGGATAGGATGCACAGCCAAACTCCTGCACCGTAGCGCCCTATATAGTTCCTGTGCCACTTTAAAGCACAGGACTGGTCCTCATCAGTAAAGTGAGGAGGTGGGACTGGGTGGATTCATTCCTAAGGGGCCTTCTGGGACTGTGATGATTTCAGTGGTTTGGGGATCATAATTGCCCCCTGTGGACTCGAGGCAGAGGCTGAAAAGGTGCAGTCTAACTACCTTTTATTGTATCAGTCTGAGCTCCAGAGTGAAGCCTGATTTCCTTTCACTCTCGCAGTGCTGTCAGGGAGAACAAGGGCTGTCCTTGTGTCATCAAAGGAGACATGAGGCCTGTGGGAGGCTTGCAGTGGCGCCAGGGCCAGGGTGAAGGCTTTGCTCCCGTCCGGGCACGGCTCCTCCCTGGCCTGGTCTGCTTCTCCAGTCTGAGCTGGGTTTCTGTGTACTTCCTCCCTGAGTCCCAGAAGTCAGACCTCAGGCAGTGCCTGACCGTTGACTTTGGAGGTACCACCATCTCAGGCCCAGCCTACCTGGGTCTCTACCTGTTGCAGGAAAGAACCTGCCTGGCCTGCGGAGGCTGGAGCCCTGCTGTGCCCCGCATCCGCTGTAGTTCAGGGCAAGTCACTGAGTTCTCGGAACCTCATCTTCATCCATAAAATGGGATTCATAGCATTCCCTCCCCACCTCCAAGGGTGACCAGGAGGCTCCAGAGGGATGAACTGTGTGGGAAGTGCCTCAAGGCAGGCCCCAGGGTCAGGCTGGTTGACACGGGCTCTGACCGGAGCTGGATGTTGAGATCTGGGTTTGAATTCTGGCTGTGCTTCCTAGCTAGGAACTCAGAAAAAGGGCACAATAATAGTGCCTATCTCAGAAGGTTTTTGGGAGGATTAAATGAGGTGTTCCATAAATGGCGTTTGACAGTTCGCTAATGCTCCATAGAAGTGCCACTATCATTTCTGTTACTCAGAAATTCCCTGAGGAGCGTTTGCTGCATGGAGGGTGTTAGGCTGCCCAGATCTTCTTTGCCTCAGGATGCATGGTTCTGAGGACTAGAGCAGCCTGGCTCCTATCGAAAGACCCTTCTAGAAGTTCTTATCCAGGAGGCTGAAGGCAAGTAGAAGCAGAAGGACCCATTTCCGCCTGGTCTGGAGCCCCAGCTCCCTCTCAGCCTCCAGGGCCCGGAGCCGGAGTCTGCGCCCAGATTACTTGTATGCCATACACACCTGGCTTTTTAATCCTTTTAGCAAGGCTTTCCTGCCATCTCTCCCCTACCCCTCGTTGTCCTGGCTTGCTGAGTCCTTTAACCTGTCTCCTTTTCCAGCCCTGCTGCTGGTCAGTACTGGTGGCACAGCCAGCCCAGCTTGGCTCGGTCACTGGTGTGGGGCGGACTCAGGACTCTGGTGCCTCCTACGTGGAGGACCCAAGTCCCCAGTCTGTGAAGGGATCCTCAGAACTTCGAAAAGTTCTCTGCCCTTGATTAGGGGATTGTCGCTGCTGTCAAAGTCCTTGGGTGGCTTTCCTTTCGTCATCTATAGCCCTGTGGGCCCCTCTCGACTATCAGGGGACTGTTGTATGCATTTGATTAATGGTGGGTAAAATCTTTCAAAATATAGGGTTCAGGGGTGTACTACTAAGAGTGAGTCTTAGAGGTGAAACATTTGGCAGCCCCCAGGTATCCTGAGGTCTCTTCCAGCCCTGAGACCTGTGAGGCCAGATCTGCCTGGGCCTGGCCTTCTGCCTTTGGCCCACAGTTCATCTTGGCCACTGTTAGAGACCAGGTCAAAGGGCATTGTCACAGAGGTCACATCTGAAGCACTATCAATGACTTGGGCTTTTGGGGTTGAGTTAGTGTGGCCTTGGTCTCTGCTTCTAGCCTTTACATGTGACTCTCTCTGGGTTGTTCAAATCCAGAGTCAAGGTCACTGGTGGAGTGGGAGAGGCAGGGAAGAGGAAGGGAGGGCCAGAGTATTGTTGAGCCAGCTAGTTAGGGGACGTACATTTTTTTCTAGAGTTTGCCTGTGTGCTCAGTTTGGACACAAGTCTGTAATTGTAACACCAGGACCTTGTAACAGTAGTTACTAGCGATGTGACCTAAAGCCACTTAATTACTCTGCTTCAGTGACCTCCTCTGTAAAGGGGGGATAACCCTCTACCTCCTAGTGTTGTTTTTAGCTTTACATAGTTAATACATGGAAAGCACTAGAACAATGCCTGGCTTGGAGTAAGTACATGATAAACACTAGCTGCCATTATGGTAGTGGTGGTGGTGATTTTCTTACCCATTTCTATGCCCCAGCATTTCACCTGAGTAGGGTGAAATTGGATATTGATTATGAAAATTTATGGCAATACTAAGAGGCCTTGGGTGATATTAGCTGCCACTGTGCATAATTTACCTTTGTATCTGAAGGCTAGGGGCCTAGCCATTCTGAATCACCTTAGTTCAGTTTCAGGGACTGAACTGTCGATGGCTGGTTTACTGCTGGTTCGTCCCTATTCCTAGGGTTTAGCCCTTGGAGGTCCCTGCCTGTGGGGCTTATCAAGTGAGCCTTAGACTCTGATTTTTGTCCACCTGCCTCTCCGAGGCTGACAGAGGCCCTCCCAGCTGTCTTCCGGAACTGGCAGATGGCTCTGGGAGAACAACCCCCGATGCCAGGCTTATCTCTCCGGGTTTCCTTCTTCTGGATCTTAATTACATAATCCTTCCCTGCTTTCTTAGCTCCCCATTGGTTTTTAGTAGATCCCCCTCCCCCAATATTGTGTCTGCTTTTCTGGTTGTTTGCAGTGGGAGGCTTGGTTTGAACAACCCCATCTGCCGCTTTCTGAAGCAGCTGCCCCAGCTCGTTCTGTCTGTGTGAGCTTGACCACCTTACTGTCCTCTTTGCCTCAGTTTCATCATCTATAAAATGGGTGCTAGTGAAGAAGCTCATAATAATCCAAGCTGAAATTTACTAAGGCCATTTGTCCTAAGATCCAGGCACTATGCTGAGGACTTACACTGCTTCAGTTAATTCTCCTACTAGCCCCGCGGGGTGGGAACAGTTGCGTTGATATCTATTTCATGGCCAAAGAAACAAGTGAGAGACAGTTGGAGATCTGGGTATTGAGTCTGGTCTGTCTGGCTCCAAATCCTATCCCTGTAACTTCTTTACTATCCAGGTCCCCTGGAAGGATGAAAGGAGGCAGTAAATATGAGAATGCTTCAAAAAGCTACAAGCAGGGACTTCCCTGGCGGTCCAGTGGTTAAGACTTCACCTTTCAGTACAGAGGGTGTGGGTTTGATCCCTGGTCAGGGAGCTAAGATCCCACATGCCTCGTGGCCAAAAAACCAAAACATAAAACAGAAGCAATATTGTAACAAATTCAATAAAGACTTTAAAAATGGGCCACATCAAAAAAAAAACTTAATAAGAAAAAAAGCTACAAGCAGGTGAGACTTGGGGTGGTGGAAACACCTGTGGGATAGACTTGAGGGCAGTCGCTGGTGTTGGGTGCTGGTGAGGGGCTGGATGGGGTGTTTTCTCACTCGGTTTGTTTTCTCTGCAGAACAAGTTGAGGCATAAACTGACTGTCACGTACAGTCAGATCAACGGGGCGTCGAAAGCACTGGAGGACGTGAGAGCCAGGCAGCAGGACGTGCGGGTGAGTGACAGGGCTCCCTGCCACCAGCCTGGCCCTGGAGCCTCCCTTCACCTCTGGGGAGGACAAGGCTTGTGTCAGGTTCACTCACAGTGTCAGAATTCAACTTCAACCTTGCAGAACATGCAAAAAGCTATGTGCCCAGAGAGATCCTTCACAGACTCAAAGCCTACCTATAAGCCCAACCATTAAAAATTAGGGTTAAAATATAGTAATATAAAAAGTGGTTATGGGGCTTCCCTGGTGGCGCAGTGGTTGAGAGTCCACCTGCCGAGGCAGGGGACACGGGTTCGTGCCCCGGTCCGGGAGGATCCCACATGCCGTGGAGCGGCTGGGCCCGTGAGCCATGGCTGCTGGGCCTGTGCGTCCGGAGGCTGTGCTCCGCAAGGGGAGAGGCCACAACAGTGAGAGGCCTGCGTACCGAAAAAAAAAAAAAAAAAGTGGTTATGATTTAAGGGGGAGAAAAACAGGAAATAAAAGTTGCATCTATTTATTTTTAAAAAGTGTATTTGTTTCTAGGGTGACTGTAACAAGTTACTGCAGACTTGGCTTACAACAGAAGTGTGGTCTCCCACAGTTCTGGAGGCCAGAAGTCCAAATTCAAAGTGTCGACAGGGCCACACTCTTTCCGAAGGTTCTGGGGAAGAATCCTTCCTTGCCTCTTCCAGCCTCTCGTGGCTCAGGCATTCCTTGGCTTGTGGCTGCATCACTCCAATCTCTGCCCCTATCTTCACATGGCCTCCTCCGTCTTCTCCTTTTTTGTCTCTAATAAGGACACTTGCTATTGGATTTAGAGCTCACCTGGGTAATCCAGGATGATCTCATCTCAAGATTCCTACCCTAATTACATCTGCAAAGACTCATTTTCTAAGTAAGTTCTGAAACGTGGACATATCTTTTGGGGGGCTGCCATTCAACCCATTACAGGAAGTATAGGAAAAAAGACTGGAAGGAAATATAGTAAAGGAATAGTAGTGCAAGTGGTGGAGTGGTAGAATTAGGGATATTTTTTTCCCTCTAGTTTTTTTACAGTTTTTATAAGGTTACAATGCTTTTATATTGAAAGAAGATTTGATTTTTAAGCATCCTGGTCTGGAGGTGCAGCATTCAGTTTTATTGCCACAGCTGTGGCTTAATTAGAGGAAATCTGGGTTAGAATACTAGCCTGTGCTGGCAGATCTCTGAGCCTTAGTTTTGAAGCAATCACAACTTCTTTCCAGAGGTGAGTTATGAGGCTTAAATGAAAGGATGCACATGAAAATACCTGTATCAGTTGGGGGGCAGGCTAAACTGCTGTAGCAGAGGTACCCCCTCAAAATCAGAGGTTTAAATAAGATAGCCGTTTATTTTGCTTCCTGTGACAGTTCAGGTGAAGAACCCAGGCTGGTGGGACCTGAGCAACCCAGGCTACTGGGATGGCTGTGCTCCACGTGATCCTTCAGAGTTCAGGCTCTTTCCTTTTTATTGCCCTTCCTCATCTCTTTGGTTGCAGCTGGGTCACCGTTACATCTTTTCTCTAGCCTGTGAGAAGGGGGACAGGGAAGGAGAGTGTTGCCATTATCACTTTTGCTCCTGTTGTGAGCAGCTTAGTCACATGACCAAGCCCAGCTGCAGGGGATGCTGGGAAATGTAGTCTGTGGCTGGGCAGCCACGTGCCGGTCTAAACTCCAGGGGTGTTCTCTTACTGACGGGAGCAGAAGGAGGATGAATACTCAGCGACATTGGTAGTCACATTGGAGGTGGCAGGGTAAAGTGTTGGTTAAAGAAATAATTGAATTCCCGGGACTTCCCTGGTGGTCCAGTGGTTAAGACTCCGTGCTTCCACTGCAGGGGGCACGGGTTCAATCCCCAGTCGGGGAACTAATATCCCATATGCCGCGCAGTGTGGCCAAAAAAGAAAGAAAAAGAAATAATTGAATTCCAGTCTTCCTGTCCCTCTTATGTGTGTTTCTGTTTGTCACGTTTGATTCTGAGCCATTGAGGTTTCCCAACATGTAAAGTGAAACTGCAACTTCTAGAGCAGTGCTGTCTACTAGAAATATAAAGTGAGCCTTATACTGTATATAACTCTAATTTGAATAACACATGAAATTAATTTTAATAATATATTTTATTTAACTCAGTATATCCAAAATATTATTTTAATCAGTATAAAGTATTAATGAGGTATTTCAAATTCCTTTTATTTTACACTTACAGCACATCTTAACTTGGACTAGCCATAGTTCAAATGCTCTGTAGCTACATGTAGCAAGTAGCTATGGTATTGGATAGTGCAGTTCTAGAGGAAATTTTCTAGAGCAGCTTCATACCCTTTAAAAAAATTACTCATGAACTGCTTTCCAGCTTAAGAAGTAAAATATCGCCATGGAAGATGAAGCCCCTGCTTTGCTTCTCCCTTTTTATATTCCCCTTCCTCTCTTCCAGAAGTAACCACTATCCTGAATTAATCCATTCCCATGTGTTTCTTTATACTTTTGATATGTATGTATGTATTCCTTTGGCAATAAATACTACCATTCTGTTTGTTTCTAACCTTTATGTAAGGAGCATCATACTGTACGTCTTCTTCTACAAGTTGTTTTTCCCTTATTACTGTTTAATATTCCATCCTGTGAATAATTTTCCGTCTTCTATTGATAGACATTCAGGTTGTTTCCAGGGTTTTGCTAATTCAAACAGTGCTGCTTAGAGCATTCTTGTGTATCTCTTGGGCAGGTTCTGAGATTTTTTTCTTTCTTTCTTTACTCAGTTGCATGGGGTCTTAGTGGCGGCAGGTGGGCTCCTTAGTTGCGGCTCCAGGACTCCTTAATTGTGGCTCGCCAGCTCCTTAGTTGCGGCACGTGGGCTCCTTTCTTGCGGCTCACGGGCTCCTTAGTGGTGGCATGAGAACTCTGAGTTCCAGCATGCATGTGGGATCTAGTTCCCTGACCAGGGATTGAACGCAGGCCCCCTGCATTGGGAGCACGGAGTCTTATCCACTGCGCCACTAGGGAAGTCCCCAGATTTTCTCTAGAGTATATTCCTAGACTGAGTTGTTGGGTCAAAGGGTATGAGCACCTTCAAATACACCAGATCTTGCTCTCCAAAGTGGTTGCGTCTGTTTGTATTCCCATGAAGTATAGGTAAGAGTTCCTGGCGCTCCATGTCTCAGGCTTAGCTTTTTTTGCCAGTCTGATGGATGCCCTCTTGTTTTGGCTTCTCAGGAGGCTGCACACATGAAGATGGACCAGCTTAGACAAGAATACATGGAAATGAAGGCTCTCATTGATGCCTCAGAGGCCAACTCCACACGAAAGATAAAGGAAGAGGAGAAGAGGGTCAGCAGCAAGTTCGACAACATTTATCAGATTCTCCTCAAGAAGAAGAGTGAGATCCAGACCCTGAAGGAGGAGATTGAACTTGCCCTGAGCAAGGGGGACGAGTATGAGTTCCTGGAGGTGGGTCCAGATGCGGACGTTGAACACGCTTTCTGTCTAGCGTCATGATGTTGACTGTGGTGCACGGGGGCCCTCGAGGAGCTGAGGCTGTATGAGGTCATGGGAAGCATCCCTGAGACACATGCTGTGTTAGTTTTCTACATTTCATGACAACTTACCACACACTGAGTGGCTTAGAAGGACATCTATCTGTTATCTCACGCTTTCTGTGGCTCAGGGCATGGCTGAGGTCTCACCAGGCTACATTCCTTCTGGAGCTCAAGGTTGTCTTCCAAGCTCACATTCTTGTTGGCAGAATTCAGTCCCCTGTGGTGCAGGACTGGGGTCCCCATGTCCTTGCTGGCTGTCAGCAGGGGCCACCCGCAGTTCCTAGAGGCTGCTGGGATTTCCTCGCTGTGTGGCCCTCTTTCGAGTTGGCAGCCGGCTTCTTCAAAACCAGCAGAGAACTTCTCCTTCCGGGAAAGCCCAGTTCCTTTTTTAAGGACTTTTACCTGATTCAGTGAGGCCCACCTGGGAGAATCATCTTTTTGATTAACTCAAAACCAACAGATTTGGGATCTTAATGACATCTCAGTATTCCTTCAGTTTTTCCATGTAATGTAACCTAACCATGGAGTAATATCCTTTCATACTCAGTGTCATGCTCATACTCAGGAGGAGAGGATGTATAGGATGTGTTCCCGGGGCAGGCGGGAGTCTTGGGGGCCATCTTAGCATGCTGCCTACTGCATAGGCCTCCACCGCTTGCCTCCATCCCGCCCCTGCACGGCCCCTGGAAGTGTCTCTCTGAAGCACAGGCACCACTCCCCGCCCTTTCTGATTTCACATTCCCGCAGGGCCTTGGTGACCAGCCTGCCTTTGCCAGCCACCCCCTGCCCAGGCCCCGTCCTCTGACCACAACAGAGCACCCCTCCGATGCACCGGGCATCGGGAGGGGATGCCGTGGCCGGCCTCTGCCTCGCACACCCCGTCCTTTGTCCAGGGCAACCCCAGTTCCCCCATCTTCCTCAGATCCCGTTATTCTCCCATTGCTGGTGATCCGGAGCATGTCACCCGCCTCTGCTCTTGCCCTCGACAACGTTGTTTTAGATGTGCTTGTTTTCATGTCTGTTTAACAGGCTGTCAGGGGGCGGTCCAGTGGTTAAGACTCCGTGCTCCCAATGCAGGGGGTGTGGGTTCAATCCCTGGTCAGGGAACTAAGATCCCACATGCCGCACAGCGTGGCCAAAAAAGAAAAAAAGAAGAAAAAAAGGCTGTCAGCTCTTTTCGGGCGGGGCCCTTCATCCTCCTAGCATGTCCAGTGCACAGCAGAGTGTCTGGCATGTGGCAGATGTTCTGGGGAGGCTCGTTGCTTTGGTGACGTGCTGCTTTGACACGTCAAAGGCCCAGATTCCATGTTCAGGTCCTGAAGAAGGACAGGAGTGCCTGGCGATCTCCTCTTCTCTGTTCAGGATCTTCTAGCCACACCTAGGCTGGGTGGCATTAAGTTTCATCTCACGTGCTCATTCCTGTTTGTTGACCTAGCTGCCTTGAGCTCTTACAGAAGGATTCTGAGTCCACATCTGGTCCTCTTGATACTGTAGGGCCTGATTTGGTCTCCAAGTTTGGGACCTTCTGTAAGATCCTTCTTTTTCGTTGGATATGTGGCTGAATCCTGCAGCCTTCTGGTCATTCCTGTCTATTTTCAGGACATGTGTTCAGAGCTGGTCCTTGCGGGATGGAGATGGTGATGAGTCTCCTGTACTTTTTCAGCCACAGCTGGAGGGGTGGAAAGAGCATTATCCGTGGGGGTCAGGAGATCTGGGTCCCAGCTTTGGCCCTGCCACTAATTGGCAGAGGTCCTGGCAAGACACTTGTCATTTTTTTTGTTTGTTTTTTTGCGGAACCCGGGCCTGTCACTGTTGTGCCCTCTCCCGTCGCGGAGCACAGGCTCCGGACGCGCAGGCTCAGCGGCCATGGCCCACGGGCCCAGCCGCTCTGTGGCACGTGGGATCCTCCTAGACCGGGGCACGAACCCATGTCCCCTGCATCGGCAGGCGGACTCCCAACCACTGCGCCACCAGGGAAGCCCGACACTTGTCATTTTTGACTTCGGTTTTCCCATTTGTAAGGTGAGCGACCTCTGAGGGTCCTTCCAGCTCCAGATCGCTGTGTCTTGAAGTGGCACTTTAACCCCCCAGTGACCTCTGGCTCTAATTTGAGAGGCTGATTAGACTTAGTGCCCATGGGCACAGGGAAGCTCCTTCTGGGGTTCATGAGGCCTGAGCCCAGGCCCTGGCTTCACCAGAGCTGCCTGAACTAACCCCCTGGCTTGTTGCAGAAAGCAGCAAAACTGCAAGGAATCACAACGAAGCCAGTCTACGTCCCCAAGGTGGAGCTGAATCACGAGCTGATAAAGAGTGTCTGTCAGGGCACCTCTGAGCTCAAAAATGAGCTGAAGCAATACCTCAGACAGTCCCAGGACAAGAAGCCTGAGGAGCTCATCATCCCAGGTAACTATTAGCAACCTCCTATGCTTTCCACTGGGACCCCTGAAATGGGATGTGTCCCCTCAGTGTTTTGGGGTGGGAGAGAAATCTTGATCTGGAGAGCATTGGGGCTTGAGTTTCGGGGGTTACAAAACATCTGCCCTCCATCTAGGAGGTAGTGGGGAGTTTTTGCCTCATCCTGAGATTGTAGCTGTCCTTCCTAAAATACTTTTTGGGGCTGGATGTTATGAAGGGTCTTTCTAGATAGGCTTTTTTTTTTTTTGTCTGAGCCTGAGGTTGGTTCAGATGGGTTGAATGGATTCTGGGTTGTCAGTGTTATTTGGTAGGGGAGTGGCTAGTTTGGGGGTCAGAGAAACATGGAATTCCTCCTTGATACACCCCCTACCCTTCCACTTACATCCAACCCATTGTCAGATTTTGCCTCTTAAACATCTCCTGATTCAGTCAGCTGATTTCACTGCCAGCCACCGTTCACCTGCTCTCCGTTGCAATCACCTGTGGCAGCTTCCTAACGAGTCTCTCTGCATCCACTCCTGTTGCAGCTGGAGAGGACTTTTCAGGATGCAAATCTGATTTCTTGGCACCTTCTCCCCTGCCTCCTGTTCAGAGACTTTCCATTGCTTTTAGATTGCAGACCAGACTCTCGACCCTGGCTGTCAACCCCTGCCTGGTCAGGCCCCGTCTGTCTCTTTAGCCCTGAAGTTACCCCCTCCTCCCATACACCCCTCCACACTCTACAATTCTTCAAATATGTTAAGCTTAAAAAAAAAAAAAAAAAAAGTTAAGCTTCCTGCCCCAGGGCCTTTGTACATGCTCCCCCACCGCCTAGAGGGCTCACACTCCACCACCTTCACCAGGTGACCCCTCTCACCCTTCAGAGATCAGTTGAAACATTACATTTCTCAGCAAACCTCCCCCGTTGCCACTCCTGCTCCTCAGCCCAGGTTGCCGGGTCCTTATCATCCCTTGGGGCCCTTTGCGCACCTGTCATTTTACTCCTCCTTGCCATTTCCGTGTGTCTCCCCCACCAGACTGTGATCACTGAGGGCAGGGGCTGGGTCTGTTTTCATCCAACACTCTCCCCAGCGCCTGGCACAGAGGGGAAAGCCATTGATGAATTAGCCCTGCATATGTGTTTTCCTGCTGTGTCAGTGATCACTGGTCTGGGGTCGGAGGGATGAGAGAAACCAGAGGGAAAGGAGCTACCACGACGTGCCAGGCATCTCGATCTCACCACCACGAGCGAAGGGAGTCACCCCCGTCATACGTCGGAAGAAACCAAAGCTCAGAGACGGTTCAGAGGTCGTGGAGCTGGGTGCTGGTGGAGGAAAGACTCCGCCCCGGCTGCATTTTAAGGCAGAGAAAAGAGGGAACACACCAGATTGGTCTTTCAGTTATCCTGTTTCTAGTGCTTATAAATGATGGGATGGGGAAGGTCAGCGGAAATCAACTTTGTAAGCCCTCTCCCCGCCTGCCGACGGCGGGGCTGGCTCCTAGGCTTGGTTTGGAAGAGCCGCATAGACTACCCTCTTCTTCTTTGGCACAGGGGTCCCTGGAGGACATGACCTGCCGCACACGCCGAAACCCCCACGGCCCGTGAAGAAGATCCCAAGTAAGTAAAGTAACCCCACCTCTGTCCCTGGGGCAGCAGCGACTGTGGCAGGCGGTGCTCGGGCTGAGGCACTGGCAGGCGTCACGGCTCCTTTCAGTGGGGCCCAGCCCACCCCTGGCTCCGCGGGGCCCGGGCGCACCTGGAGGCAAGGGCTGCCTGACCCCGCTGAGGGGAGGTGGCAGGAGTGTTGCAGGAGCCCTGCTGGGGCACGCGGGAGGACCGGCCATCAGCACTGGATGTTCTGACTGCCTGGAACAGCAAGATGACCGAAGCTGGCTTGTCTTGAGAAATACTTACGATGCCTGAGTTCTGGCATTTGGGGTGACCCCCTGAGCAGAGGCTGAGCCTCACCATAGCCCAGTGCCGTTCAGCCTCGGGTTGGGATGTGTTTCTGCCATCACAGAGCTCTTCAGCCTTTCTTCCGTGTTGCCCTCCTTTGCTCTTACCTCTCAGGCCCTTTTAGAGATGTTTTTCCTAATCACCCCCATCCATGAAATTTTACTACCACACGTATGACCTACCTGTTTATACACTGTGCTTTTGTACCTAAAAAGAACACGTGTTTTCCAGCCTTCTCTCCCCCTCACCTCCTAAGAATCCATTTTTGCTCCCCCTTGGGGGCGAAATCACCCTTGTTGAGGTGGGCCTGGGGTGAAGAACGGTCCTCAATTTCCTCGTCTATCAAATTTGGACCATAATGATGTCCACCCCATGGGATGATTGCGTGAGGTTCACATGGGACACTGATGGTGACAGCTCTTTAAAGGACAGGCCTGTGTCACCGAACTGTGGGCCAAAAAGTTAGTGAGGACGGAGGAGGGCTGCCCTCCGCTGGGTGGCTGGGGTGAGAGAACTCCGGGCTGGTTTTTGTTGTTGTTTGCTTGGTGTCAGTGTTTAGTGGTTGCCTTTGGCAGACAAATGTGTGGTACCAGTTCCTGAGTGGAATGGGGTCGGGGACGGGGATGCCTGGGGCAGGTGAGGAGGGAGCCATCGGCGCAGCCTGAAAACGTGGAAGGGCACCTTGTGTGAAGAGGGAGGCGCTGTGAACCTGTGGCCTCCTCAAGGCACAGCCCCTGGAAGCCTCCTTCCCGCTCCCCCACCTCATAAGCCCCCGCTCTTCACGCGAGTGAGCTGTGGGGGGGCTGAGGCGGGGAAACAGGCAAGGAAAGGGCAGGCTCATCACTGCATGAGGCTCCTAAGAATTGCGACGACTGGGGAGGGGGCCCTTTGCCTGAGGCCAAGGTCATAGCCCGGGGTCCTGCCAAGATGCTGGTCCAGCGGCAGTGGGGGAGATGGGGAGAGTGGGAACGACTCCTGAGAAATACGGCTCTGAAGCGGGAGGAATGGGGAGCCAGTGGGGCATGTGGGACCACGGAGGGTCTGGTGGGGAGAGCGAAGGGCTGGTCTGGAATGTACCGGATCCTGCAGGCAGGCTGGAATGAGATCCAAAACCCGCCTTGTCATGTCAGCGGTGGGGAAAGTGGCAGAAAGGGAACCTGAAATGTAGCCTGCTCAGACCTGAGCCCTCATCGCAATCCCAGGGGCTTGTAACAGACAGACTTCTCAGCCCCACCCCCAGACTCTCAGTTTCGGCTGGTCTGGGTGGGTCTGAGAATGTGCATCCCTACAGCTTCCCCGGTGATGCTGATGCTACTGGTTTGGGGACCACGCTTTGAGGATGGGTGTTTTAGCTAAACTCAGTTCCCACAGGCACACACTCGTGATAAAGACTAAAGACTAAAGACTATCGTGATACTTGGCAAGCACAGTTTTTTGGCTGGCTCCCTATGTGGGTCTTTTTTTGTGTTTGTTTTTGCATTTTTTCTTTTGTGGAGATATAATTTAATACTACAGTAAAATGCCCAGATCTTAAAAGTAGAGTTAGATTAATTTTGACAAATGCATACATCTGTGTTACCATTACCCAAATCAGGATAAAGATTTCCATTATTCCAGGAAATTCGTTCATACCCCCTCCCTACCAAAACCGTGATTCAGGTTTCTATCACCGTAGATTAATATGCCTGTTGACCCCTTATATTTTTCAAGTTAAAACATCCTAGCTTTATTTGTATGGGTCACATTAGTGCATTGATTGTTATTATGGTGTTTTGAAAGTGGCATTGTGTTTAAAATATGTTAATTCTGAAATTTTTCTTTTTCAGAAGAAGAAAAGAAACCCAAGAAACCTCGTAAGTTACGCATTTCTGCATCTTTTTGTTTCTTGAGTGCCTGAGTGTAGAACTAAATGCCAGCAGGGAAAGCTGAGCCATGGGTTTGGGGGTCTGGGCTCTGTGACCGTGTCCCGTGCTGGCAGCCGGGCCCGGGCTTGGAGGTGGCAAGTGTAAACGCGTAAGACCAGTAGGATGAGTGTTGCCCTGTCTGGACTCATTTGTGTCACCTGGCTGTCCAGGTGTGTGTTTGTGGAAGCAGCTCTTGAGAATCAGCGTGGGAGGGAGTATAGGCCATCAGGTCACTCTGTCATGTCCCCAACTCATGCGTCTCCTCCCTCAGCCCCAGTCATTGCCTCAGCCAGCAAGCTTCCCACCTTCGGAGCCCCAGAACGTTTAGTGGATCTCAAACAAACTGGCCAGGAGGGTGAGTTCTGGTGGGCCAGGGGCAGTGGGCTGCCCACTCTGAGTTTGTTCTGAAAACGTCTCTCTGTTCTTCATCCAGCTGAGGCCAAAGTCCCCAGCGGACCGCCGATCCTGCTGTCTCTCAAGGCCAAGGTGCTGGAGAACTTCCTAGCCAAGTCCAGGCCTGAGCTCCTGGAGTGTGAGTAGCTGCTGGCTTGCTTACCCTTGCCCCTGTCTAGCTTGGTCAGCCTCTCCCCTGGAGGACCCACCGCGCTCTACTCTGTCACATCCTTACTTGCTCCCCTCTGGCTTCCAGCCCGGAAGCGGTGGGAGTTCCTTCCTCCAGGCCAGCCTAGGGGCCACCCGCCCGTAGCTTCACCCACAGAGCATCCTCCACTTGTGCTCACTTCCACGCAGTGGCCATAACCTCTCTCTGCAAAGTGCGCCCTGGCCCTCTTTTCCCCACAGCCACGGCAGGCTCGGTGGGGAGCAGTGGATGCCCGGTTCTCGGGCCGGCGCCAGAGAACCTCCTCCCACCGCCCCCGATTTGTGGAGCCCCCTGTGCTCTGTGATACAGCCGTGTAAGCAGAGGAAGTGAGTTCTAGGGACTTAGGATCTTAGAGGACATTTTCCCAGGCCATTCATTGTGCCCTGGGGGAAAACCAGTGCAAAGTATCCTTCCCTGAGCCCCCGAGCCAGGGAGTGGCAGATAAGCCCAGTCCCGAATTCCCAAGCTAGGGATTTGTCCTCCTCTGCCTGCTGTCTCCCACTGGTCCGGGGTTCCCTGTGAGCGGAGGGGCAGAGATGGGTGTGTCTTGGGGAGGAGGTGGAGGTTGAGGACAGCACTCATCTCTGCTCTGTCTTCGGACTTGCCAGACCTGGCTGGAAGTGTGGCAGGAGGGGCGGGGAGGCCACGCTCGTGTCCCAACCAAGGAGCACGTTCAGGTCATTGCTGTGCTTACAGACCGTGATTGGTTCCTCGTTGCAACCGATTAAAGTCTAGACCGCTTAGCTCTCTACTTGTGGCTCCATGTGTCCCTCTCCTCCTGCTGTGGCCTCTGCGCTCCCAGCTGCCCAGCCTTCCCTGGTCCCAGCACCTGTCCGCCGTCCTCGTGACTCCACGTCTGCCGTCACTGTCCCCTCTGCCGAGCACAGCCTTTCTCCCTCCTCTGCTGTCCTCTGTTTAGTTCTCCTCCTCTTCCTGTCGCTCATCTCCAATCCTAGCCCACCTGTGGAGTGTTCCCCTGTGCTCTCCCCACCCTTTAGCCGTTGCCCCGTGGCTGTGTCCCTCCGGCAGTGTGCCCGCCCTTTAGCAGAGTGCAGGGCCCATAGTGTTGTCATCACTGACGGGCTTGCCTTGCCTGTGGGAGTGTGAACTCCATGAGGCCAGGCACCATGTCTGGTTCATGGCTATACATCCTGCACAGAATCTGGCATAAGGCAGGGGCTCAATAAATGGTTTTAGATGGAGGAATAGACAGAGAGATGGGTGACTAATAGATGCACAGATGGCTGGATTGATGGATAGAGAGATGGACAAATGTCTGCCTGGCTAGACAGAATGGATGGATGGATGGGCGGATGGGTGAAACAAATGAATAAATATGACCAGTTAGGGAAAGGACTGAAAGTGAGGGCACTTTGGGCTCCTTGTAATTGACTCCTTGGTGCTCTCTTAGATACTATTAAAGTCATCCTGGACTACAACACTGCCCACAACAAGGTGGCTCTGTCTGAGAACTACACCGTAGCTTCTGTGGCTGACACACCCCAGAACTACCGACCACATCCCCAGCGGTTCACATACTGCTCTCAGGTGTTGGGCCTGCACTGCTACAAGAAAGGGATCCACTACTGGGAGGTGGAGCTGCTGAAGAACAACTTCTGTGGGGTGGGCATCTGCTATGGCAGCATGGAACGGCAGGGCCCCGAGAGCCGGCTTGGCCGCAACAGTGCCTCTTGGTGCGTGGAGTGGTTCAATACCAAGATCTCTGCCTGGCACAACAACGTGGAGAAAACCCTGCCCTCCACAAAGGCCTCGCGCGTGGGCGTGCTTCTCAACTGCGACCATGGCTTTGTCATCTTCTTCGCCGTGGCTGACAAGGTCCACTTGTTGTACAAGTACAAGGTGGACTTTGCTGAAGCTCTGTACCCGGCCTTCTGGCTGTTCTCCACAGGTGCCACACTCTCCGTCTGCTCCTCCAAGTAGGCGGGCTGTGGACGCTTGGCCTGACGGCCTGTGCGCTGCCCAGGACTCTAGTGAAAATGCTGTAGGTGGAGCTCTGGGGGAGGTTCCTGAGAGTCCCCAAGGGCCGAAAGGATGGGAGGGGAGCTGGTGAGGGTGGGAGGACAGGGAGATGGGATAAGGGGACGGGTTTGGCCAGGGAAAGGGACGGGGCGATGGCGTTATGGGTGAGGAAGCCTTTCTGCCTCCCGGTGCCCCAGGCAGGATGACCCCCTCCCCTTGTGCTGGTAGATCTCCAGGCTGCCGGGTGGCCGGGTGGGGCTTTGGGGAGTGAAGTCATTAGTGCCCCCCTGCTCTTGGACACAATCTATAGCCACTGTGGGTTCTTCCTTAAGCCTCTGGTGTCTGCCTCTCTGCTGTCTGGAGTAGCCTTCAAATCTTGGAGTTTTGATGATTCTCTACAGAGCTACTTAACTCTATAGATTTTTTAAAAAAATTCCAAAGTCACTGAATTTCATTATTACTCATCCTCCACTACCTACATGTGGGAGTTGGGGTGAATGCTCAGACTTCTGGTTATTTTCTGGGCTTGAGGGAAGCTGCGCACAACAGGTCTCCACCCAGACCAGAGTTTCCCAAAGAAGTACGTCCTTTTCCTCCACTGTTTCCCTTTTGTCTTGGACCTCAACACCCCATCCATGGTTTTAAAATGTTTAGTCCAACCGGAACCTTTTCAGTCTAAGGTTTCAAACCATAATCTGAATCAGCCTGTTTTGGATTTGTGATTCAGGGTCAAGGTGACCCAGGTCCCATGTGGCTAGAAACCCCTCCCACTCTCATGTATTATGAAAGGCATCTCAGCAGAGACGCCTTGGTTGCAACTACGGAGCTTTCTTCCCCTAGCCCAGGCTTTGGGGCAAGGCTCTTCACCAGGCAAGAGGGACCCTGACTGTGTTCACAGTTGGTGGTTTTGTTCTGATTAGAGCATCTTTTGCCTTCTTACTGATGACTCTCCTCAGCGATAGCCTCTGTTCCCCAGGATTGTGAGATCCTGCACTGGCTGGTGGAGATGCCACCGTGGCCAGCACAGTTGAACGTTCAACTAAGCCCGCTGTCAGGCAGACAGGCCAGGTGTGGCTGCCTCAGGGACCATACTAGGTCACCTGCTGGCCTGACTACCTATGGCCAGAAGGGCCTTCTGGCAGATCCATGGGAAACAGCAACATTCCTGTTCAACCCAGCACTGGTCCTTGTGTGAGTTAGAGGCCTGTCACCGGCCCTATAGCCCTTTCTACTTTCTTCCTCATTTGAGCCAATTCCAGATGTAGGAATTGACCAGGCAAAAGGTCAGGAAGACTTAAGGACCAGGGAGGAAAGAAGCTGCCAGGCTTAAGCACAAGGGGCTATTTTTCCTGCAGTGTTTCTGTGCAGTGAAAATAACCCCAGTCCAGTCAGGGCGGGAGTGAATGGATTGCTGGGATTTCCCAAGCTCCTTATATCCTGACATTGTCAGGATGTAAGTCCTGATCCCTAAAGTGAGAGAAATGTAACCTCTTGTGGTGAAATGTGTCCTGCTCTGGGCTTTGCCGAGAGGAGAGCTGAGGTCAGGCTCCTTGTGGTATGAAAAGGACAATACCACTGGAGACACAGGGACCCCCGGCCTTTCCATATGGATGTTTGACAAGTGAGCGCTTCTGGAGCCTTGTGCTGGGTCCCCAGGGCACTCTAGTCAGGCCCAGAGCACTTGATATTTCTGACAGATGTGTTCATCTGTGTCACCTCCCAACAAGTACTTCCACTTCCCTGGGAGAGAAATCATCTTTGCAGGGAAGATCCCCCTGCAATAGCTGAAATGTGGTTTTTAAAAGTTTTCTTCCTTTGCTCCTGGGAAGAAAAGTTCTTTGTTGATTCTTCTCTGCTCTTGGAGATGGTCCAAAGCATCTTCATTGACCTCCTGAAACAAAAGCCTTGTTTGAAGCCAGTTTATACTCGGGAAGCAGCTGGGTTTAGAGGAGAATGCCGAAGATTAGACCATGGGTCCTGCTTGGGCTCTTCTGCAGAGATGAGGGCAGCCAAGAGGGCTGTTCGCTGATGATCCATCGTCCAGCTCAGGAAAGGGAAGCATGAGCCCCTCTGTTGATGAGAGGCAAGCAGGTAACCCGAGGTGAGCCCTGTGTGGGTTCTCTGCGTGAACTGAGGGGCATCCCGAACCATTCTGTTTCCAGTGGTGAGACTCTACGTCCCCTCCCTTGCCTTTCGGGGCCGGTGCCCGACACTAGAGTCCTAGAGTTGGGGGAAATTTTGTGTTCATCTGACTTCCCGTTTTGCAAAGTAAGTCAGATGGGGAGGTATTGGATGACTCCACTCACCGCTCTTGACATCCCATTATGGAGGAGGTGCCTCCTTAGATGCCCCTGGTACCCTGAGGGGAGGGTCAGAACTTCCCAGATACACAGATATAAAAACACTCTCCCAACCTAGGTATCAGGGGCTGTCTCAGTCACTCTGGTGTGATAAACGAAAGGTCAGGGTCAAGTTTTTGTTACTATTCAAGGGCTGGCTGATTGGTTCTCCTGTTATAATTACTCTGAAATGGGTCTGCGATCTATAACTAATACTGATACATTATTTCTTACCTTATCCTGCCCCACTGTATTGATTTTAATAATTAGGAGTATTTAAGCTTATATTCTTGAGCTTATATTTTTAAGAGTTGATTCTTTCAGAGATAATGAGGGCTGTAGACACAGATCTTCTGAAACCCACGAGAAATACTAGAGCCAAGGCTGGCTGACATGCCTTAGAAGCTTTGAATGCAATAAAGCTGTGTGTGGTATTGTCTCACACATGGCAGTGTGTGTAGAAAGTGTTACTTATCTGTCATGCTGGAGTCCGCAAACTGAGGTGTCCAAGGGTCTCTGGCTGCCCCCCACCCAGATGCCTGGGGGCTGAGATTTCAGCAGAACTGTAGCCCATTTGAGGCTGCCATGGGTGTGGCAGCCCCTCCGGAAGCTTTCGATGCAGAAATCTCAGCCAGATAAGATGTCCTTCTGGGCTTTGCATCAGGATGGCGGTGGGGAGGAAGGGGAGGGGTATGAGTGAAAAGGTAAATAAACCACAGTGGGGTAATCAGGGAAACAGTGATGGAAGTGGGAGGGTTCATTGTATTATGCCTTCTGTTGTTGCCTCTGTTTGAAAATTTCTATAATAAAAAGTTTTAAAAATGAAACAAAACCCAGCCAGCAATGGGCCCTGTTCACGGCTTTTATCCTTGTTTGAAGAGAGGTCGGAGTTGTGGTTGGTGTGGATTTGAGGTGGTTGAATAATAATTTGACTGGCTGTTGTCTCTTGTTCCTGGTGGGGAGATACTAAATCCTTGGAATTTCCCCAGTAATAGGAGAGTCCTTATTATTCATGAGCCCCTTGGATCACACCTGAATTTATGCTAAGAAGTGAGATGACCCAGGATCGGGGCTGGTCGGCAGAGAGACCAGGCGTGAGATTACAGGGTTGGTCTCCTTGAGCCAGCCTCACCCCCAGGAGGGGAGAGGGGCTGGAAATCGAGTTGAAATATGCGGTCAGTGATTCAATCAGTCGTGCCTGATAAAAGCTGGGCACCCCGAAGATCTGAAACAGGAGGGAAGGAGGCAGGGCACAACCTTTGAAAGAAGGACATAGCCCGAGGACATGACACAAACTGATGAGAAGCAAATGAGTCCAAGCTGGAGGACAAGTCGACTTCCACTAGACCTTGAGCCTCAGTATACACTCTTCTTCTTTTTAAATGAATTTATTTTATTTATTTTTATTTTTGGCTGCGTTGGGTCTTTGTTGCTGTGCGCGGGCTTTCTCTAGTTGCGGCGAGCAGGGGCTACTCTTCGTTGCGGTGCGTGGGCTTCTCATTGTAGTGGCTTCTCTTATTGTGTAGCATGGGCTCTAGGTGCACGGGCTTCAATAGTTGTGGCACGTGGGCTCAGTAGCTGTGGCTCGTGGGCTCTAGAGCTCAGGCTCAGTAGTTGTGGCGCACGGGCTTAGTTGCTGCGTGGCATGTGGGATCTTCCCAGACCAGGGCTCGAACCCATGTCCCCTGCATTGGCAGGCGGATTCTTAACCACTGCACCACCAGGGAAGCCCCGTATACACTTTTTGTAACACATCAGCAAGCTAAATGACACAGCCACAGGCGCCATGACAGTTCCAAGGCCAACCATAAGGATCAAAAAGTGGGTGGTGGCCCAATTCCTGGAAATCCCCACCCCTTCCTGAAATAGCTGGAATACTCCTCCCACTCATTAGCCTATGAAATTACCCACCCCTATAAAAACTGAGAACCGCATGCCCTGGGGCTGCTCTCAGCTTCTGAGATGGCCCACACTCTGTCTGTGGAGTGTGTTTCTCTCTAAATAAATCCACTTCTTACCTATCACTTTGTCTCTCACTGAATTCTTTCTGTGAAGAGACATCAAGAACCTGAGCTTCACCGAGTCCTGAAACCAGGTGTGTGATCTCAGTTGGAAGACCGTGGGTTTTGGCCGGGTTTGAGTCCCGGCATGTGGGTTCAAGTCCCGATCTGAGGTGCATGGTTTCAGCTCCACTGAACTCCCCGATTCCACAGGGAGAGGGACAGGAGCTCTGGGTTGGTGTCCCTTCTGGACCTCACTCCATATGTCTCTTCATTTGGGCAGTCTTGATCTGTATCCTTTACAATAAAACTGCAATCATAAGTATAGTGATTTCCTGAGCTCTGTGAGTTCGAGTAACACTTACACCGAAGCCGAGGGAGGTCATGTGCTATAGCCCAGAGGTTGGTGCTGCCGCCCAATTCATATGTTGAAACCTCACCCCCAGTGTGGTGGTATTGGAGGTGATTAGAGGGTGGCGCCCTCATGAATGGGGTTAGTGCCCTTATAGGTGAGACCCCAGAGAGCTCCCTCACCCCTTCTGTCGTGTGAGGACACAGCAAGAAGACAGCTGTCTATCAACAAGGAAGCAGTTCCTTACCAGACACTGAATCTGTCAGCGCCTGCTTCTTGGACTTCAGCCTTCAGAGCTGTGAGAAATAAGTGTTTTTGTTTAAGCCACCCAGTTTATGGCATTTTTGTTATAGCAGACCAGACTAAGCCTTCTGGACGTGTGTGTAGCCAGTTGGTCAGAAGTGTGGGTGGCCTGGGGACCCCCTGAAGTGTGGCTGGGGTCTGAAGTGAGGGCAGTTTTGCTGGGACTGTGTCCTTTGGCCTGTGGAGCCTGACTCTGACTCCAGGGGTTATCAGCAGAATTGTACCGCAGGATGCCAGCTGGTGTCAGAGAGAGATGGCAGGACTTGCAAACTTTGACTAAGCCCTTGACCGACTTGTCAGAAGAAACTACACTGTTCTTTCTTTCTTTTTAAACATTTCTTATAGCAGGTTTATTTGCAAAAACAGGAAACAACCCAAGTGTCCATCAGCAGGGTGAATAGATAAACAAATTTTGCTGTAGCCATACAGTGGAAAACTGCTCAGCAGTATAAGGAAGGAACTATTGATGCACATGAAAACATAGATAAATCTCAAAATAATTATGCTGACTGAAAAAAGCCAGACGTGAAAGAGTACATAGTGTATGATTGCATTTACGTAAAACTCTAGAAAATGCAAACTATCTATAGTGACAGAAAGCAGTTCAGGTATTGCCCTGGAAGGGGGGTGGGCAGGAGAGGCTGCAGGGAGGGATTATAATGAGGCATGAGGAAACTTAGGGGAAGATTAGATTATGTTCACTATCTCGATCAAGGTGATAGTTTCATGGGTATTTGCGTATGTCAAAACTTAAATTGTACAACTTAAATATATGCATTTTACTGTGTCAATTATACCTCAATAAAGCTTTTTTAAATTTTTATTATTTTTTATTTATTTATTTTTTTTTGCGGTAGGCGGGCCTCTCACCACTGTGGCCTCTCCCGTTGCGGAGCACAGGCTCCGGACGCGCAGGCTCAGCGGCCATGGCTCACGGGCCCAGCCGCTCCGCGGCATGTGGGATCTTCCCGGACCGGGGCACGAACCCGTGTCCCCTGCATCGGCAGGCGGACTCTCAACCAGTGCGCCACCAGGGAAGCCCTAATTTTTATTTTTTTATTGAAGTATAATCGTTAGCTCCAGGTGCACAATATAGTGATTCAATATTTCTGTACATTACAAGATGACCACCACGTTAAGTCTAGTTACCATCCGTCACCATCAGTCTCCCTCCCCTCTTTCATTCAGCCCCACAACCCCCTCCCCTCTAGCAACAACCTGTTTTGTTCTCTGTATCTATGAGTCTGTTTCTGTTTAAACACATTGTTCTATATATGGAATCTAAAAAAAAAAAAAAAGAAAAAAATGGTTCTGGTGAACCTAGGGATAGGACAGGAATAAAGATGCAGTTGTAGAGAATGAACTTGTTAGTATATATATGTCAAGCGCAATCACCCAATTCATTACACCACCACCACCACGCCACCACTTTCCCCCCTTGGTGTCCATATGTTTGCTCTCTACATCTGTGTCTCTATTTCTGCCCTGAAAACTGGTTCATCTGTACCACTTTTCTAGGTTCCACATATATGTGTTAACATACGATATTTGTTTTTCTCTTTCTGACTGACTTCACTCTGTATGACAGTCTCTAGATCCATCCACGTCTCTACAAATGACCCAATTTCGTTCCATTTTATGGCTGAGTAATACTCCATTGTATATATGTGCCACATCTTCTTTAGCCATTCATCAATCACAGCTGTTTTAAATTCCCAGTCTGATAATTCCAACATCTCTGCCATGTCTGGTTCTGATGCTTGCTCTGTCTGTTCAAATTGTGTTTTTGCCTTTTGGTATATCTTGTCATTTTTTCTTGCTAGCCAAACGTGTTGTACTAGGTGAATGGTACTGCTGTAAGTAGGCCTTTGGTGTGGGAGAAGGGGAAGTGTTCTATAGTGCTATGATTTAGGTCTTGGTATTTTAGTGAGCCTATGCTTCTAAACTGTGGACTTCACAGTGTTTCTCAGTTTTTCCCTCCTCCCTCTAAGTGGGACAGTATGCTAGAATGGGCTGGAATTGGGTATTTTCCTTTCTCCAGGTCAGTTAGGCTCTGATAAAATCACAGCAGTTTAGGGTCTGGTTAATTGGTTTACCCTGAGGGCAGGCCTTGTTAAGAAGAACGGAGCGCTCTAGCATACTTCAAAATGATTCCTTTTCTCCTTTGCCCGCCAGAAGCTTGAGGAGATTTTCCTCTGATATTTACTGTGGGAAACACGTTGAGCTTTTGGAGGTAAATTTCACAATATGGTGGGGGCCCTATGACTGGGTTCCCTTGTATTTTTTAACCCTGATAGGTGGTTTCAGCTCCCAAGTCTCTGCTCTGGTAATTCATGATTCCCTGTTATTGCCTGTCTGTCTCTCCAATCTTGAGGGCAGTGGTTTGCCCTGTGTACTCCCCTCTTTTATGGATTCAAGAAGCATTGTTGGGCTTACCTGGTGGCACAGTGGTTGAGAGTCCGTCTGCCGATGCAGGGGACGCGGGTTCGTGCCCTGGTCCGGGAAGATCCCACATGCCGCGGAGCGGCTGGGCCCGTGGGCCATGGCCGCCGAGCCTGCGCGTCCGGAGCCTGTGCTCCGCAACGGGAGAGGCCACAACAGTGAGAGGCCCGCGTACCGAAAAAAAAAAAAAAAAAAAGAAGCATTGTTGATTTTTCAGTCTGTTCAGCTTTTTACTTGTTGTCGGGAAGGAACAGCAACTCCAAGCTTCTTACATGTGGAACTGGAAACTGGATATTCATGATTTCATTATCATTCAGTTCAAAATACTTCTAAGTGTCCCTTTCTTCTTTGACTCATCAGTTATTTAGAAGTGTGCTGTTTAGTTTTCACATATTTGGGGGTCTTCCAGATATCTTTTTTTACTGGTTTTTAATTTAATTCCATTGTGTTTGAGAATATCTTTCCATAGTTTTGAGACAGGAGGGAAGTGGGTAGGGCCCAACCTTTAAAAGAATGACATAGCCATTGAGGATACTACATAAACTGGTTAAAACCAACTAGGCCCAAGATTGCATAAGCTTCAACTTCTGGTAGACAATTGACCTCATTACATGCTCATTGTAATGCATTAGCACACTAAATGCACACCCACAGGCACCATGACAGTTCTAAGGGTGACCCTAAAAAGGGCAAATATTGGGCGGTGGCCCAATTCCTGGAAATCCCCGCCCCCTTCCCCAAAATAGTTGGAATAATCCTCCTACTCATTAGCCTATGAAATTACCCAGCCCATGAAACCTGATCACCCCATATTTTGGGGCTGCTTCATCTTCTAAGATGGCGCACACTCTGTCTGTGGAGTGTGTTTCTCCCATGGCCCCTCTTGCCTTCTGAGACAGACTGCATTCTGCCTATGGAAAGTCTCTCTCTCTCAGTAAACCTGCTTTGAGTTTACTATGGCTGGCTCTTGAATTGTTTCCTGCATGAAACCCAGGTCCCACACCTGGTGGCCCATTCCAGGGACTTACCTGAGACACGGGACATGACCATCCTCTGGAGCCCCATTTTCCTACAACAGTTTGAATTATTTTCAATTTATAAAGCTTTATGACTGAGAATATGATCTATCTTGGAAAATGTTACAGGTGCACTTGAAAATAATGTGTACACAGCAAAGGAAACCATAAACAAAATGAAAAGACAACCTGCGGAATGGGAGAAAATATTTGCAAACGATGCAACTGACAGGGGCTTAATTTCCAAAATATACAAACAGTTCATACAACTCAACAACAAAAAAACCCAGCCCATCTAAAAATGGGCAGAAGACCTAAATAGATAGTTCTCTAAAAAAGAAATACAAATGGCCAATAGGCACATGAAAAGATGCTCAACATCACTAATTATTAGACAAATGCAAATCAAAACTACAATGAGGTACCACCTCACTCCAGTCAGAATGGCCATCATTAAAAGGTCTACAAATAACAAATGCTGGAGAGGGTGTGGAGAAAAGAGAACCCTCTTACCCTGTTGGTGGGAATGTAAGTTGGTGCAGCCACTATGGAAAACAGTGTAGAGTTTCCTCAGAAAACTAAAAATAGAACTACCATAGGATCTAGCAATCCTACTCCTGGGCATCTATCTGGACAATACTATAATTCAAAAAGATACATGCACCCCTATGTTCATAGCAGCATATTCACAATAGCCAAAACATGGAAACAACCTAAATGTCCATCAACAGGTGAATGGATAAAGAAGATGTGGTACGTATATATAATGGAATACTACTCAGCCACAAAAGGAATGAAATAATGCCATTGGCAGCAACATGGATGCAACTAGAGATTACCATACTGAATGAAGTAAGTCAGAAAGAGAAAGACAAATGCCATATGATATCACTTACATGTGGAATCTAACATATGGCACAAATGAACTTATCTACAAAATAGACTCACAGACATAGAGAGCAGACTTGTGGTTTCCAAGGGGGAGCAGGGTTGGGGAGGGATGGACTGGGAGTTTGGGGTTAGTAGATGCAATTCTATTATATATAGAATGGATGGACAACAAGGTCCTACTGTACAGCACAGGGAACTACATTCACTACCCTGGGATAAACCATAATAGAAAACTATAGAAAAAGAATGTCTCTGTGTATAACTGAGTCACTTTGCTGTACGGCAGAGATTGGCACAACATTGTACATCAACTATATTTCAATAAAAAAAGGAAACTAACGTGTATGCTGCTATTGTTGGGTGGAGTGTTCTGTAAGTGTCAATTTGTCAAGTTGGTTGATAGTGTTTAGGTCTTTTATATTATTACTGATTTGTGTCTACTTGTATTAATTATTGGGAGAAGGGTGTTAAAATCTCTAACTAAAACTTTGAATGTATCTATCTTTTCCTTGAAGTTCTATCAGTCTTTTTTTTTTTTAAATTAATTAATTTATTTATTTTGGCAGCATTGGGTCTTTGTTGCTGCGCATGGGCTTTCTCTGGTTGTGGCGAGCGGGAGCTACTCTTCGTTGTGGTGCGCAGGCTTCTTGTTGCGGTGGCTTCTCTTGTTGGGGAGCATGGGCTCTAGGCGCACGGGCTTCAGTAGTTGCAGCATGTGGGCTCAGTAGTTGTGGCGCACGGGCTTAGTTGCTCTGCGGCATGTGGGATCTTCCCAGACCATGGCTTGAACCCGTGTCCCCTGTGTTGGCAAGTGGATTCTTAACCACTGCGCCACCAGGGAAGCCCTCTATCACTCTTCTTTTTATGTAATTTGAAGCTTTTTTTTCCTACTTGTATAAATATTTAGGATTTTTATGTCCTCTTGGTGACTTGACCCCTTTATTATTATGAAGTGACCCTTTTTATCCCTGCTAATATTCTTTGCTCTGAAAACTACTTTGAGTGATATTAATATAGACAGTCTAACTTTCTTTTGATTAATGTTAGCGTGACATACCTTTTTTCCATCCTTTTGCTTTTAACCTGTGTCATTATATTTAAAGTGTATTTCTTATAGACAGCATGTATTTGGGTCTTGCAGAAATGACAATCTGCTTTTAATTAGTGAGTTTAGACCGTCTGCATTTAATGTAATTGAGCATGTAGAGTGGGAAATAATGCTGTGGTCATCTCTGGGGAAACAAATCTGCGATAATCCTCTGAGTCTTTTCTTTCTCCTGGAGCACTTAGTTTCAGCTTGCCAACACCTATGTTAATTTACTGTTGTTCTGTAAAAATACTGTTGTTTTACTATTGAGGATAGGGGAATGTTCATATTTAAAAAAAAAAAAAGACTCAGTTTGCAACTTTACATTCATCTTTCCCTATGTAAAATATTCACAGACACACACAAAGCATTTGACCTTCAATACCAATATCCATGAATAATATTGGATTATTAATCACCCTCTGATGTTACTGGGACTATCAGGTGCAATAACCCTTGAAGTGACACAAAGAGTAGTGTCACCTTTTAAGAGCAAAAAAACTAAATTCTTAAAATGCCACATCAAACCAGTGCTTCTTTTAACAGGAATTACTTCTTTTTTAAAAAAAGCTCAAAAACGTATTCCCACTTTATAAAGCACTCATTGCTTATCTGTAAGAAGTGACACCTCCTTATACAACACTTACAGAACAGGCTGAACGCAATCTGTGCTCTCTTCCCTCTATGGAAAGTTATGTTTTTAAATCTAAGTTTTCTAATGATGTAGGAACTGCCAACTATCTTTAGTCAGAAATGGATGCCAACAGTGTCACCTTAAAAAAAATTCTATGAAATTGTAAACAAAAAACTTCTGCATTTATTTTGCTGTTGTGAGGTTGCTGCACAATTTTGTACTATTCTGGGAGCCGCTCTTTGCTCTATTAACAGGACCCCACCTGTTAATTGCAGTGGTTTCTGTTTTGCATTTCTATCCCTTAATGACTCATAATGAGTCATGACTCATTACGTCTAGCTGTTTAATATGCCTCAAGTCAGATTTGTGTAGCACATTGTAACAATGGCACACAGTGGCCTTTCCTTTGTCACCTCTCTGGAAGGTAACCAACTACCAGAAACTAAGTACAGCACTACTGGTCACTCTTGTACCCTTTTGGGAAATAGCTGTCTTTACATGGGGAAAAGGAAAGAGTAACAGAAGTGATAATTCCCACCTTATGGCAAAAGATGGAGACTAAAGGAAGCTGAAAAGTAGAGGCTGGAATTCTATTCCACAGTTATCTTTTCTCTTGTGTATTTTCAATCTTTCCCTTTCCAGTAGGTAGTTCCGTTCCCCTGTGCTGCCAATTATGTCACTACCTTTCTTAACAAAGCAACAATATTTAATGCAAACCCCCACCAACTTGCTAAATCTGTTGTAGCCCAAGGGTCTGCCTCTCTAGGTCATGGGTCATCTCCTCCTGCTCCATGTAGGACGGAGCTGCTCCTCTGTTCATGTGCCTGATGCACAGTGAGGCCAAACAAACTGAAGTATCGGAGTTTGGGGCAGAGAAATGTTTATTGCAGGGCCAAGCAAGGAGAATGGGTGGCTTGTGCTTAAAAGCCTGGAACTGAGACTTACCTGGTGGTACAGTGGTTTAAGACTCCACTCTCCCAATGCGGGGGGCCCAGGTTTGATCACTGGCCAGGGAGCTAGATCCCACATGCATGCTGCCACTAAGAGTTCGCATGCCACAACTAAAGAGCCTGCCTGCCGCAACTAAGGAGCCCACCTGCCACAGCTAAGACCCAGCACAACCAAATAAATAAATAAATATTGAAAAAAAAAAACCCCAAACCTTGAACTCCCCAATGGTTTTTGGGGAGAAGTTTTTATATGCAAAATTTGGGTTGAGGGCTGCATGGTGCGGTACACGGGCCTCTCACTGCTGTGGCCTCTCCCGGCCTCTCCCGGAGCACAGGCTCTGGACGCGCAGGCTCAGCGGCCGTGGCTCACGGGCCCAGCTGCTCTGCGGCATGTGGCATCTTCCCGGACTGGGGCACGAACCCATGTCCCCTGTATCGGCAGGCGGACTCTCAACCACTGCGCCACCAGGGAAGCCCTCTGCCATCTTTTTAAAACACAAATTTTGAAAAAAGTATAAAGTAATTTAGAAATTGGCTTGTCAAGGGTAAATAGAAATCCTCAGTGTTATTCCTGTAAATATTTAGCCATCTAGAGAAGTGAGCTTTATTTGTTCTATCTACCAGAAACCCAACTTTAATCCAACCTCTTGTAAACTGATGAGTTTTACATTGCTGTACCTGCAGGGCTGAAATTTTGAAATGAGAACTATGAGGTCTCTCTGTTTGTTTCTGTGTTTGTATGTGTCTTTGTCTTTGGATAACATTGCTGAGGTTGATTTGTGTATGAGCTCTGTTTAATTGGCTTAAAGAAGAGTAAGCACTTACAAACCAAACAATTCTAAATACAAGAGAAATTAAGCTAAATTGGTTTCAGTTTCACGTGAACTGGGAAATATTTAGTATTAAATTAATGTTTAAGTTTGTGATCTAATTAATATAGACCTGTCTTTAGAGTCATCAACATTAAGTATAATACTTTCACTGCACCTAGGTTTAATAGAAGAAGTTAAATGAAATCTTGTTTTACCTGTTGCAAATTTGTCAGCAAGGAAAGTAACTTGATGTGAAGAAACTTCGAAGGAAAGAAAATGTAAATGAGATAAGAGCCTTTAGGTCTGAAAAATTATCTAAAGTAGCCTCTCCAGATTTTGGTAACTATTACTTGCCTCTTGGTTTTCACTAGGAATTAAGATTTTTAAGAGTCAGGGATTCTATTTAAATATATAATTAAAGCTACTGAAAATAATAAAACATTTCAGTATGGTAGATTGTGTGTTTTCAGTTACGAAAGTGTGAGGAATGGAAGTACATTTTACCGAGAAAGTTTTATACATGGTCAGGATGAACTAAGTTTAGATTGAAGTTAACTAAGTAAACAGATTTTATTAAGTAAGCTAATACAAGACTGGAATTTGACCTCTCTCTCTGTTAGAAGTGCTCCTTTTTGATAACAGATTGTATGAGTTTCTGTGCCCCTAGGAGATCCATATTTGTTTTCTTTTAATCGTTTTGTGATTTTGGTTAAATGAATAAGTATTGTTTCACAGTGACCTATGATCCTGTTGTGTTTTCAAACCTTTTTGATATTTTTAACAAACTTCCCAAATATCAAAATCTGACTAAAACTTTTTTAGCCTCCTGCTGACTCTGGAATACTTCAAAAGAACATCTCTGAGACATCTCAGAGAGGAATGTTAAACTAAGTTTATTTGGCATGTTAGATTACTTCAGAAATATTGTCAAGTGATTGGAGATGAACCTTAGGTTATAGTGTATGTATTAATGTCATTAATATAGATATTCCAAAATTTAATTTGAATCCCTAACATCTTATATGTCCTGATATGTTATCAATCATAATTCTAGTTATTCTAAAATGTTACAGAAATATGTCACAGAAATATCCAAGTTTCCTGCTAATTGTATTGTACTCAGATCTTTAACCAGGTTATTTTAAGTTTCATCCTGATGCTTTTACAAAATGAAGATTTTCAAGAGGACTCATAAAAGCGAACTTTTTAACAAATATAAGTTTCTGGTAGCCTTTAGATAATATCACTGGACTGGGTAATGAATGACAAAATGAACGGAAAACCTGATTACTTCATCCAGATCAATACGAATTAATTACATAGGACTGAATAAACTGGTGAATATGGTTATAATTTTTATGGTTTCTATCTGAAAAATTATTGGTTTAAATCTGTGTTTTCCAGGTGTAAGGAAAACTAATTATGACTTACAGTAATTTGGTAAATTATACCTTGGTAAGTAGAATTGAAACATTTATCTTTCTCTCTCTACCTGGTTGATCCTGCTAGTACCATATGCTTGTCTCAGAGATTAAGCCATGCGTGTGTAAGTATTCATGCCTGGTACAGTGAAACTGTGGATGGCTCATTAAATCAGTTATGGTTCCTTTGGTTACTTGTTATTGCAACTGGATTACAACTAGTTATACTAATCATTGGTTTAATTTGTTCTTTGTTTCCAAATTGTTTGTGCTTTGTGTCTCCCTGCTGCACTATGTCTTTGTCAGTGTTACTAGCTGCATTACTTATATCCTTACTTGTTGTCTCTTACACTACCCAGTGTGTAACCAGGCCTCCAACAAAACTTCTATGGCTAAACATCTTGAGGAAATAGATCACATTTATCACATAAAATAATTGTAATAGTGTGATTCTAGGTATGGGAGGAAGCAACAAGGGCAAGTGTCTCCTGGATCATAATTAGACAGAGGATCCAGAGAATCTTTAATTATCAATAGGGCCTAATCCAAAAATTAACACCTGGAGTGACATATCAAGAATTTCCGGGCTTCCCTGGTGGCTCAGTGGTTGAGAGTCCACCTGCCGATGCAGGGGACACGGGTTCGTGCCCCGGTCCGAGAAGATCCCACATGCCGCGGAGCGGCTGGGCCCGTGAGCCGTGGCCGCTGAGCCTGTGCGTCCGGAGCCTGTGCTCCGCAACGGGAGAGGCCACAACAGTGAGAGGCCCGCGTACCGCAAAAAATAAAAAAAATTTAAAAAACAACGAATTTCCCCCTGATCTGGGATGAGCCTCCCAGCGCCGTGGGACAAAATTTGATCATGAAATGTCGCCCAAATATTGGTCAAATTCCTGACCAAGAGGAGAAGATATGAGAAATGGAATATTTCCCTCCATTATCAGTCATCAGCAATTGCAGTCCTTCAACGTGAGCCAGTGAGCCCCGAGGAAACTCAGGAAGGAGAAGAATCCCTGCCATCTAGCAGCCATCAGACTGCAGCCACTCCCTATGGCAAGCCCTGAGGAAACTCAGGATATGAGAATACAGGATACAGGCCCCAGATAGCTGAGGTGCCTATCAAAGGAATGATTTCAGTGAGCCCGGAATCTTGCATCTTCCCATACACAGAAAAGCTCTAAATTCCTTAACTTTAGATGCCGCCTCCTGGTCTTGAAGTCCTCAAAATTCCCACTGAATAAAACATAAGTCTCAACTTTTAGGTCATGAGTATTTTTTAAGTCTACAGATGTAAAGTAGACACTTTCCAAAAAGGAACAAATAAGACAAATCTGAACACTGGCACCAATGGTGGACCCTCCCAGAAAGATCTGTCTCACAAAGCAGTTAGAATAGTTGTCACCCCTTTTTCCACAATATTGTGGAATGGACACTGACAGTGGAAAATTGTAACAGGGAAGAACCAATTCTGACTCCATGTTGGATCTGCTTCTTTGACTTTAAACTTTGCTTTTCGTTGCTTTTGTTATTATAATCATACATAATGGCCTGCCTCAGGGAACCCTGCCCCTCAGCCTGCATGTTATACTAAAGTGTCTTTGTTCAGCACACGGGGAGACAATCTGACCCTGCCCACCTGTGAATGGCTGCAGAGAAGAAGAAATTAACACATCCCCTCCCTGATGCTGGCCAAGCCAGGCAAAACTAATGGCCTTTTTACTATACTTTCTCACCTCCTCCCCCTCTCTGTTCTATAAAAGAAACTGGCATCCAGACCCCAATAAGATGGTTTTTGGAGACCCTAGTATGCCATCTTCTCGGTCTGCTGGCTTTCTGAATAAGGTCCTTATTCCTTGCCTCAACACCTTGTCTCCCAATTTATTGGCCTGTCGTGCAGCAAGCAGAGAGAGCTTGGACTCAGTAACACCCCTATAGGAAATTCTCACCAACCCCCTCCCCTCAAAGAATTGCTTTTGTCCCCAGATTTAGTTCTCTCCATTTCTCCCCACAGGGCAGTTCATAGACACAACATCCTCAGGAGCAAATTTCCTGGCATCTAGGTGTTTAGTCTGAGTGATTCTCAGCCTTTAGAGGCATTTGAATCAACTCAAGGACTTGTGGAAACAGATTCCTGGTCTCCACCCCTGAGTTTCTGATTTAATAGGTGTAGAGTGAGATTTGAGAATTTACATTTCTAGCAAGTTCACAGGTGTTGCTGATGCTGCTGATCTGGGGGCTACACTTTGAGAATCACTGATCTAGCAGAACACCTCATGGGGTATCAGCAAATACGACCACCTGGGTTTTGCATGTCAAGTTTGTCCCCTTTGAGGTCACCACTGATGTGATGGCAAGAGAATCTGCTCTGCAGGATTCTATATGGTGGAATCACCCCTTGGTATTGATACAGGTCTCCCCCGCTATCTGAAAGTAGAGTGCTCCTATATGGCATAAAGCAAAGGGTATCCTCCTGCTTTCAAATAATTTGAGCTAGATCACTTTGCTTTAAAAAAAAAATGTATGTTAGTACATTAATATGGCAATGGCTTTTTTTCATAAAAGCGAAAATCCTCTTTGGATGTCTCTCAGTTGTTGAAAACAGGGACTAAGGTAGGTGTTTTGTAAAAGCAAAATAGTGTAATGTGAACTTTCAGAAAGTGGGAGATACCTGTAATCTCATCTCCTTGGCTTGCATCATACTTCACGTCTTCTTTCATTTCCTGGTTATTTGTCACCTTGTCCTCTGTTGATTCTACTTGTCCACTCCCCCGTAAAGGGGAGCGTTTTCTTCAAAATCCAGGATCTCTGCTATTCTCACCTGAGTATTCTGCTCTCCAAGAATCTGCCCTCTTTCATCATCATCATCATCATCATCATCATCATCATCATCACAGCTGACATTTATTTCCACTTACTGTGTTCCTATGTTCCTTATAATATACCACACTTGACATAAACATATCAGTTAAGATGTTGCTTTTGGTGGCCATGAACAAAAAACCCAACTTTAAAAAATAAGGAAAATTTTCATCTCACACAACATCATATAGTCCCAAGGGCGGGCAGTTCCAGGATTGGCTGACTCAGTGCCTCCACATTGTCATCAATGGGTCTTTCCAACTTCCCACACTGCCATTCTTGCCCTGTTGGCTTTGCCCTCAGTTCTGCTTACCTCCTGGTTAAAAAAATGACCTCAGTGGTTGCAGGTATCCCACACAGTCATGACACCATCTCTTTCTCTCTGTATCTCTTTTTAAGAGCCAGGCAGTCTTTTCTGGAGGTACCCCAGCAGATCCCCCCATTATGTCTCATTGACTAGAACTGGGTCACATGTCCACCTCCAGCTGCCAGGAGAATGGGATTACCATGTTGGTTACCCCTGAGTTGGGGTGAGGTCACCTTCTCCGAGTACTTGGCTGTCATTTGGGGGCACAAGGAAGAAGAGGGAAATGGTTGTTGGTTTGTTGGTTGGCTCTGAACATAAGAACAGAAACATGTTCTGGTTATCTACTGCTGTGTAAAAACACAAAAATAACATTGGTTTTGCTCTTGACTTTGTAACTTGTGTAGGGTTTGCTTGGAACAGCTCATTTCTGCTCCACTTGGTGTCTGTGGTGGTGGCTTGAAGGCTGGGCTGTAATCGTCTTCAGGCTGACTCACTCGCACATCTGACAGTTAATGCTAGGGGGCTTTTCCTGGCAGCAGATATATTTTCTCTGTGCAATACTGAAGAAAGGGCTGAGTTCCAAGGGCAAGTGTCCCAACAACCAGGCAAAAGTCATATCACCTTTTATGACCAAGCCTCAGAAGACCCCCATTTCTGCTGCATTTCCTTCATTGGAAACAGGTCACTAAGGCCAGTCCATAGAAGTGGAATTAGATTTCACTGTTTGATGGGAGGAGTCTCAAGAAATTTGTACACCATAACATGTACTATCTGATTAAATCCTCCAAGCAGCCCTGTTCTAGTCTTCGTTTTTTTTATAGATGAGAACAGAGACTCATGTTAGAACCTTGAAAACATTATGCTAAGTGAAATAAACCAGACACAAAAGGACAAATAGTGTATGAATTCCACTTCAATGAAGTACTTAGAATAGGCACATTCACAGAGACAGAAAGCAGAACAGAGGTGACCACGAACCGGAAGAATAGGGAGTTATTGTCTCATGGGTTTGGAGTTTCTGTCTGGGATGATGAAACATTTCTGGGAATGAATAGTGGTGACAATTGCACAACACTGTGAGTGTACTTAATGCCACCAAATTGCACACTTAAAAATGGTTACAATGGTAAGTTTTATATTATGTGTATTTTACCACAATTAAAAAAAAAAAAAAGAGATCAGGTTAACATTCTGGCAGATTGTATCCTCCAAAAATGGCCACAGCACTCTTTCCAGGACAGCATGCTCTTCCAGAACCTTCCTCCCCACCCCCAATAGAGGCTGTCTGTTTCTCCTCTTGTTGAAACCGGGCAGGGCTTTGTCACTACCTTGGTGAATAGAATATGGTAGAAGTGACACTGTGTGACTTCTGAGGCTGGGGCACAAGGGAGTTGGGCTTCCGCCTGGCTCTCCTTCTCAGGACGCTTTCCTGGGAACTCGGACACCGTGCGTGAGGAAGCTGCAGCCCCAGCTGACAGCCAGCAGCAACTGCCAGATGGGTGAGCTTTCCACTGATTCAGTCCCCAGCCTTCGAGCTGTCCCAGCATATGCTGGGAGGAGAATCTGACTCATGTGAAAATGTACGGAGGCCTGCCCTCGTTGCAGATTCAGGGACAAAAGAAATGTTGCTATTTTAAGCCACTTAGTTTTCAGGTAATGTGTCACACAGCCATGGTGACTGGAACACATACCTAGTGAGTGACGGAGCCAGGACCTGAACCCAGGACCTGGAGCTGAAAGTCCAACACTCAATATGCCCCACCTCTCTGTGAGTGACACAAAAACCTACGCCTGTAGTCTGGCCAGTACATGAATGTCCTGATCTAACTTTATAGTCTATGTACCTAGTACCAAGTGTATCTTCTAGTCCTCAAAACTAGCTCCTGCTGCCACCCCCCAGCCACTGCTACCCCCAGTGTAGAGGAACAGCTCCCTTCCCAGGCATGAGGAGATGGGAAGCCTATAAGGAACCGGTACAAGGTCATCTTCTGTTCACGTCCTGATGCCCCGTGGGAAGCTGTCATGAGCCAGTTTCCCATTTCTCTGGGGTTCTGGTGAGACCTGGGCTTCAGAATTTCAAACCACTTTCCTCCAATCTAGAATTAGCTCCTTAGCGATGGGGTGTCCCATAACTCACATTGCAGTCACTCCGCCTCTTTGGGTGCTGTACAAAAATCATGGGGAGTTGGCACCTTTGGCTTATGGTAACTTTGCTACTTGTAAAAATGGCTGCTTATAACTTTACTGGTTGAATCAGTCAGGTGCTGGCCTTGGCCTTGTATGTGTGAACCTGATACCCAGCAGTTCCCCATTTGTATCAGTCACATCAATATCTGTTGAACAAATTCCTTCTTCCGAGGTTCAAAACCTTGAGAGACTATTTAATCCTTTCTTCAAGGTATCCTTCATCCAGACCTGTCAATTCTTCCTCTATAAATGTTCTCATTTCTGCCTCTATTTCCATGTCTGTTGTCTCTACCTAAGTTCAAACCCTAGTCTGCTTGCTCCTGGATTATAGTAAAACGAGGCTTCCTGTTTCCAATCCATCCCCCTTCTGATCCGTCTTCCACAGCACTTCTAGAGTAATCTTCTTAAAATGGCATTTATACATGGCACCTATGGTTCACAGACTTAAAGCTGACATCTTTAGCTTCTTGTTCAGCGCTCTACAACTTGGTCTTCTGTTATTTCTCCAAATTCATCTTCCACTAGTCTTCTACATCAACATTTGCTTCTCGGGACTTCCCTGGTGGCGCAGTGGTTAAGAATTTGCCTGCCAATGCACGGGCTCGATCCCTGGTCTGGGAAGATCCTACATGCTGAGGAGCAGCTAAGCCTGCGCGCCACAACTACTGAGACTACGTGCCACAGCTACTGAAGCCAGCGCGCCTAGAACCCGTGCTCTGCAACGAGAAGCCACCGCAATGAGAAGCCCGGGCACAGCAACGAAGAGTAGCCCCTGCTTGCCGCACCTAGAGAAAGCTTGCGCATGGCAGCTAAGCCCGTGCGCCACAACTACTGAGCCCACGTGCCACAGCTACTGAAGCCAGCGCGCCTAGAACCCGTGCTCTGCAACGAGAAGCCACCACAATGAGAAGCCCAGGCACAGCAACGAAGAGTAGCCCCTGCTTGCCGCACCTAGAGAAAGCTTGCGCACGGCAACAAAGACCCAACACAGCCAAAAATAAATAAATTAATTTAAAAAACAAAACAAAAGAAAGCACACAAAAATATTTGCTTCTCTCCAGCTTGGCCAACACTATGTCCTTTGAACATGCCAGAACGGAATTTCCTTTGAGGCTTAGCCTAACGACATTTCCTTTCTTCCTGAAGCATCCCTCCACTGCCAGCTCTTCTGAACCTGTGTGCCCTTGAGTTCTCTGTAGTACTCAGTGGGCTTGTGGATGAGTCAGAATACAAAATGACTGAAGATGGCAGAAGATAACAAGACAGAGCAAGTTCATTGCCAGTTGATACTAAATATGTCTGAGGAATCCAGCTAGGACTGGTTCTTGGTACAGAGGTTCTTAATTGGAGTCTAGGAGGCCCCTGAAGTTCATTGCAAAATCCTGCTGAATGTGTATAGCAACGTGTGTATGTGTGTCCATAACTGTAATCAGCTTCTTACAGAGCTCTGCTTGTGGCCCAATAAAGGCTAAGAACCCCTGACCTAGATAGAAGGTGACATAACTTAGTGAAAAACACAAGCAACAACCCCACTAGATTTTAGAGTCACAAGACTGGATTGGTATCTTATCCCAGCTCTGTGTGACACTGGTATGTCACTAACCTTTCTGAATCACAGTGTACTCATTTGGAAAATTGAAATTATTATCTGCTCTGCCTAATCAATTGGGTTTTTGTGAGGAATAAAGAAAATATTTCATATAAAATTGCTTTATAAATGCTGAAATGCTCTACAAATATGTTATTATGCTACTTAATTCCAGACCATATGGTTCTTAGTTTATATGTTCCAGTTTCCAGAATTTCTTACCTCTCTTGAAATAATAGTTTCTTACTAGTCTTATCTCTTCCCCCTGTTGTCTGGGTGTTTCATTGGTCCGGAGTCCATTGCTATTACCTGAATCATGGTCACAAAGTGACTATGATCAGTGACTAAAGGTCACTGCTCGTTTTACCAAATTAAAGCAAGCCTCTTGCAACATGTTAGTCAGAGTTTATTTTTTTCTAAGGAACAGAAACTCACTGCAGCTTGGCCCCTCCTTTCCCAGTGGAAGAAAGCATGTTATTTAAAGCAGTGCTTCTTAAACCATCTGGAGTGAAAAATCAGGTGGTTTTTTGTTTTTGTTTTTTAAATTTTATTTATTTTTGGCTGCATTGGGTCTTTGTTCCTGCGCGCAGGCTTTCTCTAGTTGGGGCGAGCTGGGGCTACTCTTCGTTGCGGTGCGCAGGTTTCTCATTGTGGTGGCTTCTCTTGTTGTGGAGCACGGGCTCTAGGCGTGCGGGCTTCAGTAGGTGCAAGAGGCAGTCTCAGTAGTTGTGGCGCACAGGCTTAGTTGCTCCACAGCATGTGGGATCTTTCAGGACAAGAGATTGAACCTGTGTCCCCTGCACTGGCAGGTGGATTCCTAACCACTGCGCCACCAGGGAAGTCCAAAATCAGGTGTTTTGTTTCTTTCTTTAAAAAAAAATCCTAATACACTGTAAAAAATTAATAAACAGAAACCTCAGTTAAGAAGAGTCAGGAGACAAGAATGAGGAACTCTCAAACCCTGCAATCACAGTACGGCCCAACAGGAAGAAGAAATATTCCTCTTCTTCCCTGGCAAGGACTGAGCCAATGAAAAACCATGGAATCTTTGTTTACTGTAGCCCTTCCAACGTCCTTTTTCCCTCTATAAAAGAGTGCTCCTGGGCTTCCCTGGTGGCGCAGTGGTTGGGAGTCCGCCTGCCAATGTAGGGGACGCGGGTTCGTGCCCCGGTCCGGGGGGATCCCGCGTGCCGTGGAGCGGCTGGGCCCGTGAGCCATGGCCGCTGGGCCTGCGCGTCCGGAGCCTGTGCTCCGCGGCTGGGGAGGCCGCGGCGCTGAGAGGCCCGCGTACCGCAAAAAAAAAGAGAAAAAAGAAAAGAAAAAAAAGGGTGTTCCTTCCCTTGCGTGTGGCTTGCCATGGTTATAGACCTTGAATTACAATTCTTTGCTGATCATGGATAAACCTATCTTTGCTGGAGAACTATTTGGCAGTCTATTGTTTTAGGTCAACAGCATCATGAATCAATATTTTTATAAAATACAGTAAAGAGAAAAATGACACAAAGAGACATACACAATACAAGCCACATTTTTATTAGGATTAGATCCAATAGTCAACTGACAAAATAGCTATACAAATTTCTAAACTCTTACTCTCAGTTTCTGTACTTATTTCCTGATGGATTGGAAGAAAACGGTCTGTGGGCCATACTTTGAGGAGGACAGATTTAAAGGTTACAAAAGCATTTTGTGAAAACTAAGCCCGGTGGATAATCTGATTGCTCGCTGGTCTGTGGCTGGGCTTCCTGGGTCCAATCAACTACAGGGGAGGAATGGTCACATGGTCTAAACATGGCTGTAGGGGTGGGAACATTTTTCCTTCTTGGTTCTGCAGTTGGTCTAATAATTAAATTGATATAAGACAGATTAACAGAAAAACAAAATTATGTACATATGAGAGCCCCGTAAAGATATGAAGACCCAAAGGACAGCCAGGTAATTGAAACTTCTGGAACATCCTGAGCTAAAGAAAGGGGTAGGGATCTGAGGGTACAAAAGGGAGGAAGGCCATTCCTAGGAAGCTAGAGATGTTTGAAAAACAAAGGTTATCCTGTTATGCTGATGTTTCTTAGGTCATAAGGTGTATCTGATAACAGCTCTCTTCTGGTACGGGCCCTTTTCCAATGTAAATTTAAGCAATTGAGGGGGAAGTAAAGAACTTTCCCTGAATCTGCTGTGGTTTTGACTACCTTTAGTCCAAACTCAAACTCATGCCGAAGTGGCTATTTTGGGGTAAGACCTCTGCTCCCGCTCATGGCCGTTGGCAAAGCCTTGGCTGGAGCACTTCCCAGAGAATGGGGCCTGAGATGTACGCAGACACGCTGCAGGAGCACACACACAGGCTCTGGCAGCACACAGTCCTGCTGTTTGCCAGGGTTGGTCTCCGAGTGCAGCGCCTCAGCAACTTCATTTGTTCAAAACTCCTGGGTGCCCGCCTATGCTGGAAATTGGAGGCTGAGTATAATGCCCTGAAGAGTAAGTGCTCCATAACACATAGAACAGAATTTTCAGAAAGACATGCAAACACTCATTACTTTGAATGCAAAATGACCACGGTGAGCAACCTGTCCTCAAGCAGCTCACAGCGTACACAGCTTTCTCATAGATGAATTTATCTCTGTCTACTCACACGTGATAAAAAGTTTTCATTTTCTAGTTCCACAACGGTACCAAAAAAATTAAATTTCTATTTATAGGCAATGTTGAACACTTCCAGTTAATTAAAATCTCTGAATTCCTTCCATGTATATGATCAGTTTCCTTGTTGAAGGCTGTATCATAAACCCTAGCATTCCTAGTGTCCAGCACAATGATATTTCTGCCTATATTCAACTTTTTTTTTTTTTTTTTTTTTTTGCGGTATGCGGGCCTCTCCCTGTTGTGGCCTCTCCCGTTGCGGAGCACAGGCTCCGGACGCACAGGCTCAGCGGCCATGGCTCACGGGCCCAGCCGCTCCGCGGCATGTGGGATCTTCCCAGACCGGGGCACGAACCCGTGTCCCTGCATCAGCAGGCGGACTCTCAACCACTGCACCACCAGGGAAGCCCTCAACTTTTTTTAATACTGTTGGTGGTGGTTGTGTTGATGATGAAAAAGCAGCAGGGATGAGGACCCGGGATTAACATCCAGCCCTGAGTTACCAATCTGTGAAATGGAGTTCATAATGTCTACCTCACAAAATTGTAGATAATGAGATAAAAGTAAATAAAACATCTAGCATAATACCCAAGTGCCCAAGCTGTAATTTAAGAAGTCAAAACATGGGGTGTTCCCTGGTAGTCCAGTGGCTAGGGCTCAGCACTTTCACTGCCGTGGCCCGGTTTCAATCCCTGGCTGGGGAACTAAGCAAAGGGTGTGTCACGGCCAAAAAGGTAAAAAACAAACAAACAAAAAAAGAAGTCAAAACATGGAACTGTCAGGGGCTATTTAGTTAATAGAGAGCCTTCTTGGGAACTTCTGTAGATATCACCGCCAAACATGATAACTCATGTTTAAAATTATGATCAAAAAAGGGTGCATTATGCTTGGCATTGCCTGTTTAAAAAAAAAAACAGGCAAATGAGCAGTGAATTTTAAGTTATTTCAAAAAAAATTGTAAAAACGCAATTCTGAGTAAAGATGACAGAATGAAGCTGGACTGCACTTCTTCCTCTAATGAAATGAATAAAAATGTTATTTGCCACAGAACGTCATATGAAATCCAGATCACAGCTGTTAAACCATAAAGCTTTATAAAAATTCAAATGGAAGGAAGTGCAAATTTCTGCCAAGTATAAGATGCCTTCACTTTTCCCTCCCATCATAATCATCATATAAGCCTGTGGGAGGCTACAGGTAATTAGTTGCCAACCCGTATTTTAAAATTAGGTTTCAAATAAAAAGCCCACAGTTCTACCTTTCCTAGAAAGATGAGCTCTGTGCTCCTGGACCTGCTTCCCTGCGGTCAGGTGCTCTAGTTTGCCCAGTTCCACCACCCCCACCTTCGTCACCTGCCTCTCTCCTCTAAGCACCTGAGTCTGCAGCCTCTCCATTGGCATAGCTCCCACTTTTATAAAGAACTGGGGGGTCAAGCAGAACAAGTAACTTGCCTAATGTTAAACAGTGGTAGAGGATGGGTTTTCAACCTAGATAGTTCAAATAAATTCTCTTCTCTTTCCACTGTGACAACTGAAAATGAGATGAATTCACCTCATTTATTTGACTTCCTTTACTGGTCTACTCTGCCACGAGCCCGTTGTTAAGTATGTATATTCTCCTTTCTGTCCAAACGTATCTGACCCAGAACTTGCCACACATTGTAATTTCTGTTCTGCTGTAGACCAAGGACCATCTTCTGTGAAAGTAACTCAAAGCCGTTTTCTCATTGTTGTGTCAAAAAAAGCAACACGGGATCCTACTTTTCAAGTGCTGCACTTTAATTTTATTAAAAAACAAGCAAACATCATCAACATATCAAATGCTTTAATTCACATTTCTCTGTCTGTAGGCATTGACCGCAATACAGACCCAACACAACAAAAGCAGTTAACACAGGGTAATTAGTGACAGGGACATAGTACTGAGGCCAAGGGGGGAGAAAGTACATGAGGCCAGCTGGCTGCTCGAGAGGACCCGTCACAAGTGTCCTTGACACTCTGGATTCACAGAGCCGATCCAGTCAGCTCACCTGCAAGTGATCAGGGCCAAGGATCTGGCTGCTCTAAACTTGCAAAAAACAGAACTAAAACCAGAGCGCCGATTTATGTGCTGGGCTCATTCAAGCCGATCAAATTTGAGAAGAAGACTGCTGGCAGAGCCCAGAACCGGAGTCATGAGAACAAAAGTTCTTATGAGCCACTGTCACCCAAGTACACAAAGTGCCCTTCCTTACTCTAGGAATTTGCTCAGATAGCCCAATCTTCTCATCCAAGCAGGTTGTCCCTTTGCCTGGACAATGTTAGAGGAACAAGGAAAGCAATCTAACTTTCCAGCTCTCTTTTCCACATTCTGAGTCAGTCATCAAAAAGTACCACGTGATGACGATTTCCTATAGTTTATCTTGTAAGGCGCATTCTGCTTTGACACCTCCCTTTATCGGTGAGGTAGCTCAGGGCATCTTTGCAGAGACTGAAGTGTCCTAGGTCTACTATCAGCAGTACACTTAAATTTATAGCTTCCAGGTGACTTAGTTTCTGCAGACATTTCTGTAGGTGACTAACCTCAATCATTTCATTTAAGTTTTGTGAACTTCTGTATTAGAGGATGACATTTTTTGATTCTTTCTCCAGAACCTTAGAATGCACCTTTTTGAGACCTCTGAGCCTCATGCACTGACTGCACAGTCAGGGCCATGGGGGTAAATGTGTGTGTGTGTGTATTTACATAACTAAAATTAAATACACAGACCATTTCTATACTTTACTAAAATTAAAAGTACAAGGAACAGAGGCTAAGTCAGTGCTTTACTATTCAACAAAATGCCTTCAAAATTTGTGAAATAGCCATATTCCAAGTGGCCATATTCCAGGCAGCAACTGAGACATCCAAAATATTCTTTTTACAAAAACACACGAGGTTTCTGAATGTGTAAAAATCAGTAGAAAATTAACCAGGTGACAGAGTCATTACAGTGGCTTCCAAACTCTTTGAAAGAAAATAGTGGAAACTTTTTTTTTTAGAAAAGGAAGTATTTTATCTACTGAAATCTGATCTGAAGCAGCACCCTGGCATGGGGAGAAAGCAGAAGCCCCAGTGGGCTCCACTCCACTGGCCCCTGAAGCACTGCTTGTCCTCCAAGACTCCATGGATCATAGCCCAGAACCTATAGTTCCACAGAAAAATCTGAGGCTACCAAATTTTATGTAACAGAGTTTATCAATTTGGATAGGATACGAACCAATTTTTCATGGAGTTCCTTTACAAGATAGACGTGGGGGGAAGAAAGCAGTTAGTGGAGTGAAGGAAAAACACATTTAAGAACATCTAATTAATTCAAAATTTCTGCATAGTATCTAGCCGGCAAAAGCCCTGGATGAACACAGGAGGTACAGACGAGTAACTTTAAAATTTCAGTGCGCATCAGAAGCATGTGAAGTGCCTGTTAATGAAACCAGAGATGCCGAGGTCCCACCTCCAGAGGCCCCGATTCCTCAAGTCAAGGGCTGGTTGCTGGGCTTAGGCAGCCACACTGTCAACCAGCTCCGGAGGTGATTCTGATGCTGCAGACAGACTGCAGAGTATACTTGGAGAAACAGGAGATAAGCCTTCAAGGGAAAATTTGAGAAAGGCAGGGGCATACTTCTAAAAAGCAAAACCAAAACAACCTCTTCTGTCTTGTTGCTGAGAACACACCTTCATTCAGATTGGGATAGAGTAACAACACTATTTTTTCTTTTTAAATTTCTAGATTTTTAAAGTAAATCTACCTATGTTCCATTGTCCCAAATTAGGTAGAATCTTTAAAAAGTCTGAATATAAAGTGCTGGTTCTTGTTTCAGTGTTATCATTTTGAAGGAAAAAACCACACAAAGCTTACAAATTACGTATTCAGATCCACATGAATCTGTAAATTAACAACACCTTTAAAGTTTTCTAAGTTAGCGCAAATTTAAAATTCCATAATATACATTAAATACAGTTTTACTTTATATTACAAATGCACACTATTTTCCTTTTGACATACTGGTAGTATTCATTTTTACAGCACAAAAAGAACTGTTTACAATTTCTGAGTCACAGTATACTTTCCAACTCTAAGTAGGCAAACATATTTCAAAAAGCAAACACTACACGTTTTTTGACACACACTAAAAAAAAAAAATAAATAATTTTGACTATAAAATTTTATAAACATTAGCTACATTAAGGGTTCACAGCTAATTGTTGCAGAAAACCTAAAACACATTTAAGATCATGTAATCTTACCATTAGACAACTTGTATTTTAAAACACAAGTCAGTTTGATTTCTATTAAACATAACAAAGCACTGAAAATTATCTCCATCTACTTATGGGATCCCTAAGAGCTGCCAGGTATTCAGTATTTAAGCTACTAAGTTTGTGAGGAGTTAGGAATGTATTAGAACAGTAAAAGATGAGAGAAATCTGAAAACAGACATGAAGACATGCTTTGCTACACTTCTTCCTGAGAATTTAGAAGTTACTTTTTTTTTTTTTTTTTTTTTTTAATCAAGACAGTTTAAAATGGAACAGAAAAATCCTGTGGCAAATGATGTTTTGTAAAGTGTGGAACCCCTGGTAATGTCAACAATTGCTACTCTAAAATATAACTTGCAAACATGAGTCTTATAAATTGTACTTATTTAAAACAAGGCACATGCCTACATATTTATTTGAAATGCTGAGTAAATGTGCCTAAAAAGTTAGTGAATTAAAAAAAAATAAGATAGTATGTTTTATGATATGGTATTCTGAAATAACTTTCCTAAATAAAAATTAAGTCTGAATGAGTGAATACAGTAACAGATAAACTTTGTGAAGGGTCAAGCAGGGAAAAAACTTCACTGGATTATGAAAACTGAAAAAACAATTTGTTTTTAAATAAACGAGGGTGTTGTATATAAATCTGTTCTAAATCAAATGTAACATTATAGTTACAGTTTTAAAAATTAAAAAAATGATAAGTTATTTTGATTATTTTAATTCTGATATCCCATATTAACTATTTACTTTGATTCTATAATTAGCACTATGAATTATAGATAAAATATAGCCTAAAGCAAAGTGAATTTAACAGTATATTTGTAAAATGTGATATCTGTAACAATTTTGACCATGAATTAAACAATGAAGCTCATTATACTCAAAACATGATCAGCCCCTTGAAAGAAAATCTACAAACTCTCCCACCACCGCAATAAGTAACCTACCATGAATGGTATATGAATAAAGTGAAAACAGCTCTGCTCACAAAATTTTAAGAATACTAGAATTTAGCTGCTCCCACTGAGACCTGGAAGAGGTTAATTTAAACAAAATAAAAGTATTCTAATGTAATGTATTGACTACTGTATACACTACTTAGTTGTTCCTTCAAAACATGGCCTGGGCCTGAAGGTGACCGAAATTTAAGTTTCTGGCAATTCATAATAGATGACAGATTCATAATAGACTCTTAAGGGGAGCTAACGGTGTTTGGGGGGATACATTCCAATCCTTCAGAGATTAATGTCATAAAAGACCACGAAACCCACAAATGGGCCATTTGTTCTAAGACACCAGGCTGGAGGCCCCGTGGGGCGGCCCCACGGTAGGACCTGAGGGAGTAGGTTGGAGAGCAGCAGAGGGGCACCCTCGGCATATTTCTAAAGAATGAGAATATCTATACGATATATCTGTCACGAGAATTAAGTTATGGGTTTCAACTATTACTTAGGCTACACTTCTGATTGTGAGTAGCAGAATTTATGTGATCACTTTAACTTATTAAATAAAGCAATATATTGTAAACACTAAACACAGGTATACGACAATGAAGAAAATAAATAAGTAAAAAAATATATATCTCTCATTTTAAAATAAATATGATATAAACATTTTAGCAGAGGATCCTATATCCACTTCCCCAAGGGGAAATTCTGTTAAGTACTCTGGATATAAAAGACTACTATATTTCAAAATACTACCAGACCACTAAATTTTTAAAACTTATCAATTAACACTGAACTTTTTTGGGCAATTAATCTGACTGGTAAATTTTCTTTAGTACATTTTTTTGAATTGTTGACACTGTCTTTTAATCAAAAGAGAAGTTGGTGAACCATCCAGCTTTAAACCTGTAACTTTCTTTTTCTTTTCTTTTCTTTTTTTGGCCGCTCCCCCTGCAATGGAAGTGCGGAGTCTTAACCACTGGACCACGAGGGAAGTTCCAAAACCTGTAACTTCCAATCCAAAGTGCTCTGAATGTTAATTTTGCAATCCACCTAGGTGCTTCTCTTTTGGCTATACTGGGATAAAACAAGATGCCGAATTTCAGCTCAACTTGGTCATTAACAGAGTTAACTAAACAACACTAGGGGG
>NC_136932.1:56760279-57055279 GCF_949752795.1 Hyperoodon ampullatus
GGACAAATTAGTCCATTGTAGCAATATTTCACCTACCCGCACTGTATGTGCTTGTCCTATTCGAAAAGGATTTGCCAGTTTCACTTGAATCTGAGCGCAGTGGAAAGACCCATATACCCCAACAACTTCCAGTAAACCATCATCATGCCTAAAATTGGACAAAGGAAATATGGATTAAGTGATGCAATAAAATAAAATCAGCCCCAATAGGGCAATTACTTTTTAACACAGGTGGACCAACAACTTATTAAGTATTGATATTAACAAGGTATACAATAAAGAAAATCTGTGGGAAAAATGTTAAAAGTCTACAAAGAACCACAGGAACCAGTGACATAGAAAACCGCTTGCAAACGTACATACCTGGCGAGAGGGTAAGTCTCGTCTCCCATCCCTTCCCACAGCCTGCAGCCACCGCCCCAGTAGCCAATGTTCAGGACGATGATACCTTCCAAATCCGGCAGCTCTACTCGCTCCCCGTCCAGCTCTAGCTTTAAAGAAATACAAGGAGTAAGTGACTTCAGGGCACGCTACTTCCAGACATAGTCCCTCAGAATTCCCATCCATTTTCATATACGTAGGATGTGACAGCTGGTAGGAAGACTGCTTCCTACTGCTCACTCCAGGTAATCTGGCCTTTCTCACCCGTTCAATGTTTACTGTAATAAATGAATTATAACAAATGAAAAATTTAAAAAACCAAGGTCATCAAAGAAACCCTTTTTTGTTGAATCCCTTTATATTTTCAGGTTTTATCTAACTTGCTGTTTTAATAGCACCTCACACTGTTGACCCCTTCCTCTTTTCCTGAATTATTCTCCTCCTTTGCTTTCTGGGAACCAGACTACTTCTCTGGATGTTCCCCCTCAGTCACTACTCTCAACTTCACGTTGAAGGCATTCCACATAGCTATGTACTGGGCTCCTTTCTTTTCTCTACACACTCTGGATTGAAATCCGAACCACTTCTGTCTTGTTAATTGCCACCTCTGTGCTGATGGCTCTATTTTGCTTGTCCAGGGAAGTGAACTGGGCTAGATCTATATATCTAACTGCCCACAAAACACTGCCAACTGACTGTGGCACCTAAAACTCCCATGCACAAAACGGAGTTAAGCATCTTCTCTGCAATCTACTTTCCCAAGAAAGAGTAGCACCCCCTGCCCCCAACGCCGCAGCCTAACCAGAAACCTGGGAATTATCTTTGACTTCTGGGCCTTTACCCTCCGTACCAATTAATCACTAAAAACAACTGACGCTGCTTCTTCTAAGTATCCCTCCTTCTCCAACATTCTTTTTTTTTTTGCAGTACGCGGGCCTCTCACTGTTGTGGCCTCTCCCGTTGCGGAGCACAGGCTCCGGACGCGCAGGCTCAGCGGCCACGGCTCACGGGCCCAGCCGCTCCGCGGCATGTGGGATCTTCCCTGACCGGGGCACGAACCCGTGTCCCCTGCATCGGCAGGCGGGCTCTCAACCACTGCGCCACCAGGGAAGCCCTCTCCAACATTCTTGACAGTACCCTAGTCCAGCAGCCCATCATTTCTCTAGCTTTACTCTCCTCTTATTCATCTCTCAAAGACTGGTTAGATTGACACTTATCCCCTTATTACATCTTTTCAATGGCTTGACTCAGTGCTCACGATGAAATCCAGTGCTCATGATGAAATCCAAGTTCCTTAACAAGTCACAAGTTCCTCTGTGATCTGGGCCTCTGTCCATCTCTCCAGCCTCAGCTCTTACCCCTTTCTCTCCCGCAAGCTCTGGTCCAGCTTGAACACACTCAAATATGTCACGTTCTCTCTTGTCTCTGGGCCTCGGCACATGCTGTTCTAAGCCTAGAATGATTTTCACCTCTCTTCACTTAGCTAAGTTTTATTTAATTTGCAGACTGCAGCTTGTCACTTCTTCCAGAAAACTTCCTTGTCAGTCACTTTCCCTAGACAGTTTCCAGTCCCTGGGCTATGTACTGCTCTTATCTATTCCTCTAAGACTGCATATGTTCCTTATCAGATCACTTCTCATGCCATATTGCAATATGATTTAAATGTCTTTCTTCTCTCCAGACTGTAAACTTAGTGAGACCAAGGGATTTATCACTGTACAGCTAGTACCTAGAACAGTGCCTGGCATTTTGTAGGTGGTTTCACAAATAATTTTTGTATAAATAAACTATTAGACCAAAAAAAAAAAAAGTGCTACCTTGTATGCTTCACTCTACCCCTGTTATCAAAGCCCAGGAAAAAGGAAATATGATACAGCAGAAGGAAACATTTTTTATGGCAACCCTCGCCATTCCTCCTGGGACGTGAGCTCAGCGTCTACCTCACCGCAGCAGCTTTCCCTGGTGAGTATATAGTCAGGCTCCTCCCTCTTGGCTCATTTTTCACTCTTTCCCTAAGTTGTTTGTTGTTTGGCTCTTCCCTTCTTACTGTTTTTTTTTTTTTTTGGCTGAGCTATGGTATGTGAGATCTTGGTTCCCCAACCAGGGATCAAACTCACGCCCACTGCAGTGGAAGTGTGGAGTCTTAACCACTGGACTGCGGAGGAAGTCCCCTTTTTTACTTATTTTAGTAGTTCTAGGTTTCTCTGTATTAATGTCTTTGCCGTTGCTATTAACCATTACAGATTCTTTTCTGAAGCAAGCAAGGAATACATATAAAACTTTGCCATATCGTGATGTCAGGAGTGCTGTAGCAATAAGCAATCATGAATATCCTATCTTTATTGCTCATACATTTCTATTTTGCTTTAGTATGTAAAAGAGATACATCACAACCATAATAGGAGTTAAACTTTGGGCTTAAACTTCCTCTGAGAGTACATGATGAGTTAGGCACTGTGTCAGAGAACTCACATGGACGCTGTTCAGAGTCTGTCTATGTAACAGACTCTGGAGTTACATAATCCCGGGTTCAAATCCTGGTTACCTATATCCTTGGGCACTTTGTGAATGTGGGCAAGTTATTTAATTTCAAATAGTTTTCTGCGAGATGGGAATATAATAGTACCTGCCTTACAGGTTGTAGTGAGAATTCAGTGGGAAAATGTGTATAAATCACTTAGTAAAGTGTCTGGTACACAATAAATACTCCCTGTGTGTTTGCAAAATATGTTAATAGAAAATTCAGCATTTTCGTTAAAAAAAAAGTTCATAATCCAGAGACCACCTAAAAGTTTAAAAGCTTACCTCAACTTTTTTATTCAAATCTTTACATTCTTGCACTAAACAGTCTTTGGTTCCATAAAATAAGTAAACAGCCTATGAGAAATGGACAGAAAATATGATATTAAAGCAATCTAGCAAGCCCTGTAAGCAAGAAAAAGACACTGAACGAAAGCTCCCTGACGTGATGGTTGAGTCATGTATCCAGAGAGTGGACTAGACACAGATGGCAGAAGGGGCACCATTACTTCTGAGTTTAATTAGCCCGTGTTTTCAGGGGAACGTAGGAGGGGGTGGTTTGTGCTTAAATGCTGTTTTCTCCCAGTTTATCCAAAAAGGTACACCTTATAAAGCAACACTGTGTTAAAACTAGAAAATTCCACCTTTTCCTAGTACTTCAGATTACTTAATGAAAGTAACACAGGTAAATCTAGCCAACATTTTATAATCACTTTTGAACACAGAAAGGTTGATGGAAGCACTGAGATGTTAATTAGCAACTGTATAAACAGCAATTCTTACTGACTTAGTAACTATATTAATAAAAGAGAGCTATTTGTAAAACAGAACCAGGAACAAAATTGTTTTGCATCTATTTTTTGCATCCTATTGCTCAATCACCAAAAGTCATTAAAAAAATTCGAAGACAAAATTTCCACCAAAGGAATCAATTGTACTAGAAACCAGAGATGATCTCAGTTAAAAGTGTAGTAAACAGGGCTTCCCTGGTGGCGCAGTGGTTGAGAGTCCGCCTGCCCATGCAGGGGACACGGGTTCGTGCCCCGGTCTGGGAAGATCCCACATCCTGCGGAGCGGCTGGGCCCGTGAGCCATGGCCGCGGAGCCTGTGCTCCGTGGTGGCCTGCGTACCGCAAAAAAAAAAAAAAAAAAAAAAAAAAAAAAAAAAAAAAAGTGTGGTAAACAAACTGCTCCTTTTTTTAGAGTTTTTTCAGGCCAATGGAATCTAGTTTTCCATTAATGGCTTCACCAAAAATTTATCTTGCCTAAATTTATTTCCAATTCTACTTGCCATTTAAGTAAGATAAGCTCTCATATATTCCATTTAGTTGCCATCTAAGCGAAATACGCTATAAAACATTCCAACTCTGAGTTAAAAATATTTTGTCATGGTTATGAAATACTTTAATAAAATACATTTAAGGATCTAATTTGACAGTCTTACATAAAACAGAACAGGTAAATGTTTCCATAAGTTAGTTCTATCTCAATCTAGTTGAAAGAGTGCTAGATATAATTGAACTCTTGATTTTTACTGTACCTTAGGTGATAAGCAGGAAAGGTTATTTTATCCAACACACCTTATTAAGAATTCTGCTAGAAAACAGAGATGGTGCCTTCTCACGATGAGCGTGAAAATTGAGGGCCATAAGAGCATCAGGTCCAACAGAAAAATAGTTGTTCATTGTGAATTCCTATGGAAAAGGGTAAAAATAAGCAACAGATTATGCTTCCATCCAAGCCTGTGTTATATAATAAATATGTAAATCTTAGTCTTTGTGTTCTTTATGAAAATTAAGTACTTTCTGCATTCACTTTTTGCGTAGAGTTATTTTATGCTATCCAGTGAAGTTTCCAGAGATAAAGCTTCAGTTCAAAGGCTGATCCTATAAGATATACATTTCACTTTCCATTTCTGGTTAATAGGCTACATCTAAACGGCTCTACTTTGCACCCAGGCTTTCCACTCCTGTGTTCCCATTACTTTGCTTTTTACTTCCATTGCAACTCTCAGGCTCTCAGCTTTTTCAGTCTCAATCAGGCTATTGGTCACCGCTTAACTTTACTTCCCAATCCAGCCTGGATTCCCTCAACCTAGCTGCACTTAATCTTCTTCCTGAGCAATAAGCTTGCATTTCTGACTTCTTGTTCAGTGGGCCACAGACTCAAGGGTGACATGCCCAAAATCTTAACGCATTTTTTTCCTATTCAAACCTGAAACTCGATTTTTCTTATCTTGGTTAATGACACTTCTATACATCCCGTTATAAAAACTAGAAATCTGGTAGTAATGTTTTTTCTTGCTTCCCCTAATACCAATCAGCTGCCAAGTCTTTTTTTTTTTTTCAGGGTATCAGTTTCATTTTAGTTTTTTTTTTTTTTTTAACATCTTTATTGGAGTATAATTGCTTTACAATGGTGTGTTAGTTTCTGCTTTATAACAAAGTGAATCAGTTATACATATACATATGTTCCCATATCTCTTCCCTCTTGTGTCTCCCTCCCTTCCACCCTCCCAACTGCCAAGTCTTGATCATTTCCACCTCTAAAACGTCTCTGAATTGTCCTCAGCCTAAGATTCCCTTTTTTTGGGTCATAGTGCAGGTTTCTAAGCTATTTTCACACTATCTCCAGAGTATCTTTTTAAAAATACAGCTCTGCTATCTCTGTATTATTTGCTATTTACTAACCATGATGTGCACCCTCTCGTCTCTATTTCCTCCACCCGGGAAGCCTTTTGCTCCTTTCTCTCTTGATCTAAATTGTATTTACATTTTAAGGACCAACTCCCAGGTCACTTCCCCTGAAATATTTCCAGCCTGATCTACCAGGGTGGAACCAGGCACACCCCCAGCCTATTTCATAACCAGCTCCCTAGAGATAAGGACCTGTCGCTGTGTCCCACCACAGCACCACAATGGAAGCACTCCATCATGCTTGTTGAGACCACTCGAAACTGCAGCCCTAAAAACATACCTTGAGTTTTCTTAAGTTGTAGTATCCTTTATTTGTTACTTGAACTTTCCATCTAAAAAAAAGAAGTTAAAAAAAGAATCAGTAATTGTTACCAAATTAACTGCCAATTAACTATAACTGTTACCAATCAACTCTGGATGCCTGGTAGATGAGGTTCTTCTATTAAAATAGCATTTGGAGAAATAAGCACATTTAAGTAAGTATGTAAGTTCTGAAATGAGTACTCAGCCTAATTTATGACTTCAGTCCTTACGTAACAACAAAATATACAGCAACAAAATAAAACATCAGTATCCATGTATAAGTACAACTAACATGGCTTTTTACATTTAAATTACATTTAACTTTATAACTATACAAGTCTTCATTTATAATCCAAACAATATTCCCAAAGCTCAAGAAATCTACTTTTGGGGGGAAGTATAACTTACCTATCTAGTTTACCTCCATCTGCTTCCATCACGTTTCTTAAGACTTGTGCGACTGGGATTTCTCCCGCATAGCCTGTACCCCAACCCAAGGTATTAGATAGATCGTTGCCTGTTCCCAGAGGCAAGACCGCAACTTGTGGAATGTATTTCTCTTGTCCCTACAACATAGAAGATATATTTTTGATTTTTCTCTTCAGACTATTTGTAGGGTAATAGTATTTGGTAAAATTTAAAGCCAAGGCAATAAAGATACAAACATAATAATAACTGCTCAATAACAATATTTAAAATTGGCAATGTCTTCTAATACTCATCTGCATAATAAAAAATATAAGCACAAATACTGTATAGTTATCTTAGAAGTGCTTCTGGGAAAGGCAAGTAGGTCTTAAAGGTGGATACCTTAATCTTCATTTCATCAACTGCATCCAGGACCCAGCCCACAGTCCCATCCCCTCCACAAACAAGGACTCGAGCTGAGTAACAGGGAAGAAGAGTACAAAGTTGTAGGGCTTTGACAGGGGGAGTTTTAGTAACATCAAAAACCTAGACGCGAAAGAAAAGGAAAAAATTATTTTATCCAACTCTGTCATCCATCTGTGAGGATAATTTCCTTCTAGATGAGTACATAGATATGCTTAAATAACAATACTGGCTACGATGCGTTTATCTTTAACAATATGCCAGGCACTATGCCAGACTATATTCACTGTGGATCATCCCAATGCTGACCCTACAAAGCACGAGTAAACCTCATTCTACTGACCAGGAAATGGAGGCACAGGAAGGTTAAATAACTTGCCTACGCTTCCTCTGATAATTAGGTGCTGACATACAAATTCAATCCTGTAGTTTATCCACTATACAGTACTGCCTCTTTGCTGTTCACATAAAACCAGGCTGTGCTAAGTTCACCTTTAACTAGTGCTTCATAGCTTCATATTTTATACTGGATTTAAAAACTCCATTACTACTGCAAGTTAGTACCAATTTCTGGAAAACAATTCTGCAATATGCATAAAATGACATAAAGGTGAAAGGATCCTTGATACCTATAATTCTGTAAATGATCTAGGAAAATATTTCAAAAGACGAAAATGCCCTGTGTGTAAAGATATTTAGTGTGGCATTATTTATAATTGCACAACCTTAGAGAGAAACTTGACCTCCAACAGCAGGAGACTGGATAAATATGGATATATCCATTTGATGATTTCTTAGTCATTTCATACATAATTATGAGGACTATGTTGCAACACAGAAAAATATACTTTTAGGTAAAAAAAACAGAATGTAAACTTGTACCTAGATTATTGTTACAGAAATGCTAATATGTAAATGCCCAGACAATTCATGGAAAGAACATGGACAAATGAAAACAACTGATGTATTTGTGTGGAGATAATGCAGGTGATTTTTTTTTTCTTTTTGCGGTACGCGGGCCTCTCACTGTTGTGGCCTCTCCCGTTGCAGAGCACAGGCTCCGGACGTGCAGGCTCAGCGGCCATGGCTCACGGGCCCAGCCGCTCCGCGGCATGTGGGATCTTCCCGGACCAGAGCACGAACCCGTGTCCCCTGCATCGGCAGGCGGACTCTAAACCACTGTGCCACCAGGGAAGCCCCTCCTTTTATTTTAAAATTTTATTCATTTATTTATTTTGGCTCCACCACGTGACTTGCAGGATCTTAGTTCCCTGAACAGGGACTGAACCCCAGTCCACAGCAGTGAAAGTGCCAAGTTCTAACCACTGGACAGCCAGGGAACTCCCCTTTCTCTTTCCTTTTAAAATTATTTTTATATTTCCTTAAGTTGTGCAATGTTGAAAGGGAAAATTACAAATTAGAAAGGAAAGTTATTGCATTTATGATTGTTGCACAATGAGTTGTTTAGTTTTTCAAAATAGAAGCTGCTAGCATGTCAGCTCAGTCTTAATGGTCTGAGTCTTTTATTCTTACATTTAAAAATGTCGGTGTGCGATTACTCCCAATTTCCAGCAATCACTGTTTTACTCTCTGTTTCTATAGATTTACCCTTTCTGAACATGTCATATAAATGGAATCACACAATGTGGGTCCCCTGCACTGGGCTTCTTGCACTCAGCATGTTTTTGAGGTTCGTTTATTGTAGTATGTATGTATGTATCAGTAGTTCCTTTTTATCACTGAATATTCCATTCATATGGGTATATCACATTTTGTTTTATCCAGCCACCGACTGATGGACAGTGGGGTATTTTCACTTTTTGGCTATTATGAATAATGCTGCTATGAACATTTGCATAAAAGTGTTTGTGGGATATATATTTTTGTTTCCCTTGGGTAGATTCCTAGAAGTTCTAGGGGGTACGGTAAATTTATGTTTGACTTTTTTGTTTTAAAGGAATATCTATTTATTTATTTGGCCGCGCTGGGTCTTAGCTGTGGCACGCGGGATCTTCGTTGCCACATGCAGGATCTTCAGTGCGGCGCTGTTGGATCTTGAGTTGCGGTGTGTGGGATCTTTCAGCTGTGGCATGTGGGATCTAGTTCCCTGACCAGGGATCGAACCTGGGCCCCCTGACTGGGAGCATGGAGCCTTAGCCACTGGACCACCAGGGAAGTCCCTGTTTGACTTTTTAAGAAATTGTCCAAGTGTTTTCTAAAGTTGCTGCAGCATTTTACATCCCCACCATGAGAACCCCTCTTTCCCCACATATTTGAATGGCTCAGTACTTTCATAATTATTATTCTTCCCTACAATCAGATGATTACCGGTTTCAAGCATTAACAACCATTACAATTTAGGGAAAATGTAAAACTAAAAATGAAAAGATTAATACAGAAAGGAAGGTTTTCTCTTTGGTTACCTGTACGGGATTTAGGAGGATCCTGAATTCTCCCAGCAGTCCTTCTCCCATATTAGTTCCACTACGAGAGTTGGCCAGGATTATTAATGGAGTCCACTGCTTTCCATGCTTAGACGCTAGCTAAAAAAATTAACGTGCGTGAAAAGACCTTAATATCTCAAAGATGGTGAGCAATAAGTTTTTCATTTCTTAATAACAACCGTGCTGTAAATTTGCTGAGAGAACAACAACTATCCCAATCGATACAATATAAAAATCAAAGAATTCTAAGAATGGAAAAGTTCCTTAGAAATGAACTAATTTCTGCTTAATATATAATTCTCTTCTACATTATTCTAGATAAGTCTTCCAGTATATACTTGGATACTCATGTAAGAGGGAACTCACTAACAAGGCGGCCCATTCCACTGCTAAATCAAATTATTAGAAAGTTCTGACTTAAATTGAGTTAAAAATCTGTCTTTCAATAACTTTCATTGTTCTACTTTTGATTCCTGAGGCAAGGAATAATTTCATTTGTTCTTCCATACAACTGTTGTGTTCAAACACCTGAAGCATTACATCGTTTATTAGTCTTGTCTCCCAGGCAACACGTTTCAACCCTTCATAGAATGGACACTGATTTTCTCTGCTCTCTTAACCCTGTCCTTTTCTGGATGAATTCTAATTTTCAAGCTTTTTTTTTAATGGGGTATTCAGAAATAGATTCAAGAATCCAGAACTGTACAAAGCCCAAAGTCAAATGAAATTAATGTTTCTCCAATCTAACCACTTCTTTCCTCTCCCCTTCTCCTTGAGGATATAACATTAATGAAGATGTTCCACGGTTTTACTGAATGATTCTCAGCCCCTATGATCTCAGACTGAATTCAGATACATAAGGGTTGTCCATTTAAAAAAAAGTATCACAACAACATTAAACATGTTTTCAAATTTTAACAGCCCTCTTTCTTTTGCAGGAATATTGACAAAGATGACATTTAAGATATAAAATCCGAACTTGGAAAAAACACAATTTAGTTTTAGAATGAAACAGTTTAACTACTTTGGGACATTCAAGTAGGAAATAAATGCAGATTTTACAGTTTTTCCTTCAGAGCTACATGAAGACTGAAAGATGTTTGTACCAATTTTCATACACATACATACTGCCAAGTATTGTCAACAGCTTTAATGCTCACCATTATCTGTGGGAGCATCTAACGTGCAACATAAACTTATCTCCAGGCACCCTACGTGAGGTTCCAAACGAAAAAATTCTTTTAGAACAACGTGTGAGGAAAATCTGTTTTCTTTTCACTGACAATAATCATGAATCCCAAATCCAGCTGTTCATCAGACTCATCTGAGGACTCTAAAAAAATACAGATTCCTGGGACTTACCCTAGATCTACTAAATCAAACATGGTGATGGAGGTGGGCTCAGAAGTCTGTATTTTTAAAAAGCTCCTCAAGTGATTTGGACTCAGTGATTTAGGAACCACTAATATAACATATTCCAATTTCCTTTTAGACCTGAAAGAACTCAAGTGCCAAAATTTGTGGCACATCTTTAGAAAGTGGGTAGGGTATTATGGCTTACCATAATGATTCTTCTCACACACACAGTTGTGTTTCATACACTGACATAAATAACTTTTTGGAAATCAGTTACATAAGGAAAAGTAAACTCTGATTACCATTGCATAATCTGTTTTTTTGTCTTTACGCATCTGATTAATGGAGGTTAAATAACTTGGTGGAATGATGAGGTTTTTGAATTCTCCAAAATCACACTGTTCATTCTTTAAGCTATTTTTCATACACTCATCATGTACTGTTTTCTGACACCAAATGCACCTGAGGGGAGAAAAAAACAAAGACAATATAATTAACTTTAAACCACAACCTTACTCATCTGCAAACCGGTCATTTTTGTCAAAAAAAACTGAAATAGTAATTTCATCACCAATGAAAAAATCTGGCAAATTAAAAATTTATAATTGTATCTGCACAGTGAAAATAGAGCAATAAACTTTTTTTTTAATGCCCCTTTTTTTGGGGGGGGGGCCATGTGGCATGTGGGATCTTAATTCCCTGACCAGGGATCAAAACCGTGCCCCCTGCAGTAGAAGTGCAGAGTCGTAACCACTGGACCACCAGGGAAGTCCCTAGAACAATAAACTTTGAGCATACTTGACTGTTTAATCTAACGGTGGTTCTTAAAGTGCGGTCTGGGGAAGATCCTTTCAGGGTGTCTCTGAGGTTAAAATCATTTTAATAACAATATGTTATTTCACCTTCATTCTATCCAAAGTATACAGTGGAGTTTTCCGGAAGCTATATGATATGTGCTAAATCAACAGACTGAATGCAGAAGTAGATAGGAGGTGCTAGCTGACTTACGCACCAAAGAAATGTACCAAAAAAGTAAAACGATGCCAATCTTCTCACTAAATTTTCACAAAAATATTTTGTTACCATTATTGTTATTTTTAAAATGAATATTTAAACAATTTCTCAGTTTTAATTTACAACGTGGTAGATATAACCCACATAAACAAAGCTGGTCTAGAACAATGGTTTTGTGTACTATCGATTTGTGCTTTGGCTGGAATAGGTTCCTGAGGCCTGAAGGCCTTCAGCTTAAATGCCCCACTGGCCTGGGTCCTTAAAAGAGTTCCTCAGGGTCCAGTTTGAAAACCTCCTGACTTATAACCATCTGTGAACACTTTAGCAAATATAATAAAATAGTCAACTTCTTATTGGCAGTTAATATGAAACTAATCTATATGTTCGCACCTGAAGTACAGACAGATATTTATGTTCAAATTTGCCTCTACATTTGAACGCATGCATGAAACAAGCAGAGAATAGTGCTGGCAAAGGCCCTGGGTTTCTATTATTAATCTACTAAGTATTTAATCCACTCACAGATAAGGCAAATCTGACTGTACAGACAAAAACAGGTCAACAGAAAACAATGGTTATAATTAAATAAATAAATTTAAAAAAGAGGATAAACGCTCTTTCACCCCAAGGTCAACTCTCTTGGACTTCTATTTTAAAGTTTTTTTTCAGCTGGATGTTCAGTTTTATCAAGTAATTACTGCTATTAACTCAAGAATCCTATTTACTGCTGAAATTACAATTATCTGCAGGATCTGTTAAAGGGAAAACTGTAAATTAACTTGCATGATAACCCTGTTAACACTTGCTTTCAACCTAAGCTTGAGAAACGATGATAGACTGCTCATGCAGCCAAAGTATACCACCTCCACCTACTGCTCTACTGTTAACTTTAAACTAGTATATTATTATTATTATTATTATTATTTTAATTAAACTAGTATATTATTACTGAAAATAACCTGAAAGGAAACCCACTGAATTATTTCACAATGGTTTCCTCTGGGAAGAAAAATGGGACCGAGGGATGAGAAGAACATTCTCTCTGTACCCTATGTTCTTTTGTATTGCTTAAGTTTCTAAACACCAGTATGTATTCATGAACTACCTGTATAAATTTTTAAAACTGTATTTTAGATGATATTGGCTTATGCTTTAGAATTTAGAGAATACAGAAAGACATAAAAGTCATCCAGAGATAGTTACTCTTAACTTTTTGATGTATTTATTCTCAGTTTTATAGTCCCTACATGTTTATTTTTCAGGTTAGGGATATGATGTATTTTTATATATATATCTGGACAGTACTTTTCTTTGGAAATTGTATCATGAATCCTGTCCTATGCCATTAAGTATTTTTTAAAAAACATGGCTTGTTAAGAATGTATTAATATTATATCACATGGATATATCATATTTATTTATGTAGGATATCAACTTTTCTGTCATAGTTATTGCAAACATTTCACTTTTCTCTTATATTTACCTTTTAATGTACTTTAGTTTATTTTTTTGCTAGACAGATCTGTATTTCCCTTTGTGGCTTATTTAAATGCTTTCATGCTCTGAAGTCCTTTACCCTTCCAAATTAGATATTCGCCTATAGCTATTCCCCCCTCACACTTCAGTTTTCATATTTATGCCTTTAATTCAGTGCTTCTTAAACCTTCTGGGGCTACAGATTCCACTGAGAATCTCATCAAAGTGTCAGGCTTCCTGGAACCTTATCTATCTATGAACTAAGAACTCCTGCTTCAATCCATCTGGAGTTTATTTTGGTATAGAGTGTGATATGAAGAGTCAACTTTTATTTCCTCAAAGAGCACTTGTCCTAGCACGATTTATAAAGTAATCTTTTCTATCCCACTGATTTGTGACACCTTTATCATTTAATAAGTTCTCATAAATTTCAGAAAAGACTCTTTTTTTGCAGTACGCGGGCCTCTCACTGTTGTGGCCTCTCCCGTTGCGGAGCACAGGCTCCGGACGCGCAGGCTCAGCGGCCATGGCTCACGGGCCTAGCCGTTCATCCCGGACCGGGGCACGAACCCGTGTACCCCGCGTCGGCAGGTAGACTCTCAACCACTCCGCCACCAGGGAAGCCCCAGAAAAGACTCTTTTAACCAAGGTGATGGCTATTATCAGCCTTTGCTCTGTAAAAGTAAAGCCAAAATACTTACTCCTTATTCAGCTTTATATTTTTCCTGAGAAATACCACAATCAAAATCGAGACCTGTTCTCGTTATATATTTTGTAATTGGTATTTTATTTGACCTAGATTTCAAACCTGATGGGAAAATAAGACATTACTAATAATATCTTGATACTTTAGTTTTAGCAGTCATGTCTTTGATTGTTTATGATCTTTAGTCTTTCCCCAACTTTTTTGGAAAAATTTTAAACCTACACAGAAGTCAAAAGAATAGCAAAATGAATACCCTTAAACCAACCCTTAACTCTGATTCTTAAGTAACATTTTCTTCCACATTTTCTTTTTCTCTTTCAAAATAAACTCATATTTTGCTGAATCATTTGAAAGTAAATTATGGACATTATGAGATTTCACCTTTCAATACTTCAGCAAGTATTTCCAAAAAAAAAATGACAGTCTCCTTGCTTTTATACACGCACGCACACACACACACACACACACATACATATATTTAATTTTTATTGGAGTATAGTTGATTTACAATGTTGTGTTAGTTTCAGGTGTACAGCAAAGTGAATCAGTTATACATATATCCATACTTTTTTAGATTCTTTTCCCATATAGGCCATTACAGAGTAGTACTGAGTAGAGTTCCCTGTGCTATACAGTAGGTCTTTATTAGTTCCTTGCTTTTTTAAGTGTTTTTGCATTAAAAATTTTTTTTACAGGAACACAGGTAAGCCCACCACCTATATTCCAGCATTAATATATTAACTGTAATTGCTCTGTTTCATTTCTAGCTATCCATTAATCTATCTTATTTTTGGTGCATTAAAAATAAATCACAGACATTAGAATATCTCCTAAACACCTCGGCAAGCAGGCATATCATTACCTTGAGTTCAGTATTTGTTTATAGGTTTTTTTCTTTCAATGTAAAATTTATATATGATGGGGCTTCCCTGGTGGTGCAGTGGTTGAGAGTCCGCCTGCCGATGCAGGGGACACGGGTTCGTGCCCCGGTCCGGGAAGATCCCACATGCCGTGGAGCGGCTGGGCCCATGAGCCATGGCTGCTGAGCCTGCATGTCTGGAGCCTGTGCTCCTCAACGGGAGAGGCCACAACAGTGAGAGGCCTGCGTACCGCAAAAAAAAAAAAAAAAAAATTTATATATGATGAAATGTACAAATATGTACATCTGCTGAGTTTTGACAAGTAAACATAATTATGTAACTTATCCTTATGAAGACACAGAACATTACCCTATGTGCCATTCTTGTGCAGGAGTATGACTGTTTTATTAAAAAAAAAAAGTTTTCTCTAAAGTTACCTGTTCACAATAGCTCTCTTCTTTAGTATGCTGGAAGAGGCAACAGAATTATATATGAAGCTGAGATGGTCATCTATGAAATTCACACTAGAATGGGGCTGGCAAACTACAAATACATCTGCCTCCTAATTTTGTGAATAAGTTTTATTGGAATATAGCTACGCCATTCATTTATGTCCTGTCTGTTGCTAGTTTTGTACTATGATGGATGGTAGAGTGAAGTAATTATAACAGACCACATGGTCTGCAAAGCCTGAAATACTTAGTTTTGGCTCCTTACAGAAAAAGGATGCTCACCTCTGCTCCAGAAGATAACCTGGTATCCTTTCATTGTTTCAGATAATTAATGAAATGAATAAACATTAGAACCCAGAATCATAAAGTTTAAGATCAAAGCCTAGAGTAAAGCTGCCAATGTAATTACCTTCTAAGAGTCAGAAGCTTGTTTTATTAATCACTCTGTGTGTGTGTGTGTGTGTGTGTGTGTGTGTGTGTGTGTGTGGAAGGGGGTGTAATGAAGAAAAGGCCTTATAAATTAAAGTTTTTTTATAAATAAAAAAGTGTTTTATAAAGGTTTTTATAAATAAAAATACAATATAAACCAAAAAGTTTTCTTAATGAGAGACAGAACGCTATAAGGGACAAAGGTTTATTCAATAAACATCACGAATACTTAAAAATAGAACTTAATTTCCTATTTTAGTCAGAAGAGAGGTTAGAAGAAACAGAAGAAGTGTGGGGAGCAGTGGTAAGACGACACCAGGTGCAGACATACTCTGCCGTGGTTGAGCAGAGGCAGGAAAACACAGAAAAGAAAGAAGCCTACAGGGAAAACAGGATCCAGCACAGTGCCTGGCACACAATATACGCTTAATATGTGAAAACTAAATAATGACAGTGAGTATAAATTAAAAGTCCTTTGTCACTTATTCTCGTAGCCTTTAAAATCAGTTACCGCCTGCCATATGGCCCCTTCAAAATGCTACCTTGTTGAACAGTCTTCATAGTTCACTTGAACTCTTAGACTTCCCAAGAATGTGATGCAGACACAGAAGGAGCCCTCCCCAGGGCTGGATAAAATCCAGAGAGGGACAGTCTGGTCTGTGTTTAAAGGTTGTATATATTTATTCTGTTCCTTTTTCCAAAATATCTCATTCCTACAGAAGGTCACAGCAGACTGTAATCCTGCATAAAATTATCTGCTAAAATAAATCAGAATATTGCAAAATACGTACTACTTCAGGACACTGTGCTCTCTTCTCCTGGGAAAAATAAACACTTCCTAAATTATACAGGAACCATTTTTATCATGGGTGAGGAGTTCCAGCATGCTGGGAACAGACTGCTCAGTAACCAGTAAGAACAAGCTAAGGCAGAAAAGACCTGTCACTCACTGCCATGTTCACTGTGCTCAAAGGAGGGAATACAAACTTAAGGACAGAGGCTCATGTTTAAGAAGTACATAAATATAGCAGTGGTTCTTAAACTTTAGAATTATCTGCAGGGCCTGTTAGGCAAAGATTGTTGGTTGCCAGCCCAAGTTTCTGATTCAGTGTGTCTGGGCTGGGGCTAACACTACCAGGAAAAATAGAAGATGCTCAGTTAAATGTGAATTACAGATAAACAACAAATAATTTATGGTCTAAGTATGTCTCAAATATTGCAAACATTTTATTTTGTATTAAATACAAATATTTTATTTTAATTTTGTGTGCTAAATCTAAATCTGTGTTAGAATTTGCATTTGTAACAAGTTTCCAAGTGATACTGATGCTGCTCGTCTGGGGACCTTACTCTGAGAACTACTGAGATAAGGATATGATGTCATCATTAAGAAGGAAAAATTGGGGGCAGGGGTGAGTAGATTAGGGAAGTGTTCTTGGAGTAAAGGGCACAAGATGAGTCATTAGGACGCCTAGAGTCATTAGGTTGGCTAGATTAGGGAAGTGTTCCTGGAGTAAAGGGCACAAGATGAGTCATTAGGATGCCTAGAGGGACTTCCCTGGTGGTCCAGTGGTTAAGACTCTGCACTCCCAATGCAGGGGGCCAGGGTTCGACCCCTGGTCAGGGAACTAGATCCTGCATGCCGCAACTAAAAGATCCCGCATGCTGCAACTAAGACACGGCGCAGCCAAATAAAGTAAAGTAAAAAAAAAAATCTTTAAAGGATGCCTAGAAGCTAGCCAGGAGAAGGATACTTAAGCCTTGAGGGAAAAGAGGGTAGTATGAAAAGGGTATTTAAAGGAAACCACAACCAGCTTGATGTTGCTGGTGCATAAAGTTTAATGCAGATGGTGGTAGATAAGACTAGACGGGCAGGCAGGGTCCAGAGAGCACGAGGACCTTGTATACCACGTTAAACACTTGGAGTTAACACTGAAAGACCATCACTTTAAGTGATGGGGGTAATTGAAGGGTTTTAAACAGAGAAGAAACCCCAATCACATATGCATTTCTAGAAAGATCATTTGGTTGGAGAATCAGAGCATTATGATTATTTGTTAAGGAGTATATGAAATGCAGTTAAGATATTTATAGAAGCCATTTTAATCGAATTCTGCACAGACACAAAGAAGGGAAGGAAATAAAACAATATTCAATTCATGCCTTCTTTCCAACTAATCCCAATTCTCCAAGACTGAAGCTTAACTAGGGAGACAATTATGACATTTTTTAAAAGACACTGGTAACCTAGCTCTCACTGATGCCAAAAAGACATCTAAATTTGAAAGATATCAAGTAAAAATGGTTATAAATCTCTGTAGTTGTTTGAAGTATATATTTCGGTAACTTTTAAAGTCTACATCTGAAGTATAAAATTATTTAAAATAAGATTTAAAAATAATTGTTGATATAACAATGCTCATGCTAATTTAAAAAAGGATTTTTAAATAAAATAAACAAAATATAATCAAAAAAGTAACTTGCTATCTCATGCCAGCTTTCTATTTCTGTTCTTAAACATGTTTAGGGACCTTTCAACTTGTCAGAAACAAAACCCATCACAATGAAGATGTCCAGGCTTAAGGCAGAGAAGAGGCTAGGGATTAGTATTCCTAACCCTGTACTGGGGGTTAGAAATCCAGGATGCCAGTTCTACTCTACCACTGAGTAAATTTCTCTGAACTATCAAATCTTCTCAAATGTAAAATGAGTTAGAACAGATAATCTGCAAAGCAGCATCCCCTTTTATTACCAACCTCTAACATGAGCAAAGGACATCTTCACCTATTTTCAAACAATATTTAAGAACACAAATGTGTTGTCCAGTGTGTATTTAAAAGCTATTAAAATGTTCTTGGATTAATCAAAGTCACTTGTCTAAGATGCTACAGGTCCTGAAAGACCATCTGGCAAAAGGAGTGTTTTTTTGGAGTGTATTTCACTATAGCACCGAATATAGATTAGAAAAGATACTTAAAGTGCTCCCCTGGAATGACACTTGTTTTCATTGTACATTCATAACAAATACCCAGGATGAATCAGTTTTGAGACTCTAGGGAAAAGTTAATTTGTTCATACTTCATTTTTCCTCATGCAAAATGGAGCTAAACAATAGAAACAAAAGCTAAAATATAACATACAGTGGCCATAAAGTATGTGGCACTTAGAGACCTCTGGATGAAAGTTAAGAGCCAAGTTTTATTACCCAAAAGGGCAAGGTGGCTAAGGAGTGTAGGCTAGATGAACCAACGAGGCAAATGACTATTGCAAAGCTGCCTCACTGTATATAATACCAGGGCTATTTATTAACTTGTGTCCTCTAAGTGGGCAGTTGAGGCCATTTATGGAGATCAAAGCAGGCTGCTACGCCCACTCTTTGAAATCCTGACTCCTTCCAAGCATTGCGGGACAATCAGTACCCACAAAGGCCGTACCTGTAATCGCAGAGCTTGGGTTGACTGCCGCATTGCTGCTTGCAAACCACACAGTAACTGCACAGGGGCACGTTGCCCCGGATCCAGTGGTGGTGCATGGCGTCCAGGGCCTTGCTGTCATTCTTGAGCATGATCTCCTTGCAGTGGAAGCGCTTGTCGGCCTTCTTGAGGCAGCCCTCGTCCACGCGCAGCCCGCAGCAGTCGCAGAAGGCGCCCTGCAGGATGTGCTGCGCGCACACGCTGCAGTAGGTGGGATGGCTGAACAGGTCCGTGTCGCGCCACCCATGCTTGCTCTTGCGGAAGATGTCCCTGCGGTGCAGCTGCCGGCGCGACCGCTGGAGGCTGCACCAGAAGGTGATGACCACGGGCAGCAGCACCGAGCACAGCGTCCACAGGACCAGGTGCCAGTCCGCAAACAGGCCCTCGTAGGGCGCCGGCCGCTTCTCCCCTTCCATCTTCCCCAAGGACTATTTCTAACTAGGAGAGACACGGGCGGGTCCACCTCGGGCTCGCTGTCCCCGTCCCGCCCTCCTTCCTACCTTTTAGGGGATCCCCAAAGCGCCGTCGGCCCAGATGGCTCTGCTCTCTCCAAGGAGGGGCACGCGCGCCGTCTTCCCCGCGGCCCGACCCCAGTGCCTCCGGGTCGCCCGGCCGCGGACCTGCGGCGCCGAGGGGGCGGCGCCCAGGGCTGTCACGCTCCGTCCCCTCCCTCCTCCTCGGGCCCGGCCACCGCCTCCTCACCTCGCCCGGCACGGGGAAAGGCGCAATCACAATGTACAGGCTGCCCCCACGGAAAGGCCGGCGCGGCGCCCACTGTTCGGGCGCGACGGCGCGCGTGGGCCGCACGGAGCCGGCTAGCGCCCGTAACCGTTAGCCCACGCCTAGCAAACACACGCGTCCTGCTACTCCTGGGCCCCCGCGGCCTCCCTCAGGCCCGCCCCCGCCCACCGCGCAGCCCCGCCCCTCTCGCGAGGCCTCGGGGGCCAGGGCCCCGGCCCCGCCCGCCTCTCCGGCCCCGCCCGCCTCTCCGGCCCTACCTAGCCTGGGGCGGTGGCGCGGCTCCGGGGGCCGGGCTTCGGGCCTTCTTCCCACCCTCGCGCTGCCAGGAAGCCTGCGGGGGCGTGCGGACGCTACTGGAGCTGCCCGGGTCCACTGGAGCCGCGGGCGAGAGCGGGGCCTGCGGCTAGAATTCGGCGGCTGGACTGAGTATGAGGTGCGACCGGGAGGCCGAGAGGCCTGAGGCGGCAGGGCCTTGGGGAGGGGGAGGAGCTTGATGGGAAGGGCGGCCCCCGTGGGCTCGGCTTAGGGAGAACAGTGGGCGGAGTAATAATTAGGTGGGGGCGTTAGAGAGGATGGATGGTTGAGCCTTCTGCGTCTGTAATCAGCGAGAGTCCTAGCGTGAATGATTTACACAGTATAAACCTTTTCTGTGATTTCCAGCCTCACTGGTGGAGGTGGGAGCTGGCGCAGTTTTGAAAGTTGTAAGGGAGAAAACTGGCAGTTTTGAGAGTGTTATGTACTGATAGAACAGGACAATCCAAATAAAAAATTGGTAGCTGTCACCTGCGCTCCCGCTAGTTACTTATTAAACAGGAAGCTGAGGGCTTACTATGTGCCAAGCACTGTGCGAAGAGCCCCAGCTCTCCCAGAGTGCCAGGACTGTTGAAACATGCCTAACAAGAAGGATTTATTAGCCCTGTTTGTAATGGCTCACTGCACCCCAGCTTCAGTCTCTGAAGTGCCCACAAATCATCTGGGTTCTGGTTATCCCTTTCTCCCTAGACCCTCACCCCTGGTAACCACTGATCCTCTTACTGTCTCCATAGGTTTACCTTTTCCAGAATGTCATATCATTGGATTCATACTGTGTGTAGCCTTTTCAGATTGGCTGTTTTCACTTAGGAATGTGCATTTAAGTTTCCTCCGTGTCTTTTCATGGTTTGATAGTTCATTTCTTTTTGTGCTGAATGATATTCCACTGTCTGGATGGACCACAGTTTATTTATCCATTTACCTCTGAAGGACATCTTGGTAGCTTCCAAGTTTTGGCAATTATGAGTAAAGCTCCTAGAGACATCTGTGTGCAGGTTTTTGTGTGGACATAAGTTTACAAATCCTTTGGATAAATGTCCTCTGTTTAGGGCTTCCCTGGTGGCGCAGTGGTTGGGAGTCCGCCTGACGATGCAGGGGACGCGGGTTCGTGCCCCGGTCCGGGAAGATCCCACATGCCGCGGAGCGGCTGGGCCCGTGAGCAGTGGCCGCTGAGGCTGCGCGTCCGGAGCCTGTGCTCCGCAACAGGAGAGGTCTCAGCAGTGAGAGGCCCGCGTAACGCAAAAAAAAAAAAAAAAAAAAAAAAAAGTCCTCTGTTTAAATATTTTTTCTCAGTTTTTTTTGAATCTCATTTTTGCTCTAATATTCTAAAAGATTTTCATAGCTTCATTTTTGAATCTTTTTGTTGAGTTTTTAATTTCTAAGAACTTTTTTGTTGATTTGTTTTCTGAGTCTTACTTTTTTACAGCATCCTATTCATGCTTCATGGGAGCAAAATTTTTCTCTCATCTCTTGGAGGATACTGTTAGTTATTTTTTCCTTCCTCTCCTTGCCTGATCTGTGATTGCCTCAAGTTGCTTTTTCCTGTAGTTTCTTTTGTCTTCATCTTCCGGGTCAGAGGCTTTCTCAGATGTCTGATGATCCTCCCGGTGACTCTTAGGCACCTTAAGGTTTGAGAACCGCTGTTAGAGTATCTCTTAATCCCTCAAGCTTGTCATCCCAGCTGAAATCCCACAGAGAAAAACAACATATATTTCAGTATTTTTTTCTCCAGAAGAATTGGAGCTTTTCTCTTCCAGTTACAGGCTTAGCCATTTTCCTCAATGAAGTATAACAGTAACCTTAGAGGTGGTTTCACGAGTTATTCAGTCCATGCTTCATCCCTCATGTGTTTATTTGTACCATCTTACATTCCTACACCTTTGCCAATGCCGTGGTCATTCCTGTTTAGGCTGGAGAGAAGCCTGGCAATAGCTGTCAGGGACCTGGTGAGACCTTGGCCATCCTTACCTGCTGGGCAGATGTAAGTTGAGGCCAATGTCCTGGCCCAGAGCAGAAATTATAGCCTGCTCGGGGAAACATGCAGCAGGCCGGAAAGGGCCCTGTCCAAGGCTAAACCGTCTTACCATTGTATTGCTGCTCTAAAGAGGAAGGTGTGTGTTTGTGTAGCAGGACTGAGGACACGTGAAAGGAAACTCAGGGCGTGGGGTGTGGAGACAGAGCGGGGGAAAGCAACTCACACTTAAAAGGGGCCATATTTTATTTTCTAATAAAGATGTAGTTTTATTTCAACAGTATATAAAATTATCTTAAGATGTGTTTGGTTAATCTCGATATCATTTGGTCATTAAAAATTTTTTTACAGGCTTTCTATCATGTGTCTGAGAATGGGGAGGGTATGCAAATATAAAGAAGAGTGATTTCACAGAGAAGGAGGAATAATAATAAAACAGTAATAACAATAGTTTCCAGGTATTAGTTACTATACCTGTCAAGTACTTTACATACACTTTCTCTTTTAAGTCTCAAAACACCTTAAGATTAAGTTTTATTATAATTATTATTCTTTTTCAATAGTGAGTAAACAGTGACTTGGATAGTAAAGAAATGTGCCCAATGTCACACAGCTTCAGTGTGACACAGATAATAAGTTTCAGAGCCAGGATTCAAGCCCAGCTCTATTGATAACTCTGCAGCCCACAATCTGGACCATTATATCATGCAGCCCACACAGCAGATATTCATTCACTTTTGAATGAAGCATCTGGCAGGACCCTATTATTAACTTAGACCCAAAAGCACCCAGATTTGGACAAGCTGACCATCCCATTATACCCCCTGTATCAGTTATCTGTTGTCAGAGTAGTGCTGTGTAACAAAGTGCTCCTAGCTCAGTGACTTGAAATAATCATTTAGTCTTAAGGGTCTGCAGGTTAATGGGAGGCTCTGCTACAGGTGTTGGTAGCTGGAGGTCAGCTGAGTGAGGCTGGGCTGGGCTGGGTGGGTCTGCTGGAGGCTGTACATCTATGCAGACACTTTTCATGTGAGTTAATTCTGAGACCCAGCTTGAAGGATGGCAGCTGTCAGGGGGAAGCTCTTTTTGTAGCAGTGGCTGCAGAATGCAAGAGGGTACACCTAACTCTGCAAACACATTTCCTGCCTCTGTTTGTGTCATGTCTGCTACCATCCCATTGTCCAGAGCAAGTCACGTGGTTGGGCCCAAAGTTACGGGGCAGGACTGCAAAGTCATATGGTGAAGAGCATAGAGTGCAGTGGTGATGGTGAAGAGCTGGTGCTAATAATTCAATCTGCCTAACCCAAACCTAACATCTGCCCACACAGTGTGCCTGTAAATTAACGTGTGGGTAGGTACACATGAGATTTATGGAGGTACTGTTATGAATAGTATACAACAATTATATGTACATGGTAAAAATATAGAGTTTATAGTCTAGTGGGAAAGGGAGCCAAAAAAACTAATAATAAAAAAGAAAACAACTGCAAAAAGGAATGTTAGAATTTATTTTATTGGCTCTGGGCCTAAAGAATGTGGACACATTATAATTCTCTTGAGACAGATTCAGCAGCTTTCTATAGGAAAAAAAAAAAAGATGTTCTTTTGTTTCTGAAGTTTCTTTAGCTCACAGAATTTGAAATCACTGTCTTATCCTATTGAAAGAGTATGCAGTGTGATGGTGTTGAGAACTTGATGGTGTCGGCTTTATCACTGATCTTTAAACATTTAAGAATTTCTTTTTAAAAGAGATGGGAAACCCACATGAATGAAAATATCAGTTATGTCAGGGTGCTGTGATATGGGTGGTAGCACTCTTCCTTTATACATTCTTAAATGTTGTCAAATTGGTAGTGTAGCTTTCCCATAGCTCAGTATCTGATGGGGACCTTCAGATCAATAAAAATCCTAGGAGAATAGTCTGAGGCACTGCAGTGCCACCTCTCTCCACCTCCAGTGGATTCCCCGGTATTCTTGGCAACTTCTGGAATGGTGAATGTCGGTGGCCTGAAGTGTCTTTCCCCTGACCTTTGTTGTCCCAGGTTCTTCTCCCTACTCTGCCACCTTGTGGATTTTTTGGGAATTGTGTCTTCTACTGTGAGCCCTGTTGACTCACCTAATTGATCTGGCTGACACTTTCCCTAGAAAGGAGCATAGGCAGGTAGAAGAGAATTCTCCCCACCAGAGTGACACTCACAATCAGGTTACCTTGCTCTTTCAGTTTTTCTATAGTTCCCCCTTTTGAGATGATATCTCCAGAGCCCACCTGAAAGGCATTTGAATGACCCTGCCAGTATCACACCTGAGGAGCCCTCTCCACCTGAGACCTTGAACCAGCATCCCAGGGTGGGATACAGGCTTTCTCCAGTCTCACTTCTCCTGTCCACCCAAGGTTCCCTTTTCTTTCTCTCTTTCTTTTTTTTTTTTAAATTAGAAAAGTAACATGGGATTTCCCTGGTGGCGCAGTGGTTAAGAATCCGCCTGCCAATGCAGGGGACACGGATTCAATCCCTGGTCTGGGAAGATCCTACATGCCACGGAGCACCTAAGCCCGTGTGCCACACCTACTGAGCCTGCGCTCTAAGGGCCCGCGAGCCACAACTACTGAAGCCCCTGCGCCTAGAGCCTGTGCTCCACAACAAGAGAAGCCACCACAATGAGAAACCCGCGCACCGCAACGAAGAGTAGCCCCAGCTCGCCACAACTAGAGAAAGCCTGCGCACAGCAACGAAGACCCAACACAGCCGAAAATAAACAAACAAACAAACAAGCATAAATAAATGGAGAATATTAGAAACAATATTAAAAAAAAAAGTAACATAAGCTTACCTAGAGCTTACGGTCCAGTGGAGGAGACAGATTTTTAAAAGTAAACAAAGACAACATTTACCCATTACGGGGACTGCTGTGAGATAGAGAGTCGTGGTGGTGGGGTGGCAGGGAACCTTCATTAAGTATGCTGGTAAAGACAGGCTTGCTTGAGCAAGAGAAATTACAAATTGAAACCTGAAGACTGAGAAGAATCCAGTCATTGAAAGAGGGAGGAAGAGCATGTGCAAAGATCCTGGGTGGGAAAGAGCTTGTTAAATGGAAAGTAACGAAGTGTAGCTGGATGGGCATGAGCTGGAGGGGTGCGCTTGGAGTGGGGTTGGAAAGAACCACAGCCCCAGATAACTCAGTGTCCTGTAGTGCACGGTCAGGATTCTGATTCTGTTCTGAACCCAGTGGGAAGATAGAGATTCGTAAGCAGGGAAGTGATGAGGTCCAATTTATATTTTGTATTTCTGTTTTAAGCAGACTATCATTACTGCTGCATGGAGAATGGATTGCAGCAAACAGGGAGGGAAGCTGGGAGACGATTCGGGAGCCTGGTGCAGGAGGCTGGGTGAGAAGTAGCAGTAGCCTAGACTCTGGTAGTGGCAAGAGAGATGGAAGAATCTGGACCTACACTGTTCAGTGTGGTAGCCGCTAGCCACATGTGGTGACTGAGCACTTGAAATGTGCAAGTATAAAATACACACCAGGTTTTAAAGACTTGTACAAAAGAAAAGAATGTAAAACATCTAATTAGTACTTTATCTTGATTACATGTTGAAACAATAATATTTTGCGTATTTCATGTTAAATAAAATATAATTTTAAAATTTTTACCTGTTTTTTTACTATTAAAAAATGTGGCTACTAGAAAAATTTAACTTATGTGGCTTGCATCCATGACTCACATTATGATTTTATTGGACAGTGCTGATATAGACAACAGTTACCAAATTAAAAAAATACTTTTATACTGAATTTACATTGGATACATTATAAATTTCTAGCTAGGTATAAATTTTTTTTTTCTGGTCCATAGAAGATGTTTATTTGATATAACAAAACAGTGCAGTTAGTGTTTATTCCAACCACAAAGAATAAAAGGAATAAAAAACTTGACAATGCACATAAAAAACCAAGATGCTTCGTGTGACAAATGTATATTACTAAAATAGTGCTCCTAAAATTCCTCAGTTATTGAAAACTGTATGAGAACAGCAGGATGTCAATAGCAACAGAGTACATAACACCAAACATCTAATTTTGAGCAAATTAACATATGAGGCAACTCTGCTAACAATGCATGATTTCTTTTCCCTGATAACAGTCGGTTCAGACTATTTTTATACCAGCAGAATGGGCAGAACTTACTAACTTAAGTTTAGTATCAGTTACACAACATTAGCATAAACTTGGGCAACCACCGATAGGGGGTTGTTTTCTTTTGAGCTGGCAAAGTAACTACAGAAACATCGGATCATTTCTCTGAACTGAGAATTTTATCCCAATAAATGCCACATACCTTCCACACATATTTTTATAACAGACTTAATAATTTATGTAATATATATTGGTGATTTGAATTTAAAAAGACTTCAGCTTATTGAGATTGTATTATCTTTATAAAAATAAACTTAAGTGTGAAGTAAGGCTGCTTACAGTATTACTGACTTATTGCACAAGGCCCTTTTGGGGCATAATGGGAAGAGCGCCAGGCTTTAAAAACAGAAGAATTTGGCTCGACTTGAGCAAAATGTGTGAACTTGGACATCATTTCACCTCTCTGAACCCCCCTTTCTTACTTGTAAAATGAAGATGAGCCATGCATCTCATCCCTTATCCCTCATCCTTAATCACACCCCACGTGGTAGGTACTGTTATTTCCTTTGCACAGGAGAGGAAACAAGTTCAGAAAGGATAAGTGATTGACCGAAGGTTACCTTGCTAGAAAGAGGGGAAGCCTGGGATGAACCCTGGTCTATCTGGCTTCAAGGTCAGCTGAAAAAAAAATTTTCCCCTCATTAGGCTCCTTGCTAATTCCCCTGCTAATTTCTGAAATTACTGGGGAGGTCAAAATGGATTGGTGAATGGGTTTTGGAAAAATGTCATAAAATATGTAAATGTGAGAGGTGATTAATTCTCAATGAAACAGTAGGAGCATAAACTGAAGCTACAGATAAACACAGACTACTCCATGATGTATATATAGACATATCTATTTAAATGAAATGGTTGTCATGTGTTGCTTTGTCAAATTCAAGCTCCAAAAGTTTTATGACAGAGGGATAATTTCCTTCCACAGGATGAAAATTTATAGGAATTCAGAGGAAAATATTTTCGTGATCATACTGAAAATTTAGCGTCAGATGCGTTTAGCATCATGCTGTGAGTGCTGTTAGTCAAAGCATAAACAGCCTTTGGGCCGGATGTGGCTTTCTTCAAGTAGGCTGGCTCTTTGACGGGGGGGATTCATTCTGCAACAGGCGGAGAGAGGGATCAAGGCAGGATGAAGAGGTTATTTGTGCTTGTGCTGTCTCTCACCTTACTGAGCTTCTTCTCAGGTGAGCATTAACTCCCGAAACCGATTTCTGTGCTGACAAGATAAACTGGAATAAGTCTACTTTATATTTTTAAAGTATGTTTTCAAAATTTCAAATAATATGTAATGTATAATAATTCAATGCTTCTTTTTTTTTTCTTCCTAAGAGCAGGCTCCCGGAATTGGTATAATTAGGGATAAATTATTTTTTTAATCTTTAAACATACTGAACACTAATTCTCAACAATGCTGATAAATCTTCAAGGATGCCGTCTTTTAGAGTTTATCTGAGATCATCAGAATTTGATATACCTTCTTTTTTCCTTTTTTTTTTTTTTTTTTTTGGCTATGCCGCGTGGCTTGTGGGATTTTAGTTCCCCGACCAGGGATTGAACTCAGGCCCACTGCAGTGAAAGCAGGAGTCCTAATCACTGGACCGCCAGAGAATTCCCTTGACATACTTTTATTATAATAGTATCTTTTAGAATTTGTGTGTGATTATCAAAACTTGACTTACTTTAATTATAATATTTTCTTTGAGGGATCGTGGGTGCTTATCAAGTTTAATATAATCTTATTGTCATGGGGGAATTTTCTAATAACAACTTAAACTTGATTTAGTGTATTGAGGATTTAAAAGAATCCCACCAAAGCAACCCTGAGGGACAATAAACACACTGACCAGAGAACTGAAGAAAATATGTTTAAAGAAACACGTTCATTAAATTAACAGCCACTTTTAGAGGAGTGAGCCGTGTCGGCAGCAGGTAAATATGCTTCAGTTGTGCAGCTTTTACTCTGAGTTAACCATATTAGAAACAATTAAAAATTTCCCTCTGAGTCCTCTGGAATGCCACATCCTTTGGGACAGGTCCCTTTGAAAGAACTTTTGTGCGTTGACCCAAATTGGACTTGCAAATGCTTCGCCTTGGATGGTGAGATGGAGCATGGATGCGTGTGTCTGAGAGTGCCTAAGGTCCCTTTCTGACTTTTTCAGGGGCCTCCCCGATTCTGACGGAAAAGCAGGCCAAACAGGTCCTGAGATCCCGGCGCCAGGACAGGCCGAGCAAACCCGGGTTCCCTGATGAGCCCATGAGGGTGAGTTCCGGGCTCTGGCTGTTTGAAGGGGGAGGGAGGTCATTTGAATGCTTGTTCATGATGCAACCAAATGAGGTGCTGGTCCCAGCCCAGCGTGGGTGCTGGATGGAGGTCCTGTGGAGTCCCAGGTGTGAGGTGATCTCACCGTCTTATTCACGCCTGTTCTCCTCCGGAGGTGCCGGCTCTGCTTCCCTACTGTTCGAACAGTATTTAAAGTGGAAACAGTGGGGCCGATAGTGGGAGTCCAGAACCCCGCGTGGGCGGCTGGGTGGCTCCCCCGAACGGGATGCTATAGGGAGCTGTGCCCTGAGGCTGGCGCCAACCCCATCTTCTCCCTCTTCCCTTGGGTGCCGGGCAAGCTGGACCAGCATCCCCGGCTAGCGGTGCTCTGTCTGGGTAGGCAGAATCTCTGCCCCTGCTGCCACCAGGTTCCACCCTCGCCTTGTGCCTCTGATTTGGGTCTTTGGCCTCAGCTCTGCCCTGTAGGTTTGTGGCATCCGCCTAGTCTTTCTGAACCAGAGTACCCTCCGCTGCCTTCATTCTGTGACTTGTAGTGGGTGCTCCTAGACCCTGCCACCCTGGCCTCAGGCCAATTCGGGCCTGGCTTGTCTCTCCCTCCCATGACGGAAGTGCTGACACTCCTGGTATTTTTGCCCCACTCAGGTGAGAAGGTAAGTAGCAGGGACCCAGGCAGAGTCAGCATGTCTGTGAAGCCGTGTCTGTGGTCAAGGCTGGTCTCCCTCCTGTGCCCACATCAGCCGGGCCGCATGCTCACCCTCTGTTCATTGCATCTGTGTGTGGAGGCCCAGAGGATCTGCAGCAGCACTGGCCTTTGCTCCCTGCAGAATCATGTGGGTAGTTGGATTAGTTCATTTACAAGTCTCTCAGTATGATGCCGGGTCGCACAGTGGTGAAGAGTACTGGCTGTGGGCAGACTGTCCCGGTTTGAATCTCCCCATTTTCAAACTATATAACTTTGAAGAAGTCTCCTCACATCTCTGTACCTCAGTACTCTCGGCTATGAAAAGGGGGTAAACAATATTATTACTTATATTTCTATAACATTATTATTATAAGAGCATGAAACAACTACTTTATGAGAATAAAATAAAGTAATTCATAGTAAGGCACTTAAAATAGTACTCAGCAAGCAGTAACAACTCCTTTGAGTATTAAGTACCGGGGACGGGGTGGGGCCGAGGCTGCAGACAGTCGCCTGGGTTTCTGCTCAGAGTTGGTGGCAGACACGAAGAATCAGCAAATCACTGTTTCACAGAATGGCTTAGAAACGAGCAAGCGATTCAGGCTGTTAAGGGTGGACGTGGCTTTGTTCTCCTTGGTAGAAGTCAGAGGTGGCTGGAATCTCCACACACAGGTGGAAGGGGTCTGGGAGGTGGGCTGACGCAAGAGCAGCAAGGCTTTGGGTATGTTGGACTTGACCTTGGGTTCAGTAGAGGACAATCAAAGCATGTCTCGAATGGGGGAGTGCACAGTCGGGTTTTAGACAGATGGTTTGAGATGCATTTAGAAGAGGCCCAGGATTGAAGTCTGAGCACACCAGGGCTCAGAGGTGGGCAGAGACAGAGGATCCCGAGAGGATGAGAAGGAATGTGAGGGGATATTGGGGGAAACCAAGCCTCCAGCACGGGGGATGAGGGTTGGGAAGGGGCGGGGTGGATGGTGAGGGAGCCAGTGGTGAGCAGGATGCCTGGCCCGAGGGTTCCTGGGGAGCTCCAACTGGCTCTTTGCTCTTTTGGGGCGATGTCTGGAGGGGCTGTTCCAGAGGCTCTTCCTCAGGGGCCCTGGAGGCTGTGGGAGGCTGGTTCAAGGGGCTCTGAAGCAGCAAGGCCCCTCCAGGTGCTCAGGAGACAGGCTCTGCTCAGCTCCAGAGCTGACTGGGTGTTTTCTCTGCTAGCATCTGGCCCTGGCTGCCCTGAGCTCTGGTTGTGGAAGGGCGGCCTGGGCAGGGACTGGAGGTGGTTTAGGCATCAGGCAGCACGTGGGTCTGGGTGTTATGGCTCCTATGGCTCCGCTTCCGCCCCCAGCTTCCTTCCTCCCCCCACGCCAGCTACACTTTATCCCCAAACGCTGCTTGGTGTGGTCCTTCCCTGCCCAGAACTTCCAAGAGCTCCTTCTCTGACCATTTCCCTCTTCCTGGCTCCTGGTCATCACCTGCCTTCATCTGTGACAATCCTCTGCTTGCCTCTGGCGTTGCTACTTTACTGAATATCTGGCTTTTTGGGTTTTGTTGGTTTTGGTCATCTTTTATAGGCTTGACCACCACTGACTCATCTTAGCTGCCTCGAACCTGCCTGATCTAGTTTCTGTGATTCTCTCTAGACTCACCCACCATTTCCCACCCATCCCGTGTATGGTACAGTCCTGTATGTCCGTCACAAAGACACTGACCTGTGTCCAGAATCCTTAGCCACTCAGTCAAGTTTGGAAAAATGCCTGTGTGACCTACAGTTGAAATGTGAACATAAATATGCAATAAGTTATTTGGCGGCTAGTCTATACCTGTAGTTCCCATCCAGGGGTGATTTTGCTCCCCCACCCCAGGGACATCTGGCAATGTCTGGAGACATTTTTGGTTGTCACAACTGGTAGGAGGAGGGTTTGCTATTGGCATCTAATGGGTTAAGGCTAGGGATGCTGCTAAACATCCTACAATGCACAGGGCAGCTCCCACAACAAAAATGATCTGTCCTGAAATGTAATGGTGCCGGGGGTGAGGAACACTGTCTGTGATGATGGACAGCCTCTTTCTCTTTTACTGCGCGTGTCACTCTGTGTGTCTCTCGCACTGTCATACATCCACCCACACGCAGTACTGGCTGAACCAACACATAGTTTCTGGAATCACATTTTTCTTAGGAGCATGTTTCTTAACCTTGGCCACATGCTGGAACCAAATGGGGAGGTTAAAAATCTGATGCCTCGGTCCCCCTCACAGAGGGGTGCCCCGCGGTGTGGCCTAGGCATTGGGGAGGGGGGTGAGAGCCCCCTAGGTGGCATCAATGTGCAACCGAAGCTGAGAACCAGTGGGCCAAGCCTTCTGGGGGAGACCCGCCATGGGTAACAGCAGCTCCCGTGGTCCGGTTGGGAATGCGTTTAGCTGAGTGTTGAAGTGAGGGTCTGGAGAGTAGATGGGATAGTTGTTCAGATGCAGGTCAGAGAGAGAGAGTGAGAGGGTCAGGTGGTCGGTCAGAGAGCACTCCTTGCTGACCACGATGGGCACTTAATCCTACTTAACCTCGACTGTGCCCCGCCGAGCCCCAGGCACTGAGGGCATAGACTAGACGCTCTTCGTTCGTTTGAGATGCTTCTGTCCACTGCGTGGTGACGGACGAGCCAGAGCGTTCCAGCCTGTTTTCAGTTCTCTAACAAGGTTGTCTGGCACACGGGGTCTGAGGAGAGGGCCTTCAAGCTCCAACCGGAAGGAGGAGAGAGGCTGGTCAGGCTGCTTGGAGGAGGCGCCACCGAGCTGAGGCTTGAAGGATGCGGCGTTTGCAGGCCGTGCGGCGGTGGGCGAGGTGGGAAGAGAGTTCCCCCTCAATGTGATTCCAGGCGGTGTTCTGCACAAACTGGTTGTGGACTTCGGGCTCTAGAATGAGGATGAGTCCTTTCCTTTCTTTTCCTTACAGAGAAAACCCAGTTTTCTCTGTAAAATGCAGAGTTTGGCCCAGAGTCTGACTAGAAGGTTCATCCCAGGTCTCATACAGAATATGAGGGTCTGGATAGAGCTTCAGGACGACCAGGTTCTTGGTGCCAGTCAGCAACTGGGAGGAAGAGCCCTGGCAGCTGGCTGTGGACTTGGTGAGGGCCAGAGGGGTTTATCTGGAGGCCCTGGAGGGGCTTATGTGGGCGTCTTTCTCAAACACCAGGGCCTCCCCGCCTCCTGCTGCCGTGCGCCCGGCCTCCTGCACTTGCTGTCTGACCTGGTTCCCCCTGGTGGCTTGTTGACTTTTCCTTTTAAGGGATTTACTGAGAGCAAGATGAATAATACAAATCACCTGTTATATAAAAAGAAGCAATTCACCCCCTTTTAAAAAAATTACAGTATTTTGTATTGAAGTACAGTTGATTTACAATGTTGTGTTAATTGCTGCTGTACAGCAAAGTGACTCATTTACATATATATAACTCATTATATATATATATATATATATATATATATATATATATATATATATTCTTTTTCATATTCTTTTCCATTATGGTTTATCACAGGATATTGAATGTAGTTCCCTGTGCTGCACAGTAGGACCCTGTCTCGATTCACCCCTTTTATCTGAGCGGCTGACAGATGTCACAGCCATCCCAGCCTGCATCACTGCTGAATGAAGTGTTGGACGCAGTGACCCCACGTTTGTCAGCAGGTCACCAGGAGGCCGTGAGGCGGGACCTCTGGCCAAGGGAACCACCCTTTCCTGCTCCTTACCTCTTGCCGAGACCGCCTTCTACTCTCCTTCTTCTTTGTGCAAACCGTCTGCTTACATATCCCTTTGCGAGAGATGGACACACCGTCCTGTGTGTTCAGGATGGTACATATTGCGTGTATGTGTGTGAGTGTGTGTGAGTGTGTATGAAGGTTTGTGTATGACTGTGCACGTATGAGGATATATATGTATGTGAGGGTGTGTGTGTGAGGATATGTATGTGTGTATGACTGTACATGTGTGGGGGGTGTGTGCGTGTGTGTGTGAGCGTTTGTGTATGGGTGTGTGTATGATTCTGTGTGTGCATGTGTGTTTTGGAAAAGGCCTTGCAGGATAATCTTTTCAGAAGCTCTGGATTCCAGTTTCCTCTCTTTTGACCTTCACTTGAGTGTCTGGGATTTATGGGATGATGGCTGATGGGCACAGAAGGTCCTCTCGGGGCCAGGTTGGAAGGACCTGGCTGTCATGGTGGAGTGGACTTCCGTTCTGTGCTCAGTGGGAGCCACCAAGGGATTTGAAGTGGGGGAGTGATGTGATTAGGGTTGGCGTGCGGGAGCCGTTTAGAGGCTCAGGACACAGCCTCTTGAACGCTGGCCTGCAGTTACCATTATACATGGGACATGGGAGATTACATTTTTGGACATGTTATTGTACCTCCTTCCCATGGCAGCCTGGAGACAGACAGGTGGGCTGGGACGGATGAGCAGAGGTAGTGATCTCTGGGAATGCGTGTGCCCTCGGGAGCTGAGCTTTGAGACTCACGTGCTCACCACTAACTCAAAATTACCAAGAGATGACCGGGTGGGTTATTTCATTTCACTTCTCCCCTCTGAGGGACTGAGCGGAAGAAAACCCTTTCAGAGAGGGGAGAGGCCATTGACGAGAGTAAATGGATGGTGCTTTGGGGAGGTATTAAGAGTTCAAAATGAAAGCACATGTGAAGATTTGCAGTAGTCTCTCCTCAGGAGTATCTATAAAAAATGTTATATTCTTGACACTTGGCTTTAATATTGGCAGATGTTGGCTTCTGTGGGATGACAGGTGTTTCGGAAACAGGTTCAGACAAGCTGTGCCCACACATGCAAGGGGCTGGACCCTTTTGACAGCTTGTATCCTGCCTATTCATGGCAACAACCATTCTTTTTTGACTGTGTGGTGGATAACACATTGAAAAGATCACGGGTGTGCCCTGCATTGTGGGGAGGGCTGGCTTCCACCCCAGAGGAGTGGGAACACCTTGCTGGCATCCCTGATGGAGAAAGGGCCTCAGTGAGGATGGGGGGAGAGAGGAAGAGGAGACCCGGCTCCGGGGAAGAAAGCAGGAGGGGTTCTGAGTGCATGGAGGCAGCCGGGGAGGAAGAGGATGAAAGGCCCAGAGCTGGGGGATGTGAACACGGGTCACAGAGAAAGGGCAGGTGGGGAGGTAGAGAGGGCCCAGACCTGACAGATTCCCTGTGGCAGGAAGGAGCTAACACATTTATTTTATGGCAGCGCCTTGACATTGAGTTAGAACTTGTTCTCAGCTCTGTGCTGTGATTACCCTCTGAAGCCTCCAAACCGTAGGAAAAGTCTGCTATGCACAGCAACCTTGTGTTAGTGGTTCTTTGGGGGAATGACACATGGCAGGTGTGTGCTGAAGGGGGCTGACGAAAGAGGGAGGTAATCGCTCAGATCTGGACGCTGCAGTGGTGGAGAAACACGAGTCCCAGATCTTCAGAGATTTTGGGGAGCTGGGTTCTAGATGTCACAGCAGTGGGATGGGCACTCCAGGAAGCCTGGGATTCATGTGGGGACACCCCATCTGGAGACATCCGGGTTTCAGCTGAATTCATTTACTACGCTAGGACTTAGGACTTCAGTTTGTGAAGACGTCATGTTAGAAGAGCTTGTAACAAAGCCTCAAGATCCTAGTGGAGGAAAAACAGTCTGAGAATCTGATGAAGACAGGGCTGTGTGAAAAGAAGGACTGGGCTTGTGGTTAGAGGGAAGAAGCTAGGAAAAAGAATCCCGAGCTTTCCTGGGAATGTGTCCTCAGTCATGACTGTGCTTCTGTTGATTTTCAGGGATTAGGGCTGAACTCTTGCAACTCAAAAAGTGGTCCCCAGCCCGGCCGCTGGGCTTCACTTGGGAGCCCAGAGCCTCAGGCTCCTCCCCACACCTGAAGGCGGATCTGGGCCACAAGGCTGGGTGACCGAGGTGCACATTTAAGTTTAAGAAGTGCCGTCCTAGAGAAGTGGCTCTTAGCCTGTGCTCCCGGCATCCTGGGGACTGGGAACCAGCCTGCGCTTGTTCTGTTTTGACACAAGGATCGCTCTTCCTTCCTCTGGGCGCTCTGCTCATGTGATTCCTGTTCTCCAGGACCCCTGGCTCCTGGTTTCTCCTCCTGCTTTGTGGTTTTTGCTGCTCAGTTTCCTTTGCTGGGTTCTTAGCCCTTGACAGTCCTTTAAATGTCAGAGCATCCCAGGGCTCTGCTGTCTGCCTTTTCTAGTCCCCGAACTTAAATATCACCTCTGTGCTGATGGCCACACACTCCTATCTCTAGCCTGGACTCTGTCTGTGAGCTCCCTCACACAACTGTCCACTTGGCTGTTTGCACTGGAACATTTAACCAGCACCTCGGACTTAACAGCCTCAAGAGGAATTCCGGATTGTTGCCTTACACCAGCCCTGCCCTTGCCTTCCGCGGTGGGGTAGGGGGGCCACCTCCTCCTAGTTGCATGGGCCCCAAATCCGGAATCTGACCACTTCTCACCCTCCCCTGCCACCAGCCGAGTCCCCAGAGTGGACTGAGCAATACTCTCTTACCCTGCCTCCCTCTTCCTCTCTAGATCCCTCTGCATCTGTCCTCAGCAGAGCAGCAATAGTCAGTTCTTAAAAACGTAAACCGGCTCCCATCTTTCTCCTGCTCAGAACCTTCCAATGACCTCCTGCCTTACTCCACAAAACTCCATGGTCCTGTAGTGGCCGACGAGGCCCTAGAGGTCTGTCCACTCCCTCTGCTCGCTCCTTGGCCTCTACCTGCATCTCATCCCTGCCCCGCACCCCCGCCGCCGTTCCGGCCACGCTGGCCTCCGCATTGTGCCTTGAATGTGTCAGGCTGGCTTGTCCCTTCACTGATGTAGTTCAGGCTGTGTGGAAAGCAGTGTTGCGTTTCTTCTGTGACTTGCTTTTTTTCACTCAATAATACGTCTTGCTCTAGCTCATTTGAAATGGAAGCATAGGGTAAATGTATGATGCTGTGGTCTGAATGTTTGTGTCCCCCCAGACCCCAGATTCATATGTTGAAATCTTAACTCGCAAGCGATGGTATTAAGGGATGGGGCCTTTGGGAGGCACTTAGGTCCTGAGGGCTCTGCTCTCGTGGATTGTAAATGGGATTAGCACCCGTATAAAAGAGGCCCCCCGGGCCTCCCTGGTGGCGCAGTGGTTGAGAGTCCGCCTGCCGATGCAGGGGATACGGGTTCGTGCCCCGGTCTGGGAGGATCCCATATGCCGCGGAGCGGCTGGGCCCGTGAGCCATGGCTGCTGAGCCTGCGCATCCGGAGCCTGTGCTCCGCAACGGGAGAGGCCACAACAGTGAGAGGCCCGCATACCACAAAAAAAAAAAAAAAAAAAAAAAAAAAATAAAAGAGGCCCCCCAAAGCTCCGTAGTCCCACCAGCCACGTGAAGATATAACGAGACGTCTGTGACCTGAAGCAGAGCCCTCACCCACCCGTACTGGTACCCTGATCTTGGACTTCCACCTCCTGAGCTCTGAGAAATAAATTTCTGCTGTTTATAAGCTGCCCAGTTTGTGGTGTGCAGGTTATAGCAGCCCGAATGGACTGAGACACATTACAACTTATTTATTTAGCCCTTCCTGGAACGATGGCCATTTTACTTATTTCCAATGATGAAGATGCTTGTACACATGTGTGTTTTGCCGAGTTCAGTGATAAGAAATGAAATTTCTGAGTCAGAGGGTTTACGTACTTCCAGTTGAAATGGGTACTGCCAAATTGCCAGACTGACTTACCAACTCCCACCAGTAGCGTGTATAAGAATGCCTAGATCCCTGTACGCTTGTCATCACTTGATATTATGAAAGTTTTGTGTGTACAACTTTCAGAATGGAAAGAGATCCTATCTACTCTTCTATCTGAATATGTATATGGAGACATGTTGCCAAACAATAATGACATGATTTTCTCCATGATAAAATTTGGGACAAATTTATACTTTTTATTTTCATGCTTTTTGCTATTACTTAGTATATTAGTTTCTTAAGGCTGCCATGACAAAGTACCACAAACTGGATTGCTTGAAACAATAGAAATCTATTTATTTATCTACCTATTAATTAATTAATTAATTAATTTTTAATGGTCGTGCCGGGCAGTGTGTGGGATCTTAGTTTCCCCGCCAGGGATCGAACCTGCACCCGCTTCAGTGGAAGTGCAGAGTCTTAACTCCTGGACCACCAAGGAGGTCCAACCATAGAAATGTATTCTCTCACAGTTTGGGAGGCTTAGAAGTTTGAAATCAAGGAGCTGGCAAGGTTGATTCCTTCTGGGAGCTTGGAGGGAGGATCTGTCCCATGCTTCTCTCCTAGCTTCTGGTGGTTGCTGGCCATCTTTGGGATTTCTTGGCTTGTAGCTACATTACTCCAATCTCTGCATCTGTCTTTACATGGCCTCCTTCCCTGTGTGTCCCTGTGTCCAAATTGCCTTCTTCTAAGGGTGCTAGTCTTTGGATTTAGGGCCTGCCCTACGCCAGTATGACCTTGTTTCCAAATAAGACCACGTTCACAGGATTCAGGTGGACATGAAATTTTGGGGGACGTTATTCAATTCAGGACATTCCGTTTTTTATTTTTAATAAATGTATGTGTAGTGTTCACCAAAAACAACACAGGAGAGGGTTTAAGAGTGGGGCAGCAGGGTGCTGAGTCTGAATCCCAGCTCACCACTTACTGGCTATCACCTCCTGGCCAGGTTGCTTAAACTCTGTCTCAGTTTTCTTATCTATAAAATGGGATATGATCATCAAACCTACCTCAGAGACTTATTGTGAGGGAAAGCATGCAAAACACAGTGCCTGAGTGATGACATTGGCTCTCATTCTTCTTGTTTTTTACAAAGCAGCAGCTGAATAAATACTTTTTAAAATCTAACAAAACAAAAACCTCTTTGGCTCCTCACTGCTTATAAGATAAGGGCCAAGTATCTTGGCCTGGGAGACAGACCAGCCCTAAGCCACCATTGTGTCCCATTTCCTGCCACTCATCCAAGGCCGTTTATGCTCCAACCACCTGGAACTTCTCATTGTTTTTCAAAATAAACCATCCTCTCCCTGGTCTCAGCATCTTTTCACAAATGATTCCCTTTGCCTGCAGAGCTATTCTCCATTATTTATGCCTGGTACCCTCCTCTTCATTCTCAATGTCACTTTTTCTGTCTTCCCTGAGTTGGTCCTGCCCTCCTAGTACTCACTCACAAAACAATACTATATATAGGTACATCTATATGTATGTAAATTTCTAGAAAAAGGTCTAGAAATATGATCAGTTGACTCTTTTTTTTTTTTTTTTTTTTTTTTTTATTAGTTTCTGCTTTATAACAAAGTGAATCAGTCTGATCAGTTGACTCTTAATTGCATCATCTCATTCAGGAGGTTAAGATTGCAGGTACTGATCTAGGGAACTTTACATTTGATGTTTAAATTTTAAACTAACAATATGTTCATGTGTTACTTGTATAATTACAAATAAAAATTTAAGCCATTCATATTTACTATACAAAACTTGGAAACCAAGAAAGGGTCAAAAGAAGAAAAAAAAAAAAAAATCAGGTGTAGTCTTACTCCCTCTCCCCAAAGACAGCATTACCATTTTTTTTTTTTTTTTTTTGCGGTACGCGGGCCTCTCACTGTCGTGGCCTCTCCCGTTGTGGAGCACAGGCTCCGGACGCGCAGGCTCAGCGGCCATGGCACACGGGCCCAGCCGCTTCACGGCATGTGGGATCCTCCCAGACCGGGGCACGAACCCATGTCCCCTGCCTCGGCAGGCGGACTCTCAACCACTGCGCCACCAGGGAAGCCCAGCATTACCATTTTTGATGTATTTCTTTTTAGTCTTTTTGTGTGTATTTTTAAAAAGTATAATCACACTCTACAATTTTGTATCCTGGTTTTTCTCTTAATATTATAACATACACGTTTCCTCATATTATTAGAAACTCTTTATAACCATAATGATAGTGAATTACCCTCTTTTGTTAGTTAGATCATTTCCACTATTTTTTTTTTTTTTTGGCATTCAAGATCTTTTTTTTTTTTTTTTTGCGGTACACGGGCCTCTCACTGTTATGGCCTCTCCCGTTGTGGAGCACAGGCTCCGGACGCGCAGGCTCAGCGGCCATGGCTCACGGGCCTAGCCGCTCCGCGGCATGTGGGATCTTCCCAGACTGGGGCACGAACCCGTGTCCCCTGCATCGGCAGGCGGACTCTCAACCACTGTGCCACCAGGGAAGCCCCCACTATTTTTGTTTTTAATTTAATTTTTATTTTATGTTGGGGTATAGTTGATTTACAATGTTGTGTTAGTTTCAGGTGTATAGCAAAGTGATTCAGTTATACATATATCCATTCTTTTTCAGATTCTTTTCCCATATAAGTTATTACAGAAGAGTAGAGTTCCCTGTGCTATACAGTAGGTCCTTGTTGGTTATCTATTTTATATATAGTCGTGTGTATATGCTAATTCCAAACTCCTAATTTATCCTTCCCCCCGCCTTTCCCCTTTGGTAACCATAAGTTTGTTTTCAAAGTCTGTGAGTGTGTTTCTGTTTTGTAAATAAATTCATTTGTATCATCTTATGAGATTCCACATATAAGTGATATCATATAATATTTGTTTTTGACTTACTTCGCTTAGTATGATAATCTCTAGGTCCATCCATGTTGCTGCAAATGACATTATTTCATTCTTTTTTTATGGCGGAGTAATATTCCATTGTATATATGTACCACATCTTTATCCATTCCTCTGTCGATGGACACTTAGGTTGCTTCCATTTCTTGGCTATTGTAAATAGTGCTGCAATGAACATTGGGGTGCATGTATCTTTTCGAATTATGGTTTTCACCAGAAATATGCCCAGGAGTGGGATTGCTGGGTCGTATGGTAGCTCTATTTTTAGTTTTTTAAGGAACCTCCCTACTGTTCTCCATAGTGGTTGTATCAATTTACATTCCAACGTACGATGTAGGAAGGTTCCCTTTCCCACTATTTTTTCTATTATAAACAACACTCTAAACTTTTGTTCTTAAAGTGCTTTTAATATTTTGAATTATTTGCTAAGGATATGTTCCCAGAAAATAAATGATTGGATCCAAGGATATGAATACAGTATTTTTAAACCTTTTAGTATATATTACCACATTGCTTTCTAAAAGTTTTAAAAAATAATTTATGTCTTGTCGTCCAAGAGAATGTTCCAGTGGAGGCTTTAAGGTAAAGATAATGGGAGCATGATATGATATCTTAAATTGGATATGAGTTGGCCATTTCTGGGGCAGAGTGGATGCAGTAAGGGAGGACTAGGGATGTGTGGGTGTCTGTGTGGACACCTTGGGGCCACTCATTGGCATTAGAAACCTAGGAGAAGAAGCAGGTTGTCTGGAATGATGGTGTGTTTGAAGTTCTCTGACAGCACCTGCCTTTGTACTTGTTTCTTCTGCTCTTGTCTACCTGGTTAACTCTTACTCATTTGTAGAGATTCACCTGAAATGATGCCTGTTTTGAGAGGCCTTCCTGATGCCCCTACCCTCCCACCATGAATTAGAGCATCTCTCTGGCCTAGCACTCACAGCACAAAATTGCTATTTCTGACTTAAAAAAAAAATCTGTCTCTCCTACTAGACTGCTCTAAAGTGCTTGAGCAGATGGACTGTTTGTTTCACTTCTGGGTCCCCAGCACCAAGCACAGAATTTGACATTTACTAAATGCTCATTATACTTGTTTCCATTCCTTTCTTTGCTTCTCTCCAGGGGAGAAATTTTGTAGGACATTACTCTACCATAGAACCTGGAGGTTATTTCAAAGAAATCTTCTATTGCCTCGCTTAAATTCATTAAATTTTTCTTAGTCATCCCAAATTTTAGGGAAAAAATTATTGCCAACTGCTGGGGTGAACCATGGAAATTCTCTAAAAAAAGACGACATCCGAGCTAAAATTAGGTCCTTTGTGATTGTATTCGTAAGCACTTGTGTGCCCTGGGAATATGCTTTCCATTTTGGCCTGTGTTCCTTTAAGGAATGTTCTTGTGGGACAAGTATAAATCATATTAGCTTTATTGTAAATAGTCTTTGTAAAATATGCTTTCATATTTAGCCCCTTGACAAATGTATGTAGTAACTCCATTACCCTTTTGTTCCCTGCGATCTCCAAGACCAGTTCAGAGCGACTGAGATACAAATTGTGCGCATCACTGATTTGCCTTCTTTTAGGGCTGAGCCTTCTAAGTGGCCCAGAGCAGCTAAGTTCTGAGCCACCCTTCTGCCTATATGATTATCTTGCTCTTACTAATGAGCAACATAATTCTTCCAAATGTCGATGGACCTTTACTTTCATGCACATGTCATGGGAAGGATTTTGCCTTCTTGGAAAAAGGTCCCACCTTGATAGAGTAACTGTCTACTTTATGATTCTCAGCTTGGATCAGGTTCCAGTGGGTATTTAATTTCATTATCACACCTCTCCTGTGCCATCATAAAGGACCCCCTCCAATTTCTGCTCTAAATCTTGAGAACTTATTTACTTAACTCATTCCAGTTGGCATTGGACACGAAATGCAGATACTAGTTTTTGTTTTGCTTTAATTTTTTCCCCTTGAAACAAGGAAAATCTAAAAAAAGCACTTATGTTTCATGTAGCCCTTCTTTCTTGATCCAGGAACGTTTGAGATGATCATTAATGCTGGGTCGTTTCTAACTTAGCCAACACAATTGTTGAAGTTGTGGTTCTCAGCAGATTTGCAGTTTGGCTTTTCATCTTTGACTAATGATTGCTTTTAGGCCTTTGTGGCGTATTCATTTCCCTGACATTTTAAATAAATAGTGAAATGTCATGGAAACCGGGGCTTGTTTCTTTCTCTCTCTATGTGTGTGTCTGTTTTGGTTGTTTTTCTTCAACAGTGATTTCAGCCTCTATTTAGGGGTGTGAAATACATATTACTCTTTGATGCTTTTTATGTACATTTGGCCTGGGCCATTATAACGAGCAGATTGACGCAGATGCCCAGGAGCCTCCCAAGGAGGATTTAGTAAGATTATGGAGAAAGAAGAGTCATTTCATTTATTCAACACTTGTTTGTACATTTCTCCTGTGAGTTTTATTGAGGCCCTACTATGTGCCAATCACTAAACTGTATACTAGGTATTCCTTGAACACTCTCATCAAAAGGCCAGTTGGGGGCTTCCCTGGTGGTGCAGTGGTTGAGAGTCCGCCTGCCGATGCAGGGGACACGGGTTCGGGCCCCGGTCTGGGAAGATCCCACATACCGCGGAGCGGCTGGGCCCATAAGCCATGGCCACTGAGCCTGCGCGTCTGGAGCCTGTGCTCCGCAACGGGAGAGGCCACAACAGTGAGAGGCCTGCATACTGCAAAAAAAAAAAAAAAAAAAAAAAAAGCCAGTTGTGGGGCTTCCCTGGTGGCGCAGTGCTTGAGAGTCCGCCTGCCGATGCAGGGGACATGGGTTCGGGCCCCGGTCCGGGAAGATCCCACATGCCGTGGAGCGGCTGGGCCCGTGAGCCATGGCTGCTGAGCTTGCGTGTCCAGAACCTGTGCTCCGCAATGGGAAAGGCCACAACAGTGAGAGGCCCATGTACCGCAAAAAAAAAAAAAAAAAAACCAGTTGGGTATTTGGCTGAGATGGACAGGGATTAAATGAATAAGGATGCCAATGAGCATAAGTGGTGTATAAATGCTGTATATCAGTGGTGACATTCTTTCTTATCACCACCAATCTCATTGGAAAAGTCTTTAACTATTGGGAAGCTGTCAGGTTCATGATCACAAATATAAGTTTTCCAGAGTTCTAATTTCCCCTTGAAAGCTCAAATTTTATCATTTTATAACAAGCAGTGTCAGTTTTCTTGGAAGTGATAAGCTCACTTCATTCACTTTTGGGAAGATGTCTGCCAAACACACCATAAAACACACCTAGTTCAACTCTTGACACCAACAGTCCCCCAGGTGCTTTTCCTTGAGAAAATCATTGTACTTTGTCGTGCAGCAAAAGTGCTGCCTGCATGCTTCCTGTTGGTCATTTTCTACGGCTTCACCAGGGCATGCTTCAGTGAAACTGGCATTTTGAGAATGTTTTATGTGTATTTATTTTAACTGCTCGACATGAGTTCCAGACTGGACCGTCTGTTAAAGCTTCATTAGTGCCATAGGAGGGTTTTCATGATTTAGGATTTTTATATCTATACATGCCAAAATAATCTTATATTACCACGTATGACTACTCTCGCCCAAGGTGAAATGCCACTTCTCTGATTAATGGCCTGCAGCTTTGGATTACCCATATGTGTTTATGTGGACTGTTCCATGCACACTTTGCAATGATTCCCATCCCATAATCTCAGCACCAAGGCTTATTTCAGGGCAATATCGACAACATACATCCTACAAATTAAAAGTCATTTTTATCTCTTCTGGGGGGAAACATAAAGTTCACATGCCAATATGCGAGCCAAGACACATGGCACCTCCACTAAAAAATCTGATGTGGCCCAATTAAGTCCCTACTGTCAGAGCGTGGTCACTGCTAAACAATAACCAGGGCTATGCCAGGAGAAGTCCAGAGAGCTATGGGGTCACAGGGAATCTGAGAAGGCTGCCTGGAGGAAGAAGCATCTAAGCTGAGGGCTGAAAAGTCAGATAGGAGTGAGACAGGAAAAAGAGAAGGCACAGGGGTGTCCAGGCAGAGAAAATAGCATGAGATTAGAGAGCAGAGAAGTGTAGCCAATCCAGGGAAAGATGGAGTGCAAAGGGTTGATGGTGGGAGAAGAGGAAATGGGTGAGTGTGGGTCATCCGGAGCCCCACAAAACACTTAAGGAACTGGAATTTCTCCTGAGCCCAGTGGAAGCCATTCAAGTATTTTAAGTGAGGAAACAACATGGGTAGGTTTAAAAAAATGTCACTTTGCAACAGGATAAAGAGATAGACAAACAAAACAAACAAGGATTTTTCACTCTCTTCTTTGTAACTTTTTATTGTTACATAATTTCAAAACAGATGTATCACTGTTGTGATAAAAAAAAACAATAAAGCCATTTTCATGTTTTAAAAACCTACCCTGGCAAAAGACCTGAACAGATACTTCACCAAAGAAGAACACAGATCACAAACAAGCATATGAAAAGATGCTCCATATCATATGTCATCAGGGAAATGCAAATTAAAACAGCAATGAGATACCACTACACACCTATTGGAATGGCCCAAATGTGGAACACTGACACGATCAAATACTGGCGAGGATGTGGAGCAACAGGAACTCTCATTCACTGCTGGTGGGAATGCAAAATGGTACAGCCACTTTCAAAGAGAGCCTGACAATTTCTTACAAAACTAAGCGTCCTCTTACCATATGACCCGGCAATCATGCTCCTTAGTATTTACCCAAATGAGTTGAAAACTTACGTTCAACACAACAACCTGCACACAGACGTTTATAGCAGCTTTATTCATTATTGCCCAAACTTGGAAGCAACCAAGATGCCCTTCAGTAGGTAAATGGATAGATAAACTGTGGTGCATCCAGACAGTGGAATATTGTTTAGCACTAAAAAGAAATGAGCTATCAAGCCATGAAAAGACGTGGAAGAAACTTCCATGCATATTACTAAGTGAAAGAAACTAATCTGAAAAGGCTACATACAGTATAATTCCAATGATATGATATTCTGGAAAAGGCAAACCTATGGAGACAGTAAAAAGATCAGTCATGGCAAGGGTTAGAGGAGAGGAAGGGGTAACTAGGCAGAGCACAGAGGATCGTAAGGCAGTGGGACTATTCCGTATGATACTGTAATGATGGATACATTATGCATTTGTCCAAACCCATAGAATATGCAACACCAAGAGTGACCCCAATGTAAACTGTAGACTTCGGGTGATGATGCTGTGTCAACATAGGTTCATCTCTTGTAACAACTGCACCACTCTGGGGCAAGATGTTGATAACGGGGGAGATTGTGTGTTTGTGGGGACGGGGGGTATATGGGAAATTGCTGTACTTTCTGCTCCATTTTGCTGTGAACCTAAAAGTGCTCTGAAAAATAAATTCTATTAAAAAGAAAAAAGGAAAAAAACCCCACCCTGGCTGTGGGGTGGAATGTAGAGGAAGGAGGTAAGACGAGAGACAGGGAGAACCCTCCAGATGCAGTGGCAGGGATCTAGCAGGAGGGTGGGGACTGAGACTGGGCAGGGGCAATGGGGATGGGGAGATGGGATCCAAGAGCATCCACGGGATTTAGGGGTTGCTTGGCTGGTGGGGGTGGAGAGTGGGGAAGAGGAGGGAGCCCAGGAGCAGGCTGGAACTCTGCTTTACCAGCCACGTGGGGTCACGGCCAGACGCGTGGAGAACTACTGCTGGTGGTCTGGGCAGTGCCTGTGGACCACTTCTCTGTTTGCCATCAGGGGATGGAGAGGCAAGGTATGGAGGGAAAGAAGAGAATTTGTAAGTGATGAAGACAACAGAAGTAACACTTCCCTCTTACTTAAGAAGCATCCTATTGATTTATCGTTTTTCTGGTGTATCATCTATATGGGATAATGCAATGAGAAACGATACTCAGAAAACTCACAGCCTGAACTGGCTTTGTTGAAGATCAAGCCACGTTGGGAAGAGAAGGTTTACCCTGAACCTGGAAGTGACACTCCTGTTGATCGAGGGCAGAGCAAGACCAAACGGAGGGAGAGGAGGGGGAGAGACAATAACTGCATGCCAAGGAACAGCCGCCCCTCCTCCGGCTGGATCAGTGTGTTCCGTGGTCCACGATCAACGGAGGCACAGCCCAAGAAGCCGGCTCCTTTGCAGCAGACATCAGTCACGGCTATCATTTACGCTCTTTACTTGCTTCTAAGGGCAACAGCACACCCCTCATACGCCATCATCCTGGTACAGCTGCTGGTTTTCTCCACCCTGTCCCCCATCCATCCTCCCCCCGGCTCTGCCCGGCTCCAGAGGTGGACCCCTAGAAACTGCATCGCCTGGATCCCTGGCGGGCTGGCTTCTGCGTGGGCTTGGCAGGAGATGGAGGGCGAGAGGCGAGAGAGGATGGGGTATTTGTCTCCTGCTCTTTCCCTGCTTTACAGAGGCTGAGCCCTCACCCTGGGCCCTGCAGGTCTAGGCATGGCCATGGGACTTTTCTCTATTGCTAGTCCCTGGGTACTGGAATGTGCTTTGGTGGTTCCCTTAACCCTGTTTACACGGCTGTGAATGGTTCCTTCATTAAATGTCCTTTCGGTGAACCATCTGAAGGAGAAATTGTGGTTCTAGAGAAGCTCGGAGACCATCAAAGCTGCGTTGTCAGTGACAACCATGGACCAGGGCAGGAGGGGGCCCTCTCTGCTGTTGTGAAGAATGGCGGGAGGTGGTACATCCCACGAGGAGGTGTCCTCACTTGCTGGTTACAGTGGCATTATCCAGAGCCACAGACCAAGCCCAAGGGGTAGTTGGTCATCACCTTTTCCCTCCTTGCGGGAAGGCAGTGCTGGCGAAGGCCTCTGCAGAGCTGTGGCCCTTTCAGGGCTGCATTTGGGCAGATCACTCTGTTAGATTGGAGCAGAAATGGTGGGGGGATGTGGGACGTGGGGTGGGCGGAACAGGAGGTAGAGTGATGGATGGAGGGGTGAGGAAGCTGGGACAGCCTGGGTGGCAACGGTGGAGACCCGGCCTGCAGAAGTGGCAGAGATGGAGGGAGTCATCTGAGAACTCTTCTGGAGATAGGCTCAGAGTCCTCACGCTCAGTCTCAGGATGAGTCTGAGGGAGACACGATGGTCCAAGTCTGGCTCGGGTTCCTGAGTCGATGGAGAGGCTGGTCACAGAGATGGGCAGCACCGGACAATCAGCTGCTGTCTGTTGTGGACACACCAACACATAGAGCCATTTACATTTCATAGACATGGAATCATACAACATGTGGTCCTTTGTGACTGGCCCTTTTCACGTAACATAACGTTTTCGAGGTTCATCCGGGTTGTAGCATGCATCATTCCTCGCAATGGCCCTATAGTATTCCCCTTGTATGGGGATACATTACATTCTATTTATCCATTCATCTGCTGATGGACATTTGGGTTGTTTCCACTTTTGGGCTATGATGAATAATGCTGCTGTGAACAGCTGCGTACACATTTCTGTGTGAACATATGCTTTCACTTCTCTTGTATACACAATTGCGGGGTCAAATGTTTACTCTGTTTAGCATCTTAAGGAACTGCCAGGCTGTTTTTACAAAATGCCCCTTTATCCCTAGTAACTTTTTTTTGGTTTTAAAGTTTATTCTGTTTGATAATCGTATAGCAACTCCAGCTTTCTCACAGTTACTCCTTGCCTTTTAAAAAAGATGATTTTATCACAAATGTCTGCTGCCATAATTAAATAAATAAATAAATATATTATTTAGTTATGCATGTTTTGAGCTTTATTAAAATGCTGTCACACTATAAACACTGTCTTCTTGGACTTTCTCTTTCCACTCATTATGCCATTTCTAAGACTCATCTATGTTGTTGTATGTAGCTATAATTAACCTTTTTCATTGCTGTATAATATTCTGTGTTGTGACCCTACCATAATTTATTTATCCATCCTCCTGTCAATGGATATTTAACATGTTTCCAGATGTTTCCAGAATTTTGCTACTACAAATTTATTGCTGCTGTGAACATTTGTATCTGCTCTTGTTCTCAAAGTGACCAGCAACATTCACAGCTGGGAACTTGCTAGAAATGCAGATTCTGGAGCCCTAACCCAGACTCACTGAATCAGAAACTCTGAAGGTGGGGCCCCAGCAATCTGCAGGTTTTAACAAGTCTTCTGGGTGATTCTGATGCCTGATGAAATTTGAGAATCATTGCTCGAGGATGTAAACAAGAGTGAAATTTCTGGATTGCAGGCAACCGATTGTTTTCCAAAGTGGTTGTTCCATGTAACTCTCCATCAGCAGTGTCTATGAGTTCCCATGGATACACACCCTCTCAGCACTTAGGGTTGGTGGCGGTTTGTGCTGCCCTGTCTCAACCACAGCTGTACCCTGCACATGGGCAGCTCGACCATCAACCGTGAATAAAAGCTTCTCTTCGTTGTGGGTTTGTTTTGACAGGAGTACATGCACTATCTGCTCCGCCTGGAACACCGTGCCGAGGAGCAGTTCCTGGAGCACTGGCTGAACCCCCACTGCAAGCCACACTGCGACAGGAACCTGGTCCATCCTGTGTAAGCAGGTCGGGACCAGCCCTCGGTACGTTCCTTCTCCCAGACCTTCTGTTTCAGGGAGACGGCGGTGGGCAGTGCAGGCATGGCTTGGGGGCCTTCGAGAGCATGGTGTTAGGGGAACCAGCGGGTGAGCAGGTTATGGGTTGGAGAATGGGAAGAGCAAGGCAAGAGGTCGGTGGGAGCCAGGTTGAGAGGACCACTGGGGACGCGCACGGGGGCCTGACTCCTGCTGAGTCACCAAGAGATCCCAAGTACCGGAAGGATGTGACCCTATTTGCCATCCAGAAAGGGTCCCTCTGGGATACAAATCTGGAGAGACATGGCTTGTTGAGACTTGGGTCTCTCCAGGTGGGGTCAGCATCCATGGGCTTGACTGGTGACATCCATCACAAGCGTCACCGTTGTCACCAGGATCAGCAACTTCTTTACTGCCTCCTCACAGCCTTCCAGACTGGGACTCTGCCCAGCCTGTGTCCCGTCTTCCCTCTTCCTCTGGCTTTGCCCTTTCAGTCCCCCTGACCTGCATGGTTCAGCGTTCCCAGCACAGCCCACCTCTGCAGCTCTGTTCCTGCGAGAGGCTGTTTGCTGCTTCGCTCACAGTGTGTGTCCATCTCCTCGTCCCCTTTCCAATTCTTGCTAGATTACATAGCAAAATCCCTTCAGAGGTTAAGCCTAGTGAGTTTCATTTCTCCTCTGTAATTTGTATGTATTAAGCAGGACAGGATATAACTGGGTACTCGATCATTTGTTGTTAAGAGAAATCTTGTTTCCTTGTTGTTTATTATGTGCTTCTGTGAATTGACACAGGAACACTCCCTTTAGAGGATGGCTGTTTATAATTTTCAGGGTGCTATCGCACAGAATCTCTCATTTGATCCTCTTAACACTCCTGTGTCATTGCAGGGCGTGTGTTTTAACTCTGTTTTATAGGGGACCTAACTGAGCGTGATTAAGCTACTAAGTCATGCTGGGCAGTAGTTGGTATGTCTGTCTTCTGACAACTCCAAATCCTGCAAGCCTTCCACGGGCGGTACTGCTGGAACCTGGGTGTGTGTGTGTGTGTTGGGGATGGGGGTGGGCACGGCCCTCGTGAGCGGCTTTAACGGACAATGAGAGGAGCATCTCCTAGGAATGGAACAGGAGTTCTGCTTTTGAGGGCTAGGGGCTGGGTTGACATCCTGCTCTGGTCCCCACTGCCTCTGGATCCCTGTTCTAGGTCAGACGTTCTCCCACCCCTGGCACCAGGGACCTTTTTCCTCCAGCACCAGAAGCCCGCTCTTGGCTTCTTTCAGAACACAGCACTGCGGAGTACTTAAGAGCTCAGACTCTGGAGTTGGGTGGACTTGGGTTTGGTGCTCTGTGTTCCTGCTCTGTGACTTTGGACAAGTCACCTAACCTCTCTGAGTCTCCATTTCTATATCTGTAAACTGGGGTAGTGATGATATCTACAGAGCCTGGAGCACAGTGACTGGCTCCATGAGCAGAGGCACTTGTCACCATGGTGCAGGCCAGGTGAGGGGAGAGGCTTCCGGGACGCTGGTGGTGGTGGGGCGGGGGTTGCTCCTGCCAAACAGAGGATTCCACGGAGGCCTCGCTCCAGGCAACATCCGTTTTGACCAGGAAAACCAGGACGTAGTGGCCGGAGGGATGGGTCGACTTGGAACTTGGAGTCAGATAGCATTCAGATTGTGACTCCATTTCGGAAAAGACTCCTAACTTCTGTCTCGGTTTCCTCACCTGTAACATGGAAGAGTTCCTCCCTCATAAAGCTGTTCTGAGCATCAAAAAAGTCAGTGCATGGAAAACAGCGCTGCCCTGGCACATGCTAGGAAGTGCTCCGGAAATGGCAGCTTGATGGCTGTTTCCTCCTCCTCCCCCCTTCCCCTCCTCTCCCCCTTCTCTCCCCACCCCCACTCCCTTCTTCTTTTTTATCAACATCATCGTCACATTAACATTATTTTCTTGTTCTTTTCCAGCAAGCATTTTGATAAACAGCGGCCCGGATACTATGGAAACAAGATGAGGCTCCTTTCGTTTCTTTTTTCAGCTGTGGAATGGACGTCTTCAGGCTTTGTGAATTGTGGGCACAGCAAAGGTTGCCTTGGGGATTGACGGCAGATATTTATGCTGCTTCATCTGACTAACCTGCACAACTCATTAAAACCAATCGCTTAAACTCTAGGCCCCCTCCCTGCCCAGCAATGGCCTTCCTACCACGGTGGACGGGTGAGCAGAGGGAAGATCTTTCCTGGGGCCGGTGGAGCTGGGCCTCCAGAACAGGAGTGGGGTTCGCGGGGAAGCCTTGTTCAGCTAAGTGAAGCACACCCCTTGGGGCGGCTGGGGTTTTGGTCATTGCTTTTTTTTTTTCTCTCTCTCCTTTTCTGCTCTAATAAACACTGGTGTTAAGCCTGCTTTCCATGGTGTCTCCTTTCCTCTCCTACAAGAAGAGAAGCAGAGGGTTTTCTTCCTTGTTTATCTTTGTGACTCCAGGATCAGAAAATTTACTGTTCTTTGAATAGGTGAATGGATAAAAATACAAACACCCGGCAGTTTTTCAGAGGAGCCATCTCTTTTGGTAAAGAGATTCTTTACCTAAGGCCAGCTCTGGAAATAGAGCCGTAACTTAGTACCAGCTCTACACCCTGGTCTTCTAGCCAAGGGGACACTTCTTATGGAAAGTGGGTTGCAGGTTCTGTATCCTAGTGCTCCTCACCTGTCTACAAACCCCAGAATCAGAGATTGGACTATCAAAGACCAACAAAAGCAGAAATTGGGAGGGCAAGGGAAAGTGGACCAGGTGATCCTAGGGAGAATGTAATGACATCCTCAAAAAGGATAAGGAGAGATGCTCGTCCGCCCTGGGCTACAGAGGAGGGTCTGTGCCAGGGGAGCCCGGAGGGCTTGTCCACGAGAAAGTTACTGAGCTTCTCAACAATGATGATACTAACATTTATTTTATCTCTATTATGGGCTGAATCCTGCACTAAGATTTTTACATACAGCGCCTCATTTGATCATCACACTGTGGACAAAAAAATGTTGCCTGCCGTTTCAGTAAACAGTGAATGTTGCCGGCCATCAAGCCATCAGCCACTGAACTGCCCTTGGACTGTGAGTTCGTCCTGAGAGGAATTCAGGATGGAGAAAAAACAGGATACTGACCCTAGATAGTGAAGATGCATATCTAAGGAATACTTTCAATGAGCCCAGACTTGCAACTTCCCAAACATTGAAAAGCACTAAAATCATTAACTTGAGATGTCTGGTTTTTTGTGATTAGCAGTAATCTTTCAATTCAGCTACCGGTGTGTTTGCTTTTTTTTTGTTTCCCAGCAAAAACTCGTGTGTAGGGCTTCCCTGGTGGCGCAGTGGTTGAAAGTCTGCCTGCCGATTCAGGGGACATGGGTTCGTGCCCCGGTCCGGGAGGATCCCACATGCCGCGGAACGGCTGGGCCAGTGAGCCATGGTGGCTGAGCCTGCGCGTCCGGAGCCCGTGCTCCGCAACAGGAGAGGCCACAGCAGTGAGAGGCCCGCGTACCGCAAAAAAAAAAAAAACCAAAAAAAAAAACCTCCTGTGTATAAGGCTCCTCCCTCACCTCTTCAGAGCAGTTCTCAGAGCTATCTGCGAGGCTGTCTCCCAGGCGATAGTCCTCAGTAAGTTCCCCGAATAAAACTTAAAATATTTAAGCAGTGCATTTTTCTTCAGTCGACAGCACCTACTCTGTGCAGTAGCTGTGGTTATTCTTCCCACTTTATAGATGAGAAAACTGAGGTTTACAGAATTTAGGTAGTGTATTAGTTTTCTACCTCAGCTGTAACAAATGACCAGAAACTTAAAACAACACACGTTTATTATCTTACATTCTGGAGGTCAGAAGTCCAACCTGAGTCTCATGGGGCTAAAGTCGGAGTGTCAGCCTCTCTGCAGGCTCTCAGGGTGAATCTGTTTCTTTGCCTTTTCCAGCTTCTAGAGGCTGCCTGCCTCTCTCATCTTGTGTCTTCTTTCCTCCGTCTCCAAGGCCAGTAATAATGAGTTGAGTTCTTCTCACACCATATCATTCTGACCAGCTCTCCTGCCTTTCTCTCCCACTTTTAAGGACCTTTGTGATTATATTGGGCCCAGTCAGATAACCCAGGACAGCCTTCCTGTCTTAAGGTTAGTTGATTAGTAACCTTGATTCCCCATTGCCACTCAAGGTAACATATTTACAGGTTCCAGGGATGAAGATGTGAACATCTTTAGGGGAGGTGTTATTCTGCCTACCACGGGCTACCAGAGCTGGAATCTGACCCTAGGAAGCCCCTCACTACTCTGGTCCCCCCAACCATCCTGCACCTCTGCCCTTAAACCTGAAATCCATCTGCCTTAAGTGGTTAAGTCGTTTTCTCACCTGAGCTCCTTGAGTGCTCAGGATGTGACTTTAATGGGACACTATTGCACCTCCCATCTAGCAGGGGCATTGTTTGAGTGCCAGACCCATTCCATGGACTCTGAAATTTAATACAGGGACTTGTATGGGGTGTAGTGGCAAACAGAACCGTCCTGCTCAGGCCACCACACCACCTGTGTCTCGGTGTTTTCCAAGAAGGAGGAGCTTCACGTGTGTGGGGGACAGGATGCAAGGTAATGACACTGATAGGTTCCAAAGAAGAGCAGGAATGAAGCAGAATTAAAAATAAAGTGGACCCACAGGGAGCCAGGGTCTCACATCCCAGCAGGGAAGGAGGGGCCTCCTTGAGTTTCTAGGAAACTTGGGCACAGCTCACATCTCAGGGGCAAACACTCCTTTTATGATCAGAGGGCATTCTTCTTCTATCAGATAGACCCTGATTTTCAGCCTCCTCCCCTGGACACACATGCCGGCTGTGCTTACTTTACCTGGTGCACACTTCCCAGAGGCCACAAAGGGGCTAGAGCTCTGTGTTCACAGTGAGCTCACTCCAATGTCACCTCCCCCACTCACAGCAGCTTCTCAGATGGAAGGTGAGTGAGAGTGAGGGTACCGCAGGACAAACTTGACAGCAGCAGAAAACAGGCTTGGAGCCAGACTGCATTCCAATCCTGGCTCCACCACCTGACTAGCTGTATGCCCTTGGGCAAATTGATTAACCTCTCTGGGCCTGAACTCCCTTATCTGTAAAATGGGAGTAATAATAATAATACTTAGTTAAAAATGTTGTGATTATTCCTTTATTGAGTAGCACTCCATAAAAGTAGCCATTACTACTTAAAAACATTGTTGGGCATTATTTTATCAATCAAGATAAATTCTCACTCTATTTATATTTTAAAACTTTTTTAGAGAAGAGGTAGAGAGTGGTTGGGGGAATCCAGAATACAGAAGGGCTGTCTCCCTACCTGAGAAAGAGTTGCCATCTTTACATTACTGAAACTTCCTATCTCTGAACAAGGTCTATCTCTCCATTTATTTAGGCCATTTTTTAGCATCCATTGTTACAATTTTATAATTTTCTTTCTAAAGATTGTGTTCTGTGAGCATTATTCCTGGAGACCTTGCAGGACTCTTAAAATTATAATTGGAATTTTCTATTTATTTATTTATTTTTGGCTGCGTTGCGTCTTCAGTGCTGCGTACGGGCTTTCTTTAGTTGCGGCGAGCAGGGGCTACTCTTAGTTGCGGTGCGCAGGCTTCTCATTGCAGTGGCTTCTCGTTGAGGAGAGTGGGCTTTAGGTGTGCAGGCTTCAGTAGTTGCAGCACGCGGACCTTAGAGTGTGTGAGCTTCAGTAGTTGTAGGGCACAGGCTTAGTTGCTCCGTGGCATGTGGGATCTTCCAGGACCAGGGATCGAACCCGTGTCCCCTGCATTGGCAGGTGGATTCTTAACCACTGCGCCACCAGGGAAGTCCTGGAATTTTCTTAAAATTACATTTTCTAGGGAATTCCCTGGCAGTCCAGTGGTTAAGACTCTGCACTTTCACTGCTGAGGGTGCAGGTTCAATCCCTGGTCGGGGAACTAAGATCTTGCAAGCTGCCATGCAGCACAGCCAAAAAAAAATTAAAAAATAAATAAATTTTAAAAGTATATACTCTAGTTTGTTATTCCTCTGTGTATAGGAATAATATTGATTTTTATATATTGATTGTGTCCAGCTACCTTTCTGATATCTCTTATTAACTCTAATACTTCGGGGTTTTGAGAGGGTTACTATGTATGACATTTGCTCCTCTCCCAAGTTTAGAACAAATGGAGAAGTAAATACAGGAGTCAGATGGACAGAGGTACAAGCTATCACCTTTATTACTCATAAGGTTCTTTGCAAAATATGGGTTAAATCTGTGGCTACAATAGGCTCTTTAATACCCCATTCTGAAACAGGAGGGAAGGAGGCAGGGCACAACATTTAAAAGAATGACATAGCCCGAGGACATGACATAAACTGATTAGAACCAAATAGGTCCAAGATGGTGGAAGATTTGACTTCCAGCAGACCTTGAGCCTCATTATACCTCAAGCCTCATTATACGTAACACATTAGCATCGACCAGCGCCATGACAGTTCTGAGGCCAACCATCAGAGATCAAAAAGTGGGCGTTGGTCCAATTCCTGGACACCTCCGTCCCTTCCCCAAAATAGCTGGAATACTCCTCCCAGTCATTAGCCTATGAAATTACCCACCCCTATAAAAACTGACAACCCCAAACCCTGGGACTGCTCTCGCCTTCTGAGATGGCCTGCATTCTGTCTGGGAAGTGTGTTTCTCTCTAAATAAATCCACTTCTTACCTATCACTTTGTCTCTCACTGAACTCTTTCTGCCATGAGACATCAAGAACCTGAGCTTCGGGCTTCCCTGGTGGCACAGTGGTTGAGAGTCCGCCTGCCGATGCAGGGTCGCGGGTTCGTGCCCAGGTCCGGGAGGATCCCACATGCCGCGGAGCGGCCGGGCCCGTGAGCCATGGCCACTGAGCCTGCGCGTCCGGAGCCTGTGCTCCGCAATGGGAGAGGCCACAACAGTGAGAGGCCTGCGTACCGTGAAAAAACAAAAACCAAAACCAAAACCTGAGCTTCATTAAGTCCTGAGACCAGGTGTGTGATTTCAGTTAAAAGAACGTGGGTTCAAGTCCCAATCTGAGTTACACAGTTTCAATTTCGTAATTAAATGTACCCAGTTGCAGACAGAGCTGGAAAACTGCAGGCCCTGCCGTTGTAAATCCCATGGAGTACAGGAGCAGAGGGTGAGAGGTTCCTACGGGCAAGCTGGTTCCCCAGGAGAGTAGAAAGGAGGGTACTGGGCTGTGCAGGCTCAGTTCCTTCTCCAAACTTGATAAATCACTCTTCTGGGGTGGGTGAGGGAGCAAATGGAGGCCAAGGGTGTTATTCTAATGGAGCTACCGCCATGAAGAAACAGGAAACAAATGTCCCTCCCATATTGTAGGTTCCATCACATTTTCTATGTAGAAAATCTTATTGTCCATGACAATACTGTTTCTTCTTTTACAAGAAGCATAACCCTTATTAGTTTTTCCTGTCTTATCACTGTACCTAGGACTTCTAGAACAGTGTTGAACAGAGGTCATAATAGTGTCTTCTTGCCTCATACCTATCTTTAAAGGGAATAAATATGATTGCTGTAGCCTTTTGGTAGAAAGCTATTTTTGGGCTAGGGAAGTTCCCGTCCGTTCTTAGTTTGAAAAAAAATTATAAAGGGGTATTTAATTTTTTGAATGCTCTTTTGCATTAATTGAAATAAATATACTGTGAGTTCTTTGGTGGCCTAGTGGTTAGGGTTCCAGGCTTTCACTGCTGTGGCCTGGGTTCAATCCCTTATGCAGGGAACTGAGATCCTGCAAGCCAAGTGGCATGGCCAAAAAAAAAAAAAAAAACCATATTATTTGTAACAATTTTAATGTGATAATAATAGATTTTTCTAATGTTAAACCATCCTTAAATTCCTGAGCTAGTACAGCTTGTCAGGGAAGATTTCCTAGAGGGAGAGCCTTCAACGATTTTGAAGTAATTAGCTGGACAAAGGAGATGGAGGTGGGGAAGAAGGGGAGGGAAGGGTAAGGGCCAGAGTTGTTGCAGGCAGGGGCAGCAGCAGGTGCAAAGGCCCTCACGTGGGGAAGGAGCCCCTTTGTTGTAGGAACTTCCTGAAAGCCAGTGTGGCCAGTGAGGAGTGAGCGGAGAGTGTCTGAGAAGAGGTGGTAAGTAGTAAGTCTCCTCCGGTCCCGTTACCCTCTGCACCAAACCTGTAAACTCACCTGATAGAAAACAAGTCTCTGCCTCAGAGATTTTTCAACTGATTAACACTGACAACAGGGCTTCCCTGGTGGCTCAGTGGTTAAGAATCTGCCTGCCAATGCAGGGCACACGGGCTTGAGCCCTGGTCTGGGAAGATCCCACGTGCTGCGGAGCACCTAAGCCCGTGCACCACAACTACTGAGCCTGTGCTCTAGAGCCCACGAGCCACAACTACTGAGCCCACGTGCCGCATCTACTGAAGGCCCCGTGCTCTAGAGCCTGTGCTCTGCAACAAGAGAAGGCACCCAATGAGAAGCCCGCGCACCGCAACGAAGAGTAGCCCCCACTCGCCGCAACTGGAGAAAGCCTGTGAGCAGCAGTGAAGACCCAACACAGCCAAAAATAATAAACAAATAAAAATAAATTAAAAAAAAAACGCCAACATTTTTTGTGTGGTTCAGTTTAGGTAGTTTAAATCTCTCTGTTTCTCTTTTAATTAGATGTTGGCCCTGCCTTTCCTCTCTCTTGGTCATGTCAAGGTTCCTCTTCTCTTCTCTTTGGTGGTTTAATGGGCAGCAGAGAGAAGTTGTTCTCAAAGTGTGGCCCTAAATGCAACAGATTTCTGTGTATTAATTTTGTAACCTGAAACTTCACCAAATTTATTGATGAGCTCTAGTAGTTTTCTGGTAGCATCTTTAGGATTTTCTATGTATAGTATCATGTCATCTGCAAACAGTGACAGTTTAACTTCTTTTCCAGTTTGGATTCCTTTTATTTCTTTTTCTTCTCTGACTGCTGTAGCTAGGACTTCCAAAACTGTGTTGGATAAAAGTGTCGAGAGTGGACCTTCTTATGTTGTTCCTGATCTTAGAGGAAATGCTTTCAGCTTTTCACCATTGACTATGATGTTAGCTGTAGGTTTGTCGTATATGGCCTTTATTACATTGAGGTATGTTGAGGCCAGTAGGGAACTTGTCAGATATGCAAACTCTCAGACCCCGAGGGCTTGGGGCCCTGCAGTCTGGTTTTAGTGAGCCCTCCAGGTGATTCTGTTACCGAGAGGTTGAGAACCACTGAGTCAGAGCTTCCTGATGCTATGGGAAGAACCCAAGACTGAGAGCTGGGAGGCCTGGGCTCTGGTCCTCTTTATTCATTTCTCCAACAAGTATGTTCTGAGTACCTACTGTGTGTCGTGCACTGTTCTAAGCCCTGGGGACCCAGAAATGAACAAGACAGACAAGGTTGAATTTAAAAAAATTTTTTTAAATTCATACATATATTAATATAAACCACCATTTTAACCATTATAAAGTATACAATTTAATGGCATTTAGTACATTCACAATGTTGTGCAACCGTCATCACTATCTCGTTCCAGAACATTTTATCACCCCAAAATGAGACTCCACGACCATGAGGCAGTCATTCCCTGTTTGTCCCTCTCATCATCCCCTAGCAACCACCAGTCTGCTCTCTGACTCTATGAATTTACCTATTCTGGACATTTCACGTAAATTGAATGATGCGATATGTGGCCTTTTGTGTCTGTCATTTTTCACTTAGTATATGTTTCTAAAAGTCATCCATGTTGTAGCTTATGTCAGCACTTCATGCCTTTTTGTGGCTGAATAATATTCCATTGGATGGATGCACCACATTTTGTTCACCCATTCATCACTTGATGGACCATTTTGGCCGTTTCCACTTTTCAGCTATTGTGAATAGTGCTGCTATGAACATTTGTGTACAAATTTTTGTTTGAGTCTCTGTTTTCAATTTCTTTGGGTGTATAATTAAAAGTAGAATTGCAGGGTGATATGGTAATTCTATGATTACCTTTTTGAGGAACCACCAAACTGTTTTCTATAGTGGCTGCACCACTTTACATTCCCACTAGCAACGTATGGGGGTTCCAGTTTCTCCACATCTTTGCCAACACTTGTTATCTTCTGTTTTATTATAGCCTTCCTAGTAGGTGTGCAGAGGTATCTTACTATGGTTTTGATTTGCATTTCCCTAATGACTAATGAAGCATCTGTTCATATGCTTATTGGCCATTTGTGTATTTTCTTTGGAGAAATATCTATTTAAGTCCTTTACTCATTTAAAAAATTCAATTGTTTGTCTTTTTTTTTTTTTTTGGCGGTACGCGGGCCTCTCACTGCTGTGGCCTCTCCCGTTGCGGAGCACAGGCTCCGGACGCACAGGCTCAGCGGCCATGGCTCACGGGCCCAGCCGCTCCGCGGCATATGGGATCCTCCCGGACCGGGGCACGAACCCGTATCCCCTGCATCGGCAGGCGGACTCTCAACCACTGCGCCACCAGGGAGGCCCCAATTGTTTGTCTTTTTGTTGTTGTCGTTGTTGTTTTTGGTTGTGCCACGGGGGTTGCAGGATCTTAGTTCCCCAACCAGGGACTGAACCCTGGGCCACAGCAGTGAAAGCATGAAAGTGCCGAGTCCTAACCACTGAACCACCAGGGAATTCCCTTGTTTTGTTATTGAAGGGCTGATGTCTTGTAGTGCCTAAGAGCAGTGTTTACTAGAGGTGGAATCTTGGACAAGTTACTGAACCTCTCCTGCCTCAGTTTCCTCTTCTGTAAAATGGGGATAATAATAGAACCTACAGTAAAGGATAGTGTGAAGAGTAAATGACCTACTGTGTGCAGAGTTCTTGAAACCTTGCTGGCACACGGTAGGTTTGTGCCATGTAATTGATAGCCCGTATTACACATGAGATGAGACTAACGATAGTAACTAAACACGAAATTATCAGAGATGAATGACTGCTGGGAAGGAGACAAAACACTGATGCAATAGAGAGTGACTGGAAGGCTATTTTAGGTCGGGTGGACAAGGAAGGCTTTTCAGAGGAGGTGACACTTGAGCTGACACCGGAATGACAGGAAGGAGCCAACTGCGGGAAGATCCATGTACAGGAAGAGCATTTCAGGCTGAGGGAACGGCTGGGGCAAGACGGGAGCAAGCTGGCCAGTTCAAAAAACTGCATGAGAGAAGGACGGGGCTGCCAGGGTGGGCGCTGGGCTTTCCCTGCATGGGGGTCCTGGCTGATGGTGACAGCATGAGGGGGCATGAGTTTTGGAGTCAGGAAGCCTAGGTGTCCAGGTCTCTATGTATTAGCTGGGACACTGGGGACAAGTTACTTAGCCCACTTGGAAAAGCCCTCCGTTTTCTCATGTTAAATGTGAGGCTGGTTATATTTATCTCATGGGCCTGCTGTGAAGCTCAAATGAGAGAAAATTCAGAGGGGGGAGGGACACACACTTTAGATGATATTAATCACAGGTATGTGCAGCAGGGGGCGCTCAATTGCAGTCTAGCTAATCCCCTTGTATTGGCCCAAAAGAGCACAGGCGGTTTTGAAAATACCTTTTGGTGGGGTTGGTAACGGAAACATGACCTGTGCTTTTCTACCTCAGCATTGTGGTTCATGCAGCCCTCGTAGCCTCCCTCCTACCTTCCTTGAAACTTCCTTCAAGGTCTTTGAACCTTCTTTCAAGGTCCAGTCCAGCTGAGCTTTTATTGAGCACCCCTCCCCACCATGGGCCAGGCCTGGGGCTCTGCAGGTAAATGGCGTGGTCTGTGACTTCATGGCGCTTCCATGCCACCTCCTCTACCAGGCTTCTTCCTGCTGCATCAGTTAGAAGCACTGCACGCTCTCCTGCACGGCTGCAGCACTTTGTCCTCAGGGGATAAAGGAGGTCAGGGGAAGAGCTTGGATTTGGAGTCCTGGTCTCCTCCTTACCGGTATCCAGGGTACACGGAGCCCCGCCACGGTCGAGAGCGCTCTGAAGCTGGATTGTGGGGCTGAATCCAGATCCACCACTCATTAGTAACTTAACCTCTCTGTGCCTCAGTTTCCTCATCTGTGAAATGGAGATAATAGTACTTACTTCATAGGATCGTGATAAAGATTCAATCTAGTTAATTGTAATATAGATAAAGCACTAGATGAATGCCTGGCGGGTAAGTGTTATGTAAATATTTGCTTATTAAAATAAATAAAATCAGTAAAACAGACATGGGCAAGCCACTGGACAGCCAGAGCCTCAGTTTCCAAATCTGTCCATTGGGGCTACTGTGAGGCTCCAGTGGGATAATATATGCACAGTGCCTGGCACAAGGCAGCCCCTCCACAAAGCCAGCTCCCTTCCTCCCTCCCGGCCCTGGGTCCTGCTGGGGCCCTGTCTGCCTTTCCAGCAACCGCTCAGGACCAGAGAAACAGAAACAGGCCTTATCTGTAACCCAGAGACTGCACTGTGAAGGTTCTTAGGAAATGTATGCTCTATGGAATTGGAAAAGGAGAGAAGAAATTGGACATGGTGTGTGTATGTGTCCGTGTGTGTCTGTCTGTGCCTGCGCTGGGGCAGGCGGTGGGCACACAACACTGGCCACCCCGCAGCCCACACAATGCTGCCGGGAGGAAAGAGCGGTTTTATCCAGCCCAGGGCAAGGGCGGGGCGCCGGGGGCTGCGAGGGCAGGGCCGGCCACTAGGGGTCAGTGTGTCTCCGCCGCAGGCCGCTTACCTGACTGGGGAAGGCGCCCACTGACAGTTTCTGACAGTTTGTACCATCTCCTGCCTAACGTTAAAAAAAAAAAAAAAATTAATTAATGTATCTTTCTCCGTAGCAGAGAAAGGAGCCCAGACAACCGAAATAACAAGCCTCTCTTTGCAGGAAAATGCAGGAGGTGGTTAAACCGTCCCGTCCTTCGCATTCCTGGGCTGAAGGAATAAGAATCCAATTGTGGTTTCTGCTCTGGTTATCTTGGTGCCTCCGAGGGTGCCATGGGGGAAAATCTGCTGAATTCTTCCTTTTCTATTTTCTGCCTTGGCGAGGAGGAGGGCGTTAATGCCGGCTGGTAGTTACTTGAAACTGAGATGGATGGTAATGGGGTGTGTTAACAAACAAGGGCAGGAAGTAAAGTGTCGTATTTTCTGGAGGGCGAACCGCTCCCCGGAGACAGAGCGGCAGGATTCTAGTGAGGAGACACTCTGAAGGAAAAAAACACACACACACACACACAAAACTCTGCATAATCTGCTCTCTCTCCGTCCCTTTTTGGTGCCTCTTTGGTGAGACATAAATTGTGTCTTATCCCGGGGCTGGCTAACAGGCAAATAACTGGGCACCAAAACAAACAACAAAAAAAACCCAAACTTAGATTCCTGCTTCAATGTTTAGTTATTTCTTTGTCTCGGGCTGAGTCTGGAGATAAAGAAGACTTCAGGACGTGGATGTAGACTTCACCACATCAGAGCTGCCTGCCTGGAACCCAGTCCCTGTGTGATGGTGACCCCCCTCCTCAAGCCCACTGACCCCACTGTTGGATGCTGTGAAGCTGCCCCCTTACTGGTGCTCTTGCAAATGTAGGAAACAACCTCGCCCCATTTCCTGCATCCTTGTCGCCCTCCTCCGTGGCACCTTCTTGATTCCCCTGCAAGAACCCGAGGCTCCCACCAGCCTTGTGTACCCCTCCCCCGCTGTCCCTTGTGTAGAACCATATCACAGCCTCTCTGAACAATGTGCTCTTTGAAGGCCTGGCTGCCATCTCCTTCTTTGTGTGCCTAGCACCTGGCGTGGTGCCTGGTACATTGTTAGTAGGTGCTTGATATATGTTTGTGAATGAGTAACTGGTGATGTCCTGAACCCCCCGGCTAGAAAGAATAGGACCAACGTTTATTGAAGACATTCCCTGTCCTAAATGCTTTGCACGTTTTCTCTCATACAATCCTTATACCATCCCTGGGAGACAGGAACTAGCATGTTGTTATCATCAGCATTCCCATTTTACAGATTTGGAAGTTGAGCCTCGCAAGAGGAAACCACCGACTTGCCCACTGCCATGGAGCCTGGTAACCGCAGAGCAGGGATGTACCTGGCGATCGGTGCTTCAAGACCTCTGCTTACTGGGATGGCCCACTCCCTGGCCCCTGGATCCCTGGCATGGCACTTCACACTAGCTAACTTGTTCTATTATAGAGACATGCACTCCTTGAAGCCAGGGCTGTGCTTGCAGCTTCTCTGTAGCCCTCAAGAGAGAAAAGACCAATCAGGGCAGGGGCTGGAGTCCTCTGGAAGCGGGTCCCTGGGTTTGGCTTTGGTTTAGGCTGAATGGATCCCCGTGGGTCCTGACTACTCAGGACTCTGGAGCCACACTGCCTGGATCCAGATTCCAGCTCTGCCACTTGCTAACAGGGCCCATCCCTTAACCTCGCTGGGCCTTGCTTTCCCCATTCGCAAAAAGCGCATAACAGTAGCGCCCGCCGCATAGAGCTATTGTGGGGATGGAATGAGTGGGTGTATTTGTGTTGAGGGTGCTGGGTACTAACATCTACTGCATGTTAGTTGTTCTCATTTGAGACACGGACACAGAATCTGCACTTTTTGCTGCCACTTCTCAACTGTATGCTTGTCCCTATACTGGTCATCAAATGTCTGTGGGCCTTACAGTGCCCTTTTTTCATAGGAAAGGTAGTCACTCCATTAAAAACAAACAATACACCAACAGACTTGCGCCTTTGAGCTCACAGGGGAAGGCGAACACTTGGTCTCCGCCTTAGCCCTCCCCTTCATGTCACACATTAACATATAAATCAACAGGGGATGCCCATATAAGGTCTGGTATTCAATACATTCAGCTTATGGCTGCTTTGGGTGGACATACGTTCACAATTAATGAAGCCAGCCGGCTTCTCCGGATGGATATAAATACTCTAGGAAGAGAAAGCCAAGACCAAAGGCTTAGGACACCCCGTGCCGGAAGCACCAGCTCAGGCTCTTCCTGTGCGTGATGCAGCATGACTCCATCCTTAGCCCTTCCTGAGGGCTGGGTGAACCCACCACAGACACATTTTTGTCAGTGTTCCCAGTGGTGTCACCAGATCCCATGTTCTCTAAGACTAGAATGCATGCTATTAAGTCTACTTCAGAAAGGGCACAGAGAGGCATGTGGGTGGGGACCCACACCACTGGGGAGTGACTCTCATTGTTATCACTCAGTCTCCAAATATCTATGGAGCACTTGCTATACCCTTGGGCACAGTACTAGGTGTGGGGATACCAGTGGGTCCCTGTCTCCAAGGAACAGGCAGCCTAATGGGCAACAGCTAATGGACAGGAAATGCTGTTATGTTGAGCGCTGGGAAGGGGGAGGCCAGGGTGCTCTGGGGTTTATATGGGGGTGAGGAGGCCCTACTTTGGCCTGGGGATCAGGAAGGTTTCCCAGAGGAGTGCTAAGCTGGGTTGTGAGGAATGTGCTAGGCAGAGAGAGGGCCTGTTCCTAGCTTGTTCAACACCCTGGCATTGAGGAGAAGGTGGAGGAAGTGTGTGGGGCTGGAGTGAGGAGGCTCCCAGGGCAGGGAGCATGTGTGGAGGTGCGCCTGCACATGTAGGAGGGCAGAGCACGTGGTGCCTTAAGGACTTGAGGATTCATTGCTATCCAACCAGGTTCTTTTTGCCCAACGGACAGCGAGCGGAGACACTGAGGCTTGCAGCAAAGAGGGTTTATTTGCAAGGCAGCCAAGTGAGGAGATGAGAGAACAAATCTCAAACCCACCACCGTAAAGGCAAGGGGCTCAGGGTATTTATGGGATAACACATAAAGAAGCAGGGTGCTCTAAGGCATGGGGAGCGTGGGGGAAGGATTGGAAGAAGGTGTAATAATGTGGTTCTGTGCAGGTATATCTAGGCTACAGGGCTCTGCATGTTCTGAGGGTGGAGTTTTCAGGCCTCTGATGTCAAAAGGTCACTGAGTGGATACTCACGCATGCCCAGTTGAGTGGTCGGTGGTCCTATCCAGCCTTAACCAGCTCAGCTCAAACTAGATGCGACTGACTCCAAGTTCCTGGAAAGCAACTTTGGCAAACATCTTATTGTTTAGGTTATGTGCATTTTGGAGGACATACAAGTCTTAAAATGACCTTGATTAGTGAAGGCAGGTGAAATGGATTTAAGCCACGGTTTCAGCCCCCCCTTGATTATTCCTCAACCTTGAGAAAGAGAGGCAACAATTTCTCTGGCTACTTCCTGCTGATAAGGGGCGTAGACCTAACAAGGGCTTGAGGACTGAGAAGGCATAACTAGAAGAGAACAGTCATTCTGGTAATGTAACAAGTGATTTAAATTGCCTTCTGAAGAGTTTAACCTTACCAAGGTCACCACTGACTGTATTGCAGACAAAGACGATCACCTTAATTTCTTCCTCACAGCTTCCTTCTGAAAAGGATCTTGAGATCTCTTAGGCATTCCCCTGCCCACTCAGAGAAGTCAATGTCGGGGGTCCAAAGAGCCAAGGTTTGGATGATCTTGGTTGCAGTTTTTCTTCTGCAGCATGGTTTCCATATCTCACTGCGTTCCTCATAAGGTCCAGTCCAGCAAGGATGGATCTGGTCTGTGGATGTTTAATCTTCCAAGATTTCAGCCTAGAGGTTCACTGTTTCCTCCTTTAAGAGTTTCCTTCTTTGGTGTATTCTTCTGGAATGGTTGCAGGCTATTCTTTTCAGGATTGGAACAATAGAGTCCGTAATGCACAAGCCTGTTCTGGTGGTACTTTGTGTCCATTTGTCCAGGTGCAGAGGTAACCCTTTTGCTGAGTCCCTTGTTGAGGTCTTCAGTTTGGCCCTTCTCTTCCCTGTGTTAGGACAGCAGCCAGCAGAGTGGCCTGTTTCATTCTCTGTTGTTCCCTTTTCTCCTGAACCTGGTCTCTGCCATTAAAAACTTTAAAGGCAATTTCAACAACTTGAGACATAAGCATCGCTAAACTCCCTTCTGTTACCAGGGTTGCCACCAGACCCTTGCTCAAAACCCATAAACCCCCTCCCTTGAACAGGAACTAACATATCTTTAAGGTACAAAGTCTAGACACAAAGAAAGGAAGCTATAGGAAGAGAAAAACAAAAACCAGATAGAACCAGCTGAAACCAAGATGGCAACGAATCTGATCTCCAACAGACCCTGAGTCTCATTCTACGCTGATTTTACTACATTAACATAATGAATGACACACCTACTAGTGGCCATGGCTGGAAGTCACAGACCATAAAGGGGTGACACCCCACTTCCAGGAAAGCCCTGCCTCTCTCCCAGAAAACTAACGCTTATGCCTCCCCGTCATTAACCTCACTCCTCCCACTGTTCTTACTCCTTAACAGCCAATCCCTCTCACTTAAGGGGAGAAGTTGATTTGTGAACTAAGTTCCTGTGTCACCATTCTCTGGCCATTGCATAAAGCTTGTGCTGCTTCCACCTCAGCTTCAGTTTTGTTTTCGGTTGCATGAACACAAATGGAAAAAGAACCTTCCCAGCCAAGGCAGAGGACCTTGGCGGGACTAGGGCCCAAGCAGGGTCCATACCACTTAATTCAGTAACACTTCTACCTTTTGCAGTTTCTTCTGTATATTGGGGGCACTCTGACCAGTAAGTCATATTAACTATCTTTAAATTCTCTGGGGCCATAGGTCTGTATCTGTAAACTGCCTAAGGGCTTTAAAGACCCTTTCTAGAAATTCCAAAGGATCCTCATTTGGTTTCTGTTTTAACTCCCGTACTCTATTAAGGCTTCTTTGTTTTGGTGTCCCTCTTCACAATCCTGCAAGAATGCACTCTTAGTCATGTTCAACTTTTAGCCTATCCCTAGCATTCACATCCCAGTTAGGATCCACTGCTGGTACAGCTACTCTTGCTGCCTCCCGTACCAGCTTGCCAGGTACTGTGTGAAGCCGATCTACCTCCTCCATAGCTTTATCCAGCACTGGTATATGTTCTTCTGAAGTGAAGAGGATATTTAATAAATTTTGAACATCTGTCCAGGTTGGGGTGTGGGTTGCAAAAAAAATCGATGAAAAGATTTTCCATTCTCTTTGGATCATCTCTATAAGACGGCATATTGCTCTTCCAGTTAAATTAATTGGACGTTGATCTGAGTCCACTCCCTTTTCTCAACCCCATCAACTGCCCAGTCTCAGCATTTACAACCCTAGTGGGGACTTGCCTTAATGAATCTTGCCCCCCCCGCCGTATAACTAGGTTACTGGCATCTGCATGTTCCGAGGGTGGAGTTTTCAGGCCTCTGATGTCAAAATGTCACTCAGTGTAGATACTCGTGCATGCCCAGGTGAAGTGTTGGTGGTCCTATCCAGTCTTAACCAGCTCAGCTCCAACTAGAACAGGGTAGCTCCCTGGCCAAATTGAGTGCCTAGTGGGTATAAGAGGGGGAGACCATTCTTATTTCTTGACCCTCAGAGACTGAGGTGGCCAGACCTGAGGCTGTGGCTCAGGTGCTGGCAACGAAAGAGCAGCAACACCATTGTATGTGGGTGGAGGAGGAGCAGTCAGAGTGTTCAGCTGAATCAACAGCAAGTTGAGAAAGTTGTCCTCCTTTTCATTAGAGTCAAGCAAAACAAATTGCTTTGCCTTCCTTTTCTGTTGGACTATAAGGTTACATCTTCCTTTTTTTAAAATTAATTAATTAATTAGTTTTGGGCTGCATTTGGTCTTTGTTGCTCCACGTGGGCTTTCTCTAGCTGCGGTGAGCAGGGGCTACTCTTCATTGTGGTGCACGGGCTTCTCACTGTGGTGGCTTCTCTTGTTGTGGAGCACGGGCTCTAGGAGCGCGGGCTTCAGTTGTTGTGGCTTGTGGGCTCTAGAGCGCAGACTCAGTAGTTGTGGTGCACGGGCTTAGTTGCTCCGCAGCATGTGGGATCTTCCCAGACCAGGGCTCAAACCTGTGTCCCCTGCATTGGCTGGCAGATTCCTAACCACTGCACCACCATGGAAGTCCAAGGTTACATCTTCTTTGCACAGGTTTATTTTGATACAGTAACATAAGACTGTACATAGGATATTACATCCCATTTTTCTTCCCATTTACAAAATAAATCTAGTTGCAGAATTATATGGTAATTTAAGGACCCATTTTCAGGTCACCTTGCTCCTGAGTCTAAAGGATATTGTGACCACATAGTGTTACAAAAAAAAATCTTTTTCTTTACCATGGATTCATAATTTGAAAGTTATCCAATTAAAAGAATACAGCCTAGAGGGCTGCAAGAGGGAATTGGATTAACATATCCCATATTGAAGGGGTTTTGCTTCCAGGTGGAGCAGCAATGAAATCTTTCTAAGAGTCCTTGCTATAGTCACCAAGAAGCTCAATCCCCAATAGCCAATTCTTTACAATTAAGACAATCAGACACAGACAAATGAGACCAACACAAACAAAACCAGAACTAGAGCCCTGGGCCTTTAACTCAGGTACGGAGTGCCTCAGTAGTGGTAACTTTTCATATTGCCTGCCAAAATCCTGCCAGGTGGGCCTCCAACCTGCCATTTGGTCAGGATCGCAAAGACAATGTAGGCATAGGTGATTTCTTTAACAAAATTACTCTCCCAAAAAAGTCTTCCGAACCTCAAAACCCTGAAACCCCAAAAGTGTCTCTTTGCTGCAAAACAAAACTAAGCACCAAAGGTTGGTGGCATCTCACCAGGAAATCCAAGGGATGGTCCCTGGAACAGATGGACCAGGCAGCTGCTTGGACTCATCCACAGGTTCTCAATACCAGCAAGAGGCCCACAAACCACAGACAAAATGTCTATCTTGTCTTACCTCCTGGCTGGCTTGCCAAATGCTGGGACTCCGAGGTTTGCAGCAAAGGGAGGGTTTATTTGCCAGGCAGCCAAGCGAGGAGATGATAGAGCAAATCTCAAATCCACCTCCTTGAAGGCAAGAGGCCCAGGGTATTTCTGGGTTAATGAATAAAGAAGCAGGGTACTCTAAGGCATGGGGAGCATGGGGAAAGGTGATTGGAAGAATGTGTTATAATGTGGTTCTGCACAGGCATAACTAGGTTACTGGCATCTGCATGTTCCGAGGGTGGAGTTTTCTGGCCTCTGATGTCAAAAGGTCACTCAGTGTAGATACTCGTGCATGCCCAGGTGAAGGGTCGGTGGTCCTATCCAGTCTTAACCAGCTCAGCTCCAACTAGAGCAGCTGACTCCAAGTTCCTAGAAAACAACTCTGGCAAACATCTTATTGTTTAGGCTATGTGATGCTTGGAGGACTTTGCAAGCCTTAAAATGACCTTGATTAGTGAAGGCCCGTGAAATGGATTTCAGGCCACAGTTTCTATTACAAGGGTAATAGGGTACAGTTGAAGTATTTAAACAAGAAAAATAAGGTGATAAGGTTTACATTTAAAAAGTTGCGTATAGCTGTGTTGTGGATTGGCGGGGAGTAGAGAGAAGCAAAGGTGATCTTGGGAGACCAATTAGGAGATTCCATATTTGGCTGGGGGAGAGATGTGGGTGGGTGGCCTGCAGTGGGGTGGGAGGGGTGGGATGGAGAAGATCAATTTTACAAACATTTAGGTGATAAAATTAATAGGACTGGATTTGGGGTGACAAAGGAGAAAGAGGAATCACAGAAGACTCCTAGGTTTTGCGTTTGAGCAAAGGAGTGGATGGTGGAGGAGAAGTGGGCTTGGGGCAGAGTGGACTGTAGGTTCAGCTTGGACACGTCGAGTCTGAGGTCCTGGTGAGACGTTGGAGTGGGGGCTATTGGGTAGGGTCTGGAGTCTGAAGTGCAGCAGATAGGGGGGCTGGTGTTAAAGATTGGGTGTCATTGGCCATCATAGGTGGCCTTTAAAGCCACAAAGTGGATGAGGTGGCCCAGCCAAGTAAGCATGTCAGTGCTGGAATGGAGAAAGTGAACGGTGCTCATGGAATTGGAGGAGTGGAGAAGGGGAGACTGCAGATAGCAGGGCTGGGCTCTCCCGCAGCACGATCTGGCATTTGTCTCGGTAACCAATCTTAGGTGGCAAACCCTTTTTGGTACTATTATGGCTTTGGAGGAAGGAGCAGTGACATAGGCCCTTTCAACCACATGATGAGAATTTACAGTCATTTCTTAATCTGTTTTGGGGACTTGCCTAAACCTTGTTGGGATTTAAAAGTCATGGGTCCGTTGCTGCTGCTTTGCTTTGCTGAAATCCTTCCCACCTGATCTTGTTGCAACAAGGACCTCTCTCGAGTGCTCCTTCTGTCGCTTGCGGTCCTCGCCCTAGGCAAACTGGGATTCCTGATAAAGGAAGGGCTAGAGAGGGGTCCCCTCTCAGCTTGTGGCCTGTCTGACTTGCTCTTAACTAGTGGTAAAAGTTGCTCTGGAGGGAAGGGTGCCTCTCGAAGATTTGAACATTTAAATGAATGACCCAGCCCTTACCCTCTCACCTTTATGCTCTCTCTGATTCTGTCTTTCCCGGTGTCTTTGATGTCCTCCACTGGTGGCGTGGGAGATGATTTTAGATGGTAGATGGACATGACATTATATAAGATAAAATCACAGAGTGATAAATTTACTTTATTTTCAATCCTGTTTATGGAAAGGAGAAAAATCCCAGGATGTTTTAAGTTCTTACTAATCTTTCCTTTTAGCAAAGAGTGAGCAGGTACCTGGGACCAGACAGAAGCTTTAGTCAGCTCTACTAGCTAGTGTCATTTGCTTTATTTTCATCGATTTTTATTTTCCCTTCTCTTTATGGCCCACGATGCTTTCACAGTTGTAGTGCTATTCCTGCATATTTCCAGCTCTCTGCTTTGTGGGGTTATTTGTCACCTCAGCTAACCTGACCTATCCTGATTGCTGCAGTAATGATGTAAATTATTCTTTTGAAATAAGTGTATTTGAGTAAGTTCACAGTTGGAACACAGTTATGGCACAATATCTGAAGGTGATAACATGAGTGGCAAAGTTTCGAGAATGATGGGTGAGATTACAGAATTTTTTAAGGGGCTGACCTAATTAGTGTGATTGGTTGTCCTGGTTTTCCTGGGATTGTGTGTCTGGGATGTGGGACTTTCAGCTTGAGAACCGAGAAAGTCCCAGGCAAACTGAGATGAGTTTGTCAGACTGATTCTAAGTGAAACTAACTGATTGTCTTCGCTCACTGGTCTTAATCAAAGTGGGGTGGCTGGTGTACTCATCAGTTGCCAGAGGCTTTGGGTCAGATGAGGGAGTCAGTGAGTCTTTGTCAAGTCTCCCCTACCCAAAGTGGTTTAACTCCCTCCCATCAGACAGATGAGGAAACCAAAGAGGTGGAGAGTGACGGATTTGTTCCCAGTTGCACAGGCTGTACGTGGCAGAGTGGAGAGTAGAACCCCATCTCCTGACTGTCAGTTCCAGTTAGTTTTCCTCCTCCTGGATCCCCAGCTAGAGCTCTTCGCTCTATTCTGCCCTTCCCTTCCCAGTCTCTGTTTGCTTTCAGATGCCTCCATAATTACATTAAAACAATGAACAATTAGATGGCATTTAAGTGTGAGACACTGTCCTAAGAGCTTTCTATTAATATACTAAATTAATCAGTATTCTAGATTATAATTAATTTGTAACATAATAAACATTAATATTATATATGATATATATTCTATCAATCATAATTAACATATAGTGATCTTCACAACAATCCTATGAGGGAAGGTACTCTTATTATCCCCTTTTTAACCCATGAGGAGATGGAGGCATTTGCCCAAGGTCATCAACTAGTACGTGGCAGGGGCAGGATTTAGAACCCAGGCTATCTGGCTCAAGAGTCCATGTGTGTAACCGCCAAGCTCCGCAGTGCTCTGTGTGGCTGTCCTTTACCAACGTGGCCCACTGCGGGGAAGGGCGGTGAGCCCCCAGATGGTGGGCCATGTTTATGCAGAAAGGGTTCAGTGTAGGCATCGTGAGATCTCAGTTTGAATCCTGGCTCCAGCATTCACTTGGAATGCTTGGGCTGTGCTTTCACTGTGTGTAAAATAGGGAAATGACAGTAATAATAAATATCATATCAGTTTCTCTTTTCTCTGCTAGGTTGTCATAAAGATCGCATACGAGTAAGTAAGTCTATGGGACAGGATTTTGTGAACAGTAAAGCACAAGACAGATATAGTTATTTTTTGTAAAACAGACAATGGCATAAAGAGATGCTTGTTAAAGGCACAATAATGATGGGAAAGCCCACCGTGAAAAGGCAGTGGGTGGGCTAATTACAGAGGTCCCAATTGGAAGTCTGGATGGCGGTAACATAACTGGTGATTGCTCAATCACATGTGCTGAATGGACAAACGAGTGATGAAGTTGGAAATGAGAACCCTGAAAGAAACTGTGGTTTAAGAGCATGCGGGCCTGGTAAAAAAAAAAAAAGAGAGAGAGAGAGAGAAAAGAAAAAAAAAAAGAAAGGAAAAGACGTGTCATATTGCTGTGGTCAGCTCCACTTTACAGGTGAGGAATCCAGGTTGTGGAGAGACCAGCGACTTGCACAGCCTCACCCTGCATCTCCTGGGGACTCCTCCCAGCCCTGCCCTGACCAGCCGCAGACTCCGGGTAGGTCTGTGACCTCCTTGCACCTCATTTTCCTCCTTTCACATTCCGGGTGGCGAGGATTAGATGCATTAACCTGGCGGAGTGATCAGCCCAGTGCCTGGCACCTGGGAATCCCTCAGTCAATATTAGCTATTATTATTAGTGGTGGAATCTGCTCTTTAAACTGAATGTGCAATTGCTACCTGGAAGATATTGATTGTATTTCTCCATCTCCACCTGAGATTCTGGAAATTGGTTGTTTAGGAGTCATGAAACCTCCCTCTGATTTCAGAACCCCTGTGATCCTCTCTGGAGGCAGAGGGGTGCCTTTCAAGACCCCTTGCAGCCTGTCTTTGATCCTAGCTCCTCCTCTGCATCTGAGTCTCTCTTTCGGCCAATCCTTTCCCACCTCAGTGCTTTAGTGAAGCGCTACCAGGTACAGGAATGAGTTCCCCCAGATCCCTTCAAAAACGAAATGCTCGGTGCTAACAAAGTATCTTTCAAGTGACCAGAGGCACAGAACGCCCGGCTGCCTGCCTGAGCGCTGGTTTCCCGTTCTGGGGGCAACGGCAGGCCGTCCCACCCTCCCCCTCCTCTTCCCTCCCCCCTTCCCCTCCCTGCCCCCCTCCGTGTTATCTATGGGGTTTGGAAAACATTATCAAAACAGGCCCCATCTGTTCCTGAAGTCGTGGAAGAATACTCGTGTGATAAATTTACAGGGTCACTGGAAGACCCTCTAATTTTCTGGGAAATGACAAGGCGTCTGTGGCCACGTTGTGTAAAATTTCCTCTTTTATCCCAAGTTACATGCCATGGACTATTTACTCGGAGTCTGAGGGTGTATTTACCATTCAGGCAACATCATAAGCCGTCAAAGAAATCTACTCAGAGTAGGATGTGTTGGGTGTCTCGCGTTTCTAAAAATGACACTCGGCTCTTTTTTTTTTCTTTTTTTTTAAATAAATCTTTTTAGGCGCTATGTTCTCAGTGTAAATAATTCAGGAAGGGCAGTGGTAGGGAGTCAAAGTTCAAGTCAGGGCAGATGTCCTGCACGGAAACAAGACTCAACCCAGCAGCTTTGCCAGGAAAGGAAGCTGGCTAGATACTGGATTCCCTCAGCGTGCTCTTCCAAAGCAGGTTATTGATCTATTGATCAGCTGAGTGAGCACCTCATGTGTTCAAAGCCTGAGTGTATCATTCAGAGCCAGCATTGGACAGCCACACAGAATAGAGAACTTGCTTCCAAAGCCAGTAGCTGAAGGAATGATCTGGGGAGAGACTGAAGAATATGTTTTTCCAAATTTAGAACCCACTCATATTTCATGGGTTCTGACGTTAATATTGAACTTGAACATAAAGTTCTGGCAAAATCCAATTTCCTGATTCAAAACAAGATGCTCAGGGAGTCTGCAAAGGTGTCTTGGAAGTGCTCGGTCTCTTACAAAACAGCTCGTTTGAGGATTCAAGTGTGAAGGAACCAGGACCACACTGATTCCATTTCCCTTGAAATCCATGTGGCTTTTAGAATGAAGCAGTGGTGGGGTGGTGGTGGGCGTGTGGAGATAGGAAGGAGCTCTGGAAAAAGTGCATTTGAGGTTCTGTTGACCTGAAGACATATGAAAATTAGTTTGAATCCTTCTCTCAGGTCCTGACAGTCCATGAATCTCGCAGACTTTGTTTTTGCTCTGATAACAGATCCCCAAGAGGACTTGTTGCAGAACAGAGTGGGTGTGAGGCCACTACCCTCGCCCCACCCCCACCAGGGACACAAGGACAGCCACCCTGGGGCTCTGCTGCCCGTCCTTATCACAAGACCTTGTCCCCAGGAGTGGCTCTGTCTGGTCTCATACCTACTCCCCGGTGGGGCGGGTGGGCAGACTGCTGCCTTGTAATGACGTTGGCCCTGCGCTTGAGGCCCCCATAGCCTCCAGGTTGGGGTGGAGTGACCCCATATATCTCAGCCCCTATAATTTTTCTGAATTCTCTTATCATCTTATCACTTCTCAGCTTCAGATCTCTCAGCAGCGGCTCTGCAGCTAGAGCTTCAAGTCCATGGTCCTCAGCTCTGCCCCCGATGCCTCATGGCCTTGCCCTGCCTGCCTGCGTCTCCAGTGTCACCTTGCACCTCACACCTGATCCTCTAGCCCTGCGGAACCACTTTTGTGGACCCTAAATCACCAGGCCCTCTCTGGCTTCCTTGTCCTTGTCGTTTGTTCTGTTTGGAATATTCTCTCTCTTCCGATCTGCCTCTGCATCCAGGAGTCTTTCCCAGGACCCAGCCGTCTTCTGTAACACCTTGTACGCTCCCCCTGAGCTTGCCCCGTTGTAGCGCTCACCACTCTCTGTATTGTCGTGGTCCCTTTCTGTGAATTTGAGCACATTATCTTCACCAGGTTCTGGGGAGCCAGCTGTCCTTGGGGGATGTGTCAGGGTAGGGAGCGAGGACTGGATGATACTCCCAGGGGGCTGTGCAGTGGGGAGGGGTCCATGCTAATTGCTGGGCTTTGGGGAAGTGGAGGATTATGGGTGGCAAACCAGCAAGGTGGTGGAAGTCTGTAGAGTGTAAGACATAATCCTGTACCCTAACTCTTCAGGTTCACATATAATAAAGTCATCAAATCCATAAGATCATCACTGGAATTGTATTTCTTATGGAAAAATAGTAAAGGGGCTTAGGGCTTTGTCCCAACTGTCTCAAGGCCATACTGGGATGACACTTATGAACAAGAATAGAGACAGGATCAGGAAGAAGAAAGTAAGAACTTGCATAAATTATGGGAAGGAGTCTGGATTCACGTAGGTTATGAAATGGGTTTTGCACTCTGGGTAACACTTGTTTGTCTTTCCATTGGACTGTGAGCTTCTTGAGGGTGGGAGGTGTGGCTTATTCATCTCTGGATGCCCAGTGCCTAACTTAATACCTGGTGTATAGCACACAGAGCTCAGTGAATATTTGTTGGATGGATGGATGGAGGGATGGATGGATAGTTTTTCCAAGCATACAGACAGACTAGTCATCTGCCCTAGATGCCTTTTCTTATCCTGCCTTGCTCCCTTCATTAGTTGGCCACCTTGAACTCACCCTTCATAACGCAGCATCTGGGGCAGAGGGGGTAGTACAAGCAAAGGCCTGGAAGTCAGAGGGAGCAAAAGGCCCAGTTGGGAAATTGCAGGAAGGTGTGTGTGGCTGGGAAGCACATTTTGAAGGAGGCAGCAGGGGTGGGTGGTGCAGCTGGAGAATTTTAATCAGGGATCAGACTGCAAAGGGACTCTACCTTTGGCCTTTTTCCTGAGAGCAACGGGACCTGTTGAAGGGTTTCATGCCACATCATGAACCATTGCAAACCACTATGCTGTCTACATCACTTTTCAAACAATGCTTAGAACTACCCTGCCAGGAACACAGCCCAGAGCAGAGCTGCAACCCAGAGCAGAAGTGAGTCAGCCCTATTTTACCAGGAAGCATCCTGGACCTGGAAGCAGAAGGCCTGGGATTCTTTTGAGGCTTACTCTTTTGGGTACCACCTGAGTGACACTGACAGAGTCACTTTCCCTTGTGCCTCAGTTTCCTCCCCTGTAAAATGAATAAAATAGAATTTACCCAGGACTGGCTTCATGGACGTGCAGCTTGTGCAGTAACACAGGACCCCATCCTTATAGCGATCTCGACTTTGGTTTAATGCTCTGCTACCACTGTCATGACATTCTTATTAATTTTTGAACAAACAGGCCCATATTTTCATATGCACTTGGCCTCACAAATTATGTAGTGGTTCTGAATCTACCTCACAAGGATGGTGTGAGAATAAAATAAGATCCAGTATGTGAGAATGCTTTAAAGACAATAAAGCACTAAACAAATGTAAGGCCTTATTGATATTATCTACAGTGATGTGATTATTCTAAGTTTACCCATCCTTCTGTGTGCCAGGTGCTGGGGACCCAAAGATAATCAAACCTAGTTACTGTCTTCAAGGAACTCTGGGTTATTCAGTAAACAGCAGAGCTGGGACTTGAACCCCTGACTTCAATATACAGTCCAGGGCTCTTCTACAATAAACCGTTGCTAACATACCCGTTTGCTCCACTGTTCCATTACAGCCTTAGTGCCCAGGGCATCTTCCCTATCCTCATGGTGCCTGGAACAGTGTTGTATACATACAAGGTGCCTGGTAAATGTTTGTTGAATAAATTAATACATTTGAGAGAATGACATGTTTATGTTCCAAGCATCCCTGCTTAAATGTCCTATTATTTTCAGGATAAAACCCAGACCCCTTATCTTTGCACATGGCCCTCTGTGGTCCGGCCCCTACCTCCATCTCCACCCTCCTCTACTGATGGGCCCCTCCCTTCTGTGGCCACTTCAGCTTCCTTTTGGTCACTCACACTCACCATGCTCTGCCGTCCCAGGACCTTGGCACCTGCTGTTCCTTCTGCTGGAACACTGTTCTTTGCTCTTATCAATTGCCTGGTTACCCCCAGCTCATGGATCACATTGCTTCCCACGCTTGACTTTTTCTGCGAGGCCTGCGCTGACCTCACCAACCGGACATCCCTCTTCCTGATGGTCTTTCAAAACACTGTGACCTGCCCTGTGCTTTCTGCAGTCACAACTGTGGACTTCTCAGTGTGGTTATGGCCATAGTGGCCCATCTTGTGCGCGGAGCCCAAACACATGTGGCTTTGTCCCCTGCGGTGTTCCCAGTGATTGGCGCAGTGCCTGTCACAGAGTAGGTGCTCAGTAAATGTTTGGTGTGTGTGTGAACAAGCATGAAGCGTTTGTGAGGTTTGTGCCTGGGTGTTCTCTCCAGCACAACAGGCCCGAGCTATATGATAAGCATAGAACAATGAATGTGTAACGGTGCCCCTTCTACACACCAGATGCTGTGCTAGGCCCTCCAGATGTACCATCTCACACTATCCCCATTGTATATCCACTTCATAGATGGAGAGATTGAGGCTCAGGAAGGTTAAATGACATTCCCAAGGTCACAAATCTTGTAAGGGACAGTCTGAACCTGAGGCCAGTGCTGGCTCTCTTTTACCACCTCCTGTAGCTCTTGCTTTTTCCCCAACCTGCCTCTCCCCAACGAAGTGTCCTGTAGGCCTGTGCTGCCCACATGTGAGCTGTGACATGTGACACACGGAACAAACATGGAGAAGACTGTCACAGGCACAGGGACCAGTCTCCGCTCTATTCTTTTTCTTTTCTTTTCTTTTTTTTTGCGGTACGTGGGCCTCTCCCTGTTGTGGCCTCTCCCGTTGCGGAGCACAGGCTCCGGACGCCCAGGCTCAGCAGCCATGGCTCACGGGCCCAGCCGCTCGGCGGCATGTGGGATCTTCCCGGACTGGGGCACGAACCCGTGTCCCCTGCATCGGCAGGCGGACTCCCAACCACTGCGCCACCAGGGAAGCCCCATGCTGCTCTTCCTCCTGCTCCTTGAACACATCAAGCTCCTTCCCACCCCCACAGCTTTGGTACCTGCCACGCCCTCTGCCTGGAGCAGCCTCCTCTGATCTTCATGGGGCTGGCTGGCTCCTTGGCACAAAAGTTTCAGGTTAAGTGTCACAGAGAGGACTTTCCCACCCACCTGAGCTAATGTTGGGGCCCCATGCCAGTCACTCCATTGCCTGGTTGGCTGCATAGCACTTGTCACCATTCGAAATTGTATCTATCTATCATCTATCTATCTATATCTATATCTATCTATCTATATATGCACATACACACATATATATACATATATACCTTTTAATCTATTTATAATAAATATAAAAGTTCTCTCTCTTTCTGTATCTACCTATCTACCTATCTATGTATGTATCTATCTATCTGGCTGTCTGTCTGTCTATCTAGCTAGCTATGCTTGTTTCTTTGCTTGTGAGTCTCCCGTCACTAGGATGTGCGGCCCATGGGAGCAGGGTGGTGGGTCGTCTCATTCACGGCTACATGTTTAGCTCTTCAGAGGAGCGCAGTGAATATTTACTGAATGCATTGAACGATCAGTTGAAGGAATGAATGAGTGAATAGTTCTGTGCTCTCGAAAGCACCAATGAGAGGGATACAGCAGGGAGAGGAGGTCAGGTAAGATCGGGGCCACTTGCTGCCATCATCAGAAGCCCAGCACCAACCCCATAGCTCATGGAGTAATGTGCCCAGTGCATAGTCATTACATACAAGAATTCATTTAACCAGATGGGTTGTGGCATCTGCCCTGGCGTGGCAATTGTAGTGCTTGCAAATCCAATACGAATTTTCCTGAAGAAACGTCACAAATCCAAAACGGCCCAGAGGGAAGGACGACCTCCTAACCCCGCCCCTCCTTCTCTTTCTTCAACCAGAGAATGTCAGTGTCCAGTTGCCAGGAGAGCTGTCTGAGTCTGACCATGTCACTTGGGGAGCTTGTATTCAAAATTTGGGGGCATTTCCAAAGCTCTCAGATGCTGATAAAAAATCTGTAGCTCTCCATGGGCTCTGAGGGTTCACATCTACTGTTTTAGAAACTTCCACAACATAGAGAAAACGTACTCCCTGCCCCACTTTTTGCAGTCCCCCCACCCGGCACTCCCCGCCCTCCACCTCCCATTTCCCCCGCTTCCCACCCTCCACTCCCCACCCACCACCATCCTGGTTTACCATTTGATACTTTAGAGTTGCCCAGGGACTGGAGAGAAATGGATTTTATTTGACATCCTACAGCTGTACTGGAGAAACCCCACATATTTAAAATAGTAAAATGGCTTTCAGGCTAAGAGTATTTCTTATTCAGTATTTGAAAATCTGGAGCCTGCTACCCAGTTGACCTATCTCTGAAAAATAAAATTAAAAAGTAAAATGTGAAGGCTTCATCCTAAACCTGCCACCCCCAACTACTTTAGAGCAATTTGGGCAGAATACAACAGTTGCTGTACCGATCTACTTTCTGGACTCAACTATCCACCCAGAAAGGCAGAAGAAACCTCAGTTCTTAGATTGGAAAGTGCTTCCTGGGATGAGATGAAGGGACTTGAGAATTCATCACATCTCTCTGCTTGCCCCTGGGTTGGCCCGCCATCCACTGCCCCAAAGAAACAAGAATCTAAAAACTTTGAGAGAAGGCGATTTCACAGTCTCTCTAGGAGTCCTCTTTCATGGTTCAATAGGCCCTTACAGTCAGGAAGTCGTTTCTTGGACTGACGTACGGTTCTTATGCTGCATTAGACCGTGTTGATCTGAAAGAGTCTGGGTTTCCTGGATGGCACCTCTTTTGGGCTTTCCTGGGGCCCGTGAAGGTAAATGAGCTGTCTTTAAAGGCACATTTCAGAGGAAATCTGTCTTCCACTGTCTAATGGCTGGAGTGCTCCTGCTGCTGGAGCCTTTGATGATTTCCTTGCTCGCCAAGGATGCCTGCCCCGCAGCAGGGAGGCTGCCTGAGTTCCCCAGCGTCCTGCGGATGGTCTCTGAGGCGAGGTTTAGATGAGGCTCGCTGTGCTATATTCTAATCCTTAACCCTCCTCGGGGGCCAGTGCTGAGAGTGTTCTTAATTTCGTTCTTTAATTGCTTTACTAGCCTACTGGCTCCATCTCATTCTTCATGCCCCTCTTTCGGATACCCCAGCTGCCTTCAGGCTATGCTCAACGGCACCCTCGCAGACTGAAGGCCCTTTCCCTCTCTCTAACCAGTTTGACCACTGTCGGTTCTCCTTCCCAGTTTTAAATGAAGCTTCTAGACCTGCAGCCTTGCATTGCCACTGCAGGTAGCCGACCGGCGATAGATATTTGTGAATGGAGATATTAATGAATGAGTGACACAGTGCATGACCGTGTACCCGACTGGACATGTTGGCATTTGGGGTTTTTAGTTGCTTCTCTGTTTAGCAGTGGGTTCTCTCCCTCCCACTCTATCTGAGATCACGAAGCACATTTAGTAAGGAGAGAAGATGCCAGAAACCCAGGACAGGGGAGCCCCAGCTGGGAATTCGGGAAAAAGTTTGACCAAGTTTTGGCTTCGGCACTCAGCCATGACCCAGGCAGGACCCAGGCAGAGGAGACAAAACGGCCTCTTGTATCGGTGGCATCCGTTCCAAGGTGCTTTGGGATCCAGTAAACTCTTCTGTCCACAATTCTCTGAGCCCTCTCCTCTGCCTCAAGCCCAACAGAGCCAAACTGAGGAGGGTAGTGTGGAGGTCAAGGTCCTCTGAATTGAAAGGTCAGCTCACTTTCCTGGAATTCCTAAGGAGGGCTATGCTATAAATACGTTGTCTGCATCTCTCTGTCCTCTCCCGACAAAGCAGGCCCTGGAGCTGGGAAGCCTGGCTTCTAGAATGAAGCGTAATGTAAACTGTGGGACTGGAGGGCTCAACACTGTTTTACAAAGCCATGAGTAAGCAATGGGTTTGGTCACTGGTATTCCCGGGAACCGAATCCCACTCCATATGGTGAAAGGGAATTTCAACAAAAAATAGCTTGTCTCTTTAATACTTTCTATTATTAACATAATAACTCTCCCTCTTCGTCACACACCCTGACTCTCCAAATCAGAGGGGACACTACAACCTCTCGGGCATGCTCTCCCCTAAGCCTCAAGTGGGAGCATCAGGGATCTGGGCTCTCCGACACCCTCAAAAAATAAACGTCTACATCAGCCCTCAGCTCTCAGACCAAATAACACCCCCAAGGTCACCACAGTACAGATAGTGAGCCAGCGAATTAGCAAGTCAGGGAGCTAGTGAAATGATACATCTTCTACCTGCTCTCCAGTTATGGGAGCTAATTAATTTGTGGTTCTCCTCAGCTTTTTGCAGCTTGAAAAACAAAATAAAATACAGTTGGATAAATCTTGAGTTTCTCTCTCTTGGAAGGTGCTTTAAACTCCTTCTTTTTTCCCCACTCTGACTTCCTCTCTTCCAGGAAACAGGATGCTGCCCTTAGGCTATGATGCCCTTTCTTGAAGTTCACATGAGTGCCTCCTTTTTAATTTCAAGGTCATTGTTGAGTTCGCAGGTCTGCAGGAAGTTGCCTTCACTGTGGGAAGTTTTCTCTTTCTGAATTTTACCCTGCTTACCATACTTGATGGTGCCCAGGAAAAAAGGTGGTCTTGCCTAACAAACTAGCATATGTCTTTTAATGGTGCACCTCATCATCTTTTCCTTTATGCCTTGGCCACCAGGAAGCTCAGTGAAACTTTTTGCTCAATTGCACTAGTTTTCCTTAGTTTAAGCTTTTTGATTCTGACTCTGATTTTGGTTCATCTGCCTGAGTTTTAACCATCCTCTACTATTTGTTGAAGATTTGCCTTCAAGTCCACGGGAATCCAGGAGACATTCAGACAACTGGGGGGTGGGTATCTGGGAGGCTTCTTAATAAGTTGTTGACTGAGGGAATTAGAAGAAGTCCTGCAGCATTGGGCAGAATCATAAAGGAGAGAAGGCAAGTCAGAACCAGAAAGATAAGGCAATGTTTTGTCTTTCAGCAGGGCTGCAGCCTGGGTGTGGCCCAAAGTATGAGGTCCCTTTCAAGTGGAAGATTCAGGACTTGCTTATACATTCATTCATTTATTCCTTCTTCCATCCATCCATCATCCATCCATCAATCCACTTATCATTCCATTTATTAGGAACGTATTCCATTCTAGAGACTTTTCCAGGCACTGGAAACACAGCGAATAACCCTGAAAGAGTTCTCTGTCCTTATGGAACTTACATTCTGTTGAAGGTGGACAGACAATAAACAGTAGCAAAAAATACATGAACTATATCATGGGGAGACAAATAAGGCAGGAGTGGAAGGGTTACAACTTTATGTAGGGTGGCCTGGGACAAAGGGGGGCATTGAAATGAATGGAAAATATATGCCAGAGAAGCCCATTTACTTGGTATCAGGCATGAGCCACAAGAGTTCACATGGTCCAGCCAGTCCCTTCTAGAGGTAGAAGGGATGCTACAGAGATAACAGATGTTATAAAGAGATTTCTATGCCTCCCTTAAGCACGTGTCTGAACTTGCGCACAAGTGGAACGTGCTCTCCACCTGCTCCTCTGTGTCCTCCACTAAGCTGCAGCTTTTCTGCATGAGGGGAGCGTCGGGTGCAGCCTTTCAGCTAGAAAAAAAGACTCCTGGAAAAATTAAAAGTGTGTGTGTGCGTGTGTGAAGAGAGATACAGAGAGAGAGAGGAGAGAGAGAGAGAGAGAGACTCCAAAAGAATTATGGATATAGCTTTCGGTGCTTAGAGTTGACTAGAATAAAATTCACAGAAAACGTAGAAGTTTTTGAGAAAGCTTATTGTCAAAACTGCTACCAGACTGATCTAAAAGAAAATGAGGCAGCTGGAGATGTGAGTACATTTCTCGGTCCCTACCTTTCTTCAGGCAGGATGCCAACTGGAGAGCTGCTCACCATTAAGAAGGACATCTTCCCCAACGAACACTTCATCAGTGGCCCAGGCTGATGGACAGGGAGGACCTCCCAAGGGCAGAGCCAGGGGCCTCGGGGAAGAGAGGGCTGGGGAGCTAGTCTGAGGGCATAGGACAGGGGTGAAATCAAGGGACATTCCTTACTCCCAGGTTACTCCCTGTTCAAATGGGAATGTTTTTGCAGTGATTCTGACCCTGTTTTGCCATTGTATGTTAGGTGTATATGGGAAAAACAACTTGTCGTTTTGATTTTCAGGTCTGTGGATCAAGAAGAGCCTCAGTGAGATCTGATGTAGATCATGAGTTTCTTGATTTCCAGCTCAGTGTCAGAATTGGATAAGATTTTTGGAGTGTCTTCGGGACGGAGTGAGTGTATTTTGCGTGTGGGAAAGGAATGAATATTTGTGACCAAAAGGGCACAAGGACGGCATTGTCTGTAAATATTTGCTCTCTCCCCTTTCTGTCCATCTCCCTGGGGCAAGTATACTTTCCTGCCCTTGCTTTGAGCTTCATCATTTTATTTCTTTTGGCAAATGACGATTACTGGATATGACATGAGCAGGGGCTTGAAAGGTGCTTGTGCTGTTGAGCTTGCTGACTTGCTTCTGCAGTGGCCACGAGAAAAACATGACACGGACCCAGGAGGCTAACAGTTATGCAGAGCTGCCCTGGGTGACCCGAAGACCTGTAGCCTGAAGCAAAGCCACCCCCACTGACCCTCAGGCATAGGGTGAGAAATACTTCCTGTTGTATGCCACTGTGATATTTGTGTTTGTTATACAGCAGTAGCTGACTGAGACAACCCACAATATCAACCTTGAGCCCCATGGCTTCCTGAAATACGGGAAGTGAACAAATAAGTGCCTAACAAATTGGGAGTAAGGCTTTGCCAACAGAAAAAAGAAACGACAGCATCCTTGGAACGAGCTGAGAAAGTTCTCCCAACTGCCTTGAAAGCTCAGCATGAGTGGTGGGCCCTGGGAAGGTGGGAGGCTGTCCAGAAGCATGGGTCTCCCATGCTGGTCAAAGAAAAGGAAAAAAGAGTCTGTTGAGGCTGTAGGTGAGGTGAATGGGTTTATAGACTGAGGCTGCCCAGGAATTCTCAGTGTATATATACAGTGTACATACTTAATGTTTGATATATTTGTTATACAGTAATCTTATGATAATTAAACTTCTGAATATAACTTTGTGGTAAAAGTGCTTCTCCCACATTCCAGAGATTACCATGAGTCTGACTTTTTTAAAAAAATCTTGTATTGTATGTATTTTTAGGAGGAAGTAGAGTAACAATAAATAGATTAACCAGGAGTGCTGGGAAAGAAAAAATGCCATTCAGAAATAGACTGTGAAACCATTACCTAGATAAACCAATGTAAAAAATGTATTGCTTAAGACAGGGGTCATAAACTCAAATACCTTGGGGGCCAGGCAGGTGACACAAACAAGTGAAGCAGGCCAGCTAGGGGCTGTGGGGATATGGGGAGTGCGTGCCCATCCAGGGAGGGCAGCTTCTATGACTTGGCTCCCGCCAGTTGCTGCCTTGTGGGAATGGAGCCTGTTGTGGCCAAGTCTTCTGTGTTTTCCTGAGAAGCGGAGCTGCCATGTGCGCTAGTGTGGGTTGTAGACTGCACAGGGTGCTCAGCTGATAGGGCAACTGGAGACTGGAATACAGTCCAAGCTCTGCTTAACTAGCCCTGGCCAGGACACATGGCTTGGGGAGTAGATGCGGGCTGGACTTTGGCTCCCTCTCCCCACTTCAGCCTCCCTTTGTATAGTGTTTCAGCATACAGGGTGGTGTGGGATGGCGGATCCGTTTCCCATTGCGGAGCCCCTCGTTTTTCCTGCCCCTGGCAGCCCAGACACAGGTGCCCTTCCTAGGCTCCGCCGATTCGATGCTCCTTCCCAGGACCTGGAGTCTTGCATGTGTGATAACAGCACAGAGGTGGAGAGACGACATAGGCTGTGCTTAGGTGTGTTTGAGTGGTGATTGGTAGAGAACCTTTAAAAACAGTGAGCTGCCAAGCAAAACTCACCAGAGGGTCTCCAGCTACGCCCTCGAGATCAAGACATTCCAAGTGCAGGAAAGGGACTATGAGTGAACTCACCTGTTCTTAGTAAGCTTTGCACACGCATAGGTTTCTGCTTCATGAAGCTTCCCTAAATTGTTTCACCACAGTGAGGTGTCCTTCCTGGGTATCATGGTACAGGGCAGAGACATCTCCCTTTCTCAGAAGGCTGACACTTGGTCCCAGTTCTACTAGAGCTTGGTCCTGTGATCTTCGCCAAATTGTCATCATGCTGACCCTCAACTTCCTTGCTTATGAAATGGGTATTTGGATGCTGTTCCCCTTTCCTCCCAGGGATATTGTAAGGATCCAGTCCAGTGAGATGATAGATCAGAAAACACTCTGCAAGCTCGGACACACCACGTAAACACAAGGTATCCCCATACAGCTGCTGAGACACTAGCAGCTGATGTAGTTAGTGTCTGATGTGACTGATGTTTTAACCAGAGATGGGAGGATCTGGCATGGAGCAGGCCATTCGATTATTATCAAAATGCTGAAAAAACGACTTTGCAATCCACTGCCTCCCCAGGCTACCCACCGTGTCCACTGCTGCAAATCTGTGCCTTTCCTATAATAAGAAATATGTATAATGCATCTTAACGTTATTATTATTATTATTTTTTTTGCGGTACGCGGGCCTGTCACTGCTGTGGCCTCTCCCGTTGTGGAGCACAGGCTCCGGACGCGCAGGCTCAGCGGCCATGGCTCACGGGCCCAGCCGCTCCGCAGCATGTGGGATCGTCCCGGACTGGGGCACGAACCTGTGTTCCCTGCATCGGCAAGCGGACTCTCAACCACTGCGCCACCAGGGAAGCCCTTAACATTATTTTATTTGAACCTCACAACAGTCCAGTGAGGTAAGGATTATTATTCCCATTTGCTGATGAGGAAACTGAGGCTCAGGAGCCGAAGGTTATGCAGCTGGGAGGGAGTAGAACTAGAGTCTGGGGCTTCCCACAGTGGACGTTCTAGCTCACGGTGTTTCCTAATAGTCTCCTGGGACCATCAGAGGCCAACCTGGAGTTGAACAGCACCGTCAGTGATAGTAAAGACTCCTACGAAGCACTCAGGGGTCAGGAGGAAATCACTAAATATCTGGTGAGTGGAGGAGCCCCAGCCCAGAATCCCTTCTCTCCACCCACTGGAAACAGTGTCCTCCATCCCTGATTTTGGGGGACTGTCTCCTCCTCTATTCAATGTAGGTCTATGTGAAGCTGCTTCTCCTTGCCTGAGAGGGGCATGTGATTTAATCTAGACCAATGAGATACATGATCCCAGTATCTGAGTCTTGAGAGGTTACACACAGGGACGGAGGGAAGTTGTAGCTGGGTCTTTCCAAGACCAAGCCTGGCAAAGCAGTTCTCAGAATCGCCCAGAAGCCTTGTTAAAACAGGCTGGGCCTACCCTCAGAGTACCTGATTCAGAAGCTCTAGGGGGGCTTCCCTGGTGGCGCAGTGGTTGAGAGTCCGCCTGCCGATGCAGGGGACACAGGTTTATGCCCCGGTCCCAGAGGATCCCACATGCCACGGACCGGCTGGGCCTGTGCACCATGGCCGCTGAGCCTGAGCGTCCAGAGCCTGTGCTCCACAACGGGAGAGGCCACAACAGTGAGAGGCCCGCGTACCGCAAAAAAAAAAAAAAAAAAAAAAAAAAAAGGTCTAGGGTAGGACCCAAGAATTTGCATTTCTACTAAGTTCCAGGCGATGCTGCTGCTCACGGGACCAAAGTCAGAGCTTCACCGCCATCGGTGGTTTTCGCCCTCCAGGGGACATATGACAATGTCTGGAGACATTTTTGATTTTCACAAGTGGAGGGCTGCTACTAATATCTAGTGGGTAGAGAGGTCAGGGAGGCTGCTAAACATCCTCCATTGTACAGGACAGCCCCCAAGAACAAGGAATTAGGAAGCTGCCAATGTCCGTAGTGTCCAGGTTGAGAAAGCTTGCTCTAGAGGAATGGTCCACGTGCTCTGACACTGAGGTCCCAGAGATGCCTGGTTCCTACCTAGCTCCATGCTCCTTCATGGAGTCTCTGGGCCCAGTATCCTTCCAAAACATTCCTTCTTCCTTTTACTTAATCAGAGTCAATGTTTGTTACCTGCAACCAAAGATCTGATGGAGATGAGGGTTTAACCGCTTTAGAGGAGTCAGGTTGGTGCTAAGGAAGATCGTGGGCTGGCTTCTGGGTTAGAATGACATATAAGCCCCATGCATTTCTTTCCTTTCCACCTGTGACTCTCCTCTCCTCCTAGAGTACCATTCCATTTTAAATAAACACTATGATTTGTTTATCCATTCTCCTATTCTTAAAAAGTTCAGTTCCTTTTAGTTTTTGTTATTAAACAATGCCACAATGAATACTTTTACATATAAATGCTCATGCTTATATGTAAGAGTTTCTTGAAGGTTCCTACCTTCGAGAAGTGAAATTGCTGGGTTATGCCATTGAGACACCTTCAGTGTTACTGAATATGAATAAATTGCTTTCCAAACTGGTTGTGTCAAGTCATCCCAGCACCAGTGGTGGGTGTATCAATATCTCCCCATGTCTTCATCAACACTCTGTAGACAGATGTGTTACTTTTTGTGCGCTGTTGAGTGACTCACTGTTTTAATTTGCATTTCCCTGATCATTAGGGTCATTGACCATATTTTCATATGCTTATTGCTCACTTGGGCTTTTCTTTTTGGAAATCACAATTCACGTTCTTTGCCCTTTTCTTTTTTTCTTTCTTTCTCTTTCATTCTCCCTCCCTCCCTCCCTCCTTTCCTTCCTTCCTGCCTTCCTTCTTTGCTTGTTTAATTTCTTAGTGATTTGTCGGCTGATATGATATATTCTGGGTACCAGTCATGTGAATGGAACACCTATTCTGTGACTTGCCCTCTAACTTTGTTTATGGTGTTATTTGTTGTACAGAACTTTTACATTTTACTTCAGTCAAATGAATTAATCGTTTTCTTTTTGGATTATTATTTTTCCATCCTGCTTTAAGGATCTTTCCATATGCCAATATTATAAAGATACTCTCCTCTATTTTCTCTAAAACAAATATAAAGCTTTAAAAAAAATCTAGTCTTTAATCCATCTGGATTTTATTTGTTTGTAGAGGGGGTGAGAAATCTCACTTTAATTTTTCCATGTGAGTAGCTAGTTGGCCTAGCACCAGTTACTGAGCAACCAAGCTTCTCCTCATTGATGGATAATGGCATCACTGCATGTAGGTAGTTTCCATTTATGTGTAGGTCTCTTTCTGGACTCTCTGTTTTGTTCTATAGGTCTATTTGTCAGTCTCTGTACCAAAACCACATGGATTTAGTTACTGTAAATTTATAATATGTCTTGATATGTGAAAGCATGACTCTTTCCTCCTTGTCTTCTTCACAATTATCTTGGCTAATTCTAGTCCTTTACACTTTGTGTGTATATATACATATATCTAACGATATACCATATATATATATGACATTTACAAGCTGTGTAGGTGCCTGGCCCAGAAGTGGGGCCCAGGAAAGGTTAAGTTCTTATCCCTTCTTCTGAGGGTTCTTTGTTGTTACCACCAGGAATGTACATTTCTTGGCTTAGTTTTATTCAGCCCCTGACCTTGTGCCCTAAACAGGACAACAGAATCACTGTTCTGAATTCAGGGATCCACTTTGTCACAAGTAGCCTCCTTACACATATGACCCCAACTATGGATACATAATAGCGCCTAGTAAATATTTGCTGAAACTGAATGAAAATGCCTCAAGAGCCCCAATGACCCAAGCAGTGGGTCTGTCTGTGAACCTTTCTCCTTGCAGCACCAGAAATAGCACCATGTTTATTCATTCAACATATGTTTGTGCAGCTCCTACCATGTTCCTGGTAAGCCAGTGAGACATGGCCTCAGCCTTCACAGAGACAGACATTCAATAAGTAATTACACTGCAAAAAGTGCTATAAAAAAGAAGAAGTGGACTTTTAAGGGAGAATAACATTATTGGAGGGTCAAGGGAGCCCTTCCTGAGGAAGTGACATATGAGCTCAGGGTGAGTAGGGCCAAGTCAGGCCAAGATGAAAGAGGATTGTTTTACACAGCGGGAGCAGCATGTGCAAAGGTCCTGAGGTCGAAAAAACTAGATGTGCAGTAGTGGTGCTTCTCACACTTTAATGTGCACCTGGGGGTATTATTAAAAAGGCAGATTCTAGGATGGGGCTGAACTCCTGAATCTCCAGCCAGCTCCCAGGTGCTGCGGCTGCTGGTCTGAGGCTGTGGCTCTCACTTAGGGGAGCACAGTGTAAGAGGAACTGAGAGAGTTTTGAAGGTGTGACAGAGCATGGTGAGCAAGGATGAGGGTGAGGAGATGGGACGGGAGGAGTAGGCAGGGACCAGATCCTGCAGGATCTTGGGAGCCACCTTCTAAATGTAAGCAGGAGAGTCACACAGTCTGATTTGGCTCATCTACCTGAGCCTCAGTTTCCACATCTGTAAAATGGCGATGCACAAACCTCCCTGGCAGGGCTCTTGGGAAGATTGGAGATAATATATGATAGGCACCACCATTCAGCAAATGACGTATGTTTTTCCTGATTCCTATTCCCAAGTCCTGAATTTAGGAAAAGCTTGCAACATGCTACCTTCTGCACAAAGTTCAAGGACCTGAGACTGTCAGTACCTCTTTTATCTTGATATGCCACTCCGCTTGGAGAAGGTTCCCTTGTCTTAAGTAAGCCAGTAGGATCTGGGGTTAGACTGGCAAATGTAAGCCAAAAAAAAAAAAAAAGTGAATATTTTCTTTTTGAAAGAAAATATTGAAAAAAATGAGCTGGATTCGCCTGCTAGGGTCTGTGCTGACCTTTCCTCCCTGTCTGTCTGTCTGTCTCTGTTGTTTCTACTCAACAACAGGATGTCCTCTGTCTCCCCCTCCTCTGGCTGCAAACAACTCCGGAGCCGCTCTGTCTGCAGCGCTGTGTTCTGTTTAAAGGAACAGACACCCATTTCTCACAGAAGAACCGTTAGGTAAACAATAATATATTTTTTTAAGCCCAGAAAGTGGTTCAACATACTGAGCGTGGAGTGACTGTCTCTAGCATTCTCCAGCTAGTTTCAGGACGAAGGTCTCCAGAGGAAGGATGCTTCTTTTCTTTTCTTTCTTTTCTTTTCTTTTCTTCTCTTCTCTTCTCCTCTCTTCTTCTTCTTTCCTTCCTTTCTCTTCCCTTCCTTTCTCTTGGCTTCTCTTTTGAGTAAGAGTGGACAACAGGTTGAGAGGGGCAGGGAGGCCCGAGGCCTGCAGATAGGAGCCTTGTCTTGGCCTAAAGAACCCAGGAGGCTGCTCTTGGGCACCCCTGGCCTGCGTGGCAGGAGAGAGTGGCTTTTGCCCTGATGCATCTTGTTCCCTCAACACCCCTCCCACTTGCTGAGCACTTCCAGCCCTGTGTGGAGGCCTTCTAGGCGTGACCTCACTGCGTGCTCCTCAGGACACCTGGAGGTATGCATTATCACCCCCACTTCACAGATGAGGAAAATGAGGGCCAGAGGATGAAGTAATTTGCCCAAGGTCATGCAGAGCAAAGTTCAGGTCAGGACTCAAAGCCAAGACTCCAAAGTTCATTTCTGAACCAACCTCTAACTTTGACTTCCTGGGTCCCAGCTTTCTGAATGACTTGAACTCATCCCATAGCCTTGCAAGAGTGGAAAAAACCTGTTTTCTAGATTTGGAGAGCAGGATCTGGAGGAATGAGCTGCTCCAGCCTTTGGGGGTGGTGGTGGTCAGGAATAAGGCTGAGGTTCCCGGGGTCCTGACTCCAATACCCAATGGTGGTAGTTTCAATGAAAGAAAAGTCCAAAGAACGAGATGTGGTCAGCGTCTCCATTTCCTCGCGTGGATGCTCCAGAGACACAGCGAACTCCTCCCTCCTGCCACCCTCCACCTTTCAGCACTGTCTCCCCAGCTGAGATCCCTGGAAGCCTACATCTGCACACCTAGGTTCCCATCTGCCTGTAACAAGAAAGAAATAATTACTGGAAAAATAAAGCCACAGAACGCGTTCTCAAACCAAGCAGAAAGAAAATGTTTTTGGCTTCTTCAAAATATAGTGACTATTCCCTGATGGGGACAAGTCAGCTGGGAGGGCCGGTTGGGACAGGCAGGGGACGTGGAGGGCCACTGGCTTTGGGCAAAGGCAGACCTGGATTTGAGGTGAACTCACTGGTGTGGGATGAGAAATTCCTTCCTGGTTATTACGATCCTGTTTGTTTATCTGCCACACCTGCACCACAGGGTTGACCTGGGGTAGAAGAGGTTATGGAAGGCTTCTCTGTGCCCAGTCCTTTCCTTCTATTCCCACAGCAACCCACAGCTGGGCAGCGTGATTATTTTTGCAATGCAGAAAGTGAGGCCCAGAGAAGTCCACCAGGTTGCCTGGGGTTGGCTGGCTTCAAAGGGAATGTGTTTAACCAAACCACTAAGCTATACGGGGTATGTGAGTAGAATCAATCTGGACTCCGTTGATTTGATTCATTTCCTTGATTGCTTGACCCCGAGGGGCAAAGAGTCCATTAAAGATGGAAGCCCTGACTGCCCCCCTTTGGGAGGTCATAGCCAAGGATTCTAGAGCTTTGGTGAAGTCAGGGAGGTTTGGTGCTTTGCCACACCCCTGTGAAGTGAGACCTGAGGTGAAATTTGGTCATCAGAATGGAGCTGAAAGTTGTCATTTTTATCAATTAATTCCTCCCTAAGAGGACAGGGGACAACCAGGTCTTCCCCTGGTATGGACGAAGACGGGACCGAAGAACAGAGCAGGGGGCAGTGTTCACACCAGAACAGCTGGTGAGCGGGTGAGCAGGGGGTGCTGACTACGGGCGGGAGGTGTGCCCGGCGTTCCCCAGCCCTTTGTTTCTTCCAGCGGAACCATGATGCTGCCGAGGGTGTGATGACCGCTTCCCCTCCAGATCCTCTCTTTGCCCTTCTCTCTAGGCCTGGGAGGCTGGGCTCCTACAGGCAGCATTGCCTGGGCTTGTTTGAGATACTAGCAGGACATCAGAGGCCGGGAAGAGAGAGGTTGCGGTATTTCCTCCCCTCCCCTCCCTGCTACAGCTCAGTGTCCCTCAGTGGCTCCCAGTGGGGACCCCTTCTGTGTCTCCAGCTCTTACCCTGGGCCTCAGCCCCAGGAGAGGTAGCAGCTTCCTTCCTTCTTCCTTCACTAAGGTCTCTTCACATCTCCCTACCGAGTGTGCCTCCTGCCCCCTGCAGCCCCCTGAGTGGATGCCGCCAAGGGTCTCTTTGCCCATTTCGCAGAGAAGGAGCCTGAGGCCCAGGATAACAGGTCTTGCCAAGGCCACAGGGCTTGTGAGCGGCAGAGGGAGGATCTGAACGCGAGTCTTCCCAAATCCACCGCCCCAGAGAGGAGGCCAAGCAGGATGGACTTGGCGGGACCTGCATGGGGATCCCCTGTGTTGCATGGGGATCCCCTTTGTTTGAACCGACACCGAGTTCTGCTGCCTGACACCGTTACGGTTGATGCTCGTGTTACTAACTGCTTTTCACATTTGCAAAGGGTTTTCCTCTTGCTGCTCTGCCTGCCGACCCTCTCTCTCTCTTCCTGGTGGACAACCTGGGAGACGGCTGGATCCTACTCCCCCAGCCCACTTTCCAGATGGGGACACTGAGGCTCTGGGAAATGCAGGTCTGTCCTGGGGGGTGGCAGCAAGTGACTTGGGGGTGTTGCTGTTCTGGGGCCTTCGCTCCCATGGGGCCAGTAACATCTGTTCCATGAGCCACCAGCCAAGAGGAACAACGATACAGGCAAGGAAGACCGAAAAGCTTTGGCAGGGACAAGACGGTGGGACAGAGGGAGGAATGGGAAAAGCAGCATTTTGGGGACAAAAGGTAATAATACTGTAGCAGACCCTCAGTTGCCTCACTGCATCTGCTCGACCAGTGTATACCATCACGCCCATTGTCCAGATGAGAAAACAGATGCTTGAAGGGGTCAAGTCCCTTGGGACTGGCATATAGTCAGTGCTGAATAAACATGTGTCGACTGAATACATTAGGTAACTTTACCCAGCTAATCACTAGTGGAGCTGGAATGGAATTTGTCTGTCTGACCCCAAAGCCCTGTGTATGTGCCAGCAACACTGTCTGTGCCAGACAGAAATAAAAAAAGATATGGGATGGAAGACAGAAAAGCCAGAGGAAGCCACAAGCTGCTAGACCAGAGGCTCTAGGGAAGGTGCTAGAGCACTGCCAGTTAAGATTGGGGGTTTCAGATCCGGGCTGTCTGTGGGTTCAAATCTCCACCTCTCTGCTTACTTGTTCTGTGATATTGGGCAAGTTGCTTCAGTTTTCTGTGCCATGTTTCTCCACGTGTAAATGAAGATAAAAGTAATACCTATGCTTGCCTTGTTATCCACTCTGCACCTTTCCCCTGCTCTGCGTCCAGGAGTGGCCACCCTTGCAGGCTGTGTTTGCAGGGCTCCTGGGACATCTGGTTTCCAGCTGGGTTCCACCAATGGGAGGCACTGGCAGGAGGTCGGTGGGCGGGGTTGGAGAGAAGCTAGAGTATTTCTTCCCCTCTCTCTGCCTGGAGTCTTGTCTCTGCAAGCAGCTCTTTCTCCTTCATGGCTTTTGCTCCTGCTGGAAAGAGCCACTGTGCTTCCAGCTTCTGAATGACCCCAGAAGCCACAACATCCGCTCTCTTTGTCTGCCCAGCTCCGGCTGGGGGTGGAGCAGTGGGTGCAGCAACAGACTACACCTAGTCCTCCCTGGCAGAAGAGATTTCCACATTGGTTTTTAAATGTTCCTGCATGATTTGACTCTTCTATAAATAAACAGCGAGCATATACACTTTTATTAACAGAAAGAAAAACCCTAAAAGATTTTCACTTTTAAAATGCATGAGTGAAAAATAAGAAATTATAGACAAGCCTGCTTTCAGGTTTCTCAGCCAGGACAGTAGGGGGGAAATACGTTGCTACTAAAAGCAAGGGCAAAGTTGAAGACTTTCTTTTTTTTCCAGAAAGGAGAGTCCTAATCAAGCGTTTGTGCTGAGCCCGGAGTGCCCACTGTGGGAGAAAGGACACACAGAGAGACAGGACGCTTCTTGGTGGGACAGGGACTTAGGGAGGTGGTGGTGGGTAGAATCTTGGCATGGGGGGTGGGATTAGTCCTGAACAGGTGGCGAGCGCCCCTTCCATCCTGCAGGAATGGCAGCGCACATGTACAAAGCCTGTAGGTGGGGCGGCAGGAAGGCGAGGGCGTCCTTTCCTGACGGCCTCTATTTTTTCTACAAAGTAGGAGGCGAGGTCAGCTTCCCAGGCCGGGGGCTGCAGGGGCCTGGGAGAGCTTTGGGAAGCACCATGGAGGATCAGAGAAGGGCCGGTGGGGAGAAGTGGAGCTATGGTTGATCTCTGCTGTGGCCTTTCCTTGGGCGCCTGCCCACGCAGCTGGAGGTTTTCTCTAGTGGAATTCTGGTGTCCAGAGCTGGGGATGGAGGCTCCGCTACAAAGCTGTGAGGCTTTCTGGGTTCAATGTGACTGAGGAGCAAGGTGGCGAGGGGTTGGCCGTGACAGCCAGAGAGTGGGTTAAACAAGGACTCATGGCCTCAGGTAGGAAGGGATGGAAATCAGCGCGCGGGAGGGAGAGGTCTTAATGAGAATCAAAAGTGGGCATCGGGCTTCCCTGGTGGCGCAGTGGTTGAGAGTCCGCCTGCCGATGCAGGGGACGCGGGTTCGTGCCCCGGTCCGGGAGGATCCCACATGCCGCGGAGCGGCTGGGCCCGTGAGCCATGGCCGCTGAGCCTGCGCGTCCGGAGCCTGTGCTCCGCAACGGGAGAGGCCACAGCAGTGAGAGGCCCGCCTACCGCAAACAAACAAAGTGGGCATCGTAGGAGTGAATGAACAAGAGGAAGGAGTCTGCCATGGCCGGGGATGAGATGTTGATGGTGGGACTGCAGGGGTGGGCACCGGAGTGGCCGCTGGGTTGAGGTCAGGGTGGTAGGTGGGTCTCCCCATGGTGGGGTGCAACTTGGGATGGAGAGGGAAGGGTGGGAGCTGGGAGCACTCGGTGAACCAGTGTGGAGGAGGGCCTGGGTGGTGGGGAGATCAAAGCAGCAAGGAGAGATGGGGGGCTCAGGACAGCAAGGAGGAGACGTTTTTGTTCAAGTCAGGAAGAGCAAGAAAAAATGAAGTCTGGAAAGTGAAGTTATAGGAAAAAGAGCCGTCCTGGGTCCCGGGATGTCAGAGGTGAGCCTGGAGACCATTAGGTACAATTCATGGTGGGGGAAATTGAGGCTGGGGGAGGTGACCTGAGATGCTCTGGCTAATCAGCAGCAGGAAAGACGTTGCCCTAACACTAGGCAAGTGCTTCTTCACTGTACTGAGATTATGGACCCACGAGCCTTTAGTGCTAAAAGCCATCTTAGAAATCATCTTTCATTTAAAGCTGAGCAGGCGGAAAACTGGGAGAATTAAGGGAAGTTTAGTAGAGCTGAGACCAAACCCAGGTTTCCTGACTCTTGGGTTATTGCATGGGATAGAAAAGAAAGTGTGTTAGAGAGGGAACAAGAAGGGTAGAGTGTGTGGATGTGTGTGTGTGTGTGTGTGTGTGTGTGTGTGTGCACGTGCTGCGGGGGGTGTGTACAAGCGTGTGTGCACGCGTGAAGTCACATTCACATGTCTGTATTCATAAGAAAGATGAACCAAGATAGTGTTTCTCTTTCAGAAGAAAAGCATGCTGCTGCTCTTGTAAAGGGTGACAGTCAATGCTTTTCTTTGCCAGGAGGGGAGATGGGAGAAATAAGTCACCGGTTCTGTATCTCCTGATTCCAGTGGATGCACACCGGGCAGGCAGTGACCTGGGCTCCCAGTGCGCTTTGTGCCCTCGCTGTGCACTGGAGCTGCCTGGACTGGGGCCATCCTGCTCTAACCAGTAAGCTTGCAGGCCCAGACTCTCTGTTGCTCATATTAGCACCAACATACTTACACTGGGCATATTTGATGAGTCAGGGCTAGTATGAGTTTGCTCAGGCAGCCCTAATAAAATACCACAGATTGGAGGGTTTATAAAATAGAAATTTATTTTTTCCCAGTTCTGGAGGCTAGAAGTTCAAGAACATTGTGTTGGAAGGGTCAGTTTCTTCTGAAGCCTCATCTCTCTCTGGCTTGTAGACAGCCATCTTCTCCCTGTGTTTCCCCGTGGTCTTTCCTCTGTGTGTTTCTGTGTCCTAATCTCTTCTTATAAAGAGACAAGTCACGTTGGATTAGGACCCATTTTAAAGACCTCATTTTAACGTAATCTCCTCTTTAAGGACCCTATCTCCAAATACAGTCATATACTGAGGCACTAGGGGTTAGGACTTCAACATTCAATTTTGAGGGACAGGGACTTCCCTGATGGCACAGTGGTTAAGAATCGACCTGCCAATGCAGGGGACATGGGATTGCGCCCTGGTTCAGAAAGATCCCACATGCTGCAGAGCAACTAAGCCTGTGTGCCACAACGACTGAGCCCGCAAGCCACAACTACTAAGCCCGCTTGCCTAGAGCCCGTGCTCTGCAACAAGAGAAGCCATCGCAATGAGAAGCCCGCACAACACAATGAAGAGTAGCCCCCGCTCGCCGCAACTAGAGAAAGCCCGCACCCAGCAATGAAGTCCCAACGCAGTCACAAATAAATAAATAAATTTATAAAAAAAAAATTTTTTTTGAGGGACAAAATTCAGCTCAAAACGGAACTATTTTGGTTGCAAGGCCTAGAACCCTACTCAAGTGAACCATGTAAAAAGAGGGTTTATTGATAAGGATTAGGCTATCTCGTGAGAATTGTAAACTGGAAAGCAGCTCCTCCCATCTCTTCCCTCTCTGGGGTGGTGGTTTTAAACCACGGTCACAAATTCTTTGACTCTCCCCCACCTCCCATAGAGTGGTGGGTCTATATCCCCGCCCCTTGAACCTGGGTGGGCTTTTGACTGCTTCAACCAATAGAGTATGACAGAAATGTTGCTATGTGACTTTAAGGCTGGGCCCTAAAAGGCCACACAGCTTCTGGCTTGTTCACTGAAACACTCACTAGAGGAGACCTGACTCTCTTGTAAGAAGTTTAATGACTCTGAAACGCCATGCTGGAGAGACCACCGGTAGGCACTCTGGTTTATAGCCCCAGCTGAGCCTGGCTTCCAGCTGTCCCTGCCAAGGTGCCAGACACAGGAGTGAAACCATCTCTGATACGCCTACACCAGCCCAAGTGCTAGCAGATTACCGCACAGCAACTTCTGCCTATATCAGGCAGAACAGAAGAATCACCCAGCTGAGCACTGCCTGAATTTCTAATCCACAAATTCATGCTATATAATAAAATGGTTGTCATTTTGAGCCACCAAATTTTGCAGTAGTTTGACATGCAGAAATAAGTAAGTAGAAACACCAGAAGTCTGCTTCTTTCTTCTTTTTCCCTTCCTGTTGGTTTTTCCTGTCTACTCATATTTCCTGCTCCTGCATAAATTTAACCTGCACGTGGCCATGACTTGCTGTGGTCCCAAGTTATCCAAGCAAGTTCCTGCCTTGGCCCCCGCATCTCTCTGATTAGAGTCTCCGTATTTGTCAAAATACTTGAGAATCTGATCAGCCAATGCTAGGGGCAGGGCCATGTGTTATGGGGAATGGGTCATGTCTCCTGGAAGTTGGGGCCCAGCAGGCCCAGAACCTTATCTATGCAGTGTCCACTTCAATGGAAAAGGGTCCTGTGATCATCCAGTTTATTCTCCTATCCCACCAGGAATTCTTTTGTTGATATCAGAAAGATAAAATCCCCATAGCCTCTTTTTAATACCTCCTGGATCAGTTCATCATTCCTTTGTTGATATCAGAAAGATAAAATCCCCATAGCCTCTTTTTAATACCTCCTGGATCAGTTCATCAAGTGGATCAGTTCATCATCCCCTTGCCATGGATCACTTCTGCTTGTTTAAGATTTCTACAGGTGGAGCTGAAATTTGTTTTCCTCTGTCTTTTAGTCTCTGGTTTTCATCCTGTCCTCAGCAGACATGTAGAGTAGTGAATTTCTCTTTTAGCAGACAATATTTGAAATTCTTGAACCCCTCATTTTAAGGCTCAATCTCTTCACAGCAAACCTGGGACTCAGGTGTAATGACCAGAATGGGTGATCAGAGAGGGGGGAGGGGGAGAGGAGCTGATTTTCTCAACTGCAAGTTCTTTTTGATCCTATATTTTGTTCGTTACTGATTTTCACAAGAGAGCATGTCTGGCTTGGCCTTCCCTTTCTGTATTAGTTTTGTAGGGCTGCCATAGCAAATTACCACAAGCTGGATGGCTTAAAACAACAGAAATGTATTCTCTAATAGTTCTGGAGGTCAGAAGTCCAAAATCAAGGTGCTGTCAGGGTAGGTTCCTTCTGGATGCTCAGAGGGAGAATCTGGTCCATGCTTCTCTCCTAGCTTATGGTGGTCTCCAGCAATCCTTGGTGTTTTTTGGCTTGTAGATGCATCACTCAATCTCTAGCCCTGTCTTCACATGATGTTCTTTCTTGTGTCTTCTCTGTCTACATCCAAATTTCCCTCTTCTTTTAAGGATAGCAGTCATTGAATTAGTGTCTACCCTAATCCAGTATGACCTCATCTTAACTAATTACATATGAAAAGAACTTTTTTCTCCCCCAAATAAGGTCATATTATGAGATTCCAGATGAACGTGAATTTTGGTGGCCACTATTCGACCCTGTACTCTTTCCTCCCTCCCTTCTTCCATTTCTCTCTCCTTCCTTCTTTTTCCTCCTCCATACATATCTCCCCGCTGGAAGCATAAAGATGAGTGCCCAGTGTTGTCGGAGGGGTCATTGTTTTTGCACTGTGCTTGGTGCAGCACCATGTGTAATTCAGGTGGAGGTCAGAAAACCTTCAGAAGGCAGGGACCATGTGACTGCTTGTAGATGAGTTGAAAATCATTCAGTGTTAATACCTGGATTAGATGTTTTAGCAGCTGTTGCTCAAGAAGAAGGAAAGAAAGAAGAGGGGGAGGATAAGAAAAAGAAAAATACAGTTTGTGAACTGCAATAATTTTTGCACCTTGCCTGCCTGACTTTGGGGAGCTCAACTTGAGATGAGAGTTTTTCCTCTTCAGGAATAAAGATGAGTCAAGCAGCAATCATGCTTCCTTTTGTCTGAAATTCTCTCAATACCACACTCAGTGTCAAAGCCATTGTTGGATCCTTCTAGACTTTTGCTGGCCAATAACGTAGCCACTAGCCACAGTGAAATGAGAATGTGCTCCAAGTACAAAATACACACCAGATTTCTAGTACTTAGTGTGAAAACAAAGAATGTAAAATATCCCATTAATAATTTTTACCTTGATTATATGTTGAAATGATAATATTTTGGATATGTTGGGTTACATAAAGTACAGGCATACCTCAGAGATATTGTGGGTTCAGTTCCAGACCACTGCAATAAAACTAATATTGCAAAAAAGCAAGTCACATGAAGTTTTTGGTTTCCCAGTGCATGTAAAAGTTATGTTTACACTATACTATAATCTATTAAGTGTGCAAAAGCATTATGTCTAAAAAGACAATGTACACTTCCAAAACTATGTTGAATAATAGTGGTGAGAGTGGGCAACGTTGTCTTGTTCCTGATCTTAGAGGAAATGGTTTCAGTTTTTCACCATTGAGAACGATGTTGGCTGTGGGTTTGTCATATATGGCCTTTATTATATTGAGGTAAGTTCCTTCTAAGCCTACTTGCTGGAGAGTTTTTATCATAAATGGGTGTTGAATTTTGTCAAAAGCTTTTTCTGCATCTATTGAGATTATCATATGGCTTTTATCCTTCAATTTGTTAATATGGTGTGTCACATTGATTGATTTGTGTATATTGAAGAATCCTTGCATTCCTGGGATAAACTCCACTTGATCATGGTGTATGACCCTTTTAATGTGCTGTTGGATTCTGTATGCTAGTATTTTGTTGAGGATTTTTGCATCTACGTTCATCAGTGATATTGACCTGTAGTTTTCTTTTTTTTGTGTGACATCTTTGTCTGATTTTGGTATCAGGGTGATGGTGGCCTCATAGAATGAGTTTGGGAGTGTTCCTCCCTCTGCTACATTTTGGAAGAGTTTGAGAGGATAGGTGTTAGCTTTTCTCTAAACGTTTGATAGAATTCACCTGTGAAACCATCTGGTCCTGAGCTCTTGTTTGTTGGAAGATTATTTTTTTTGGCTGCGTTGGGGCTTCGTTGCTGTGAGGCGAGCAGGGGCTACTCTTCATTGCTGTGTGCAGGCTTCTCGTTGCAGTGGCTTTTCTTGTTGCAGAGCACAGGCTCTAGGCACGCAGGCTTTGGTAGTTGCAGCAAGCAGGCTCAGTAGTTGTGGCTCACAGCCTCAGTAGCTGTGGCATGTGAGCTCAGTAGTTGTGGTGCATGGGCTTAGTTGCTCCGCAGCATGTGGGATCTTCTTGGACCAGGGATCAAACCCGTGTTCCCTGCATTGGCAGGCAGATTCTTAACCACTGTGCAACCAGGGAAGCCCTGTTGGAAGATTTTAAATCACAGTTTCAATTTCAGTGCTTCTGATTGGTCTGTTCATATTTTCTATTTCTTCCTGGTTCAGTCTCGGAAGGTTGTGTTTTTCTAATTTGTCCATTTCTTGCAGGTTATCCATTTTATTGGCATAGAGTTGCTTGTAGTAATCTCTCATGATCCTTTATATTTCTGCAGTGTCAGTTGTTACTTCTCCTTTTTCATTTCTAATTCTGTTGATCTGAGTCATCTCCCTTTTTTTCTTGATGAGTCTGACTAATGGTTTATCAATTTTGTTTATCTTCTCAAGAAACCAGCTTTTAATATTACTGATCTTTGCTATTGTTTCCTTCATTTCTTTTTCATTTATTTCTGATCTGAACTTTTGATTTCTTCTGCTAACTTTGGGGTTTTTTTTTGTTTTTCTTTCTCTAATTGCTTTAGGTGTAAGGTTAGGTTGTTTATTTGAGATTTTTCTTGTTTCTTGAGGCAGGATTGTATTGCTGTAAACTTCCCTCTTAGAACTGCTTTGTTGCATCCAATAGGTTTTAGGTCGTCGTGTTTTCATTGTCATTTGTTTCTAGGTATTTTTTGATTTCCTCTTTGATTACTTCAGTTTTAGCCATGGCAATCACAGAAGAAAAAGAAATAAAAGGAATCCAAACCAGAAGAGAAGAAGTAAAACTGTCACTGTTTGTAGATGACATGATACTATGCATAGAGAATTCTAAAGAGGATAGCAGAAAACTAATAGAGCTAATCAATGAATTTGGTAAAGTAGCAGGATACATAATTAATGCAGAAATCTCTTGTATTCCTATAGAGTAATGATGAAAAATCTGAAAGAGAAATTAAGGAAACTCTCCCATTTACCATTGCAACAAAAATAATAAAATACGTAGGAATAAACCTACCTAGGGAGACAAAAGACCTGTATGCAGAAAACTATAAGACACTGATGAAAGAAATTAAAGACGTTACAAACAGATGGAGAGATATACCATGTTCTTGTACTAGAAGAATCAACATTGTGAAAATGACTATACTACCCAAAGCAATCTACAGATTCAATGCAATCCCTATCAAACTACCAATGGCATTTTTCACAGAGCTAGAACAAAAAATTTCACAATTTGTATGGAAATACAAAAGACCCCGAATAGCCAAAGCAATCTTGAGAACAAAAAACGGAGCTGGAGGAATCAGGCTCCCTGACTTCAGACTATACTACAAAGCTACAGTAATCAAGACAGTATGGTACCGGCACAAAAACAGAAATATAGATCAATGGAACAGGATAGAAAGCCCAGAGATAAACCCATGCACATATGGTCATCTTATCTTTGATAAAGGAGGCAAGGATATACAATGGAGAAAAGACAGTCTTTTCAATAAGTGGTGCTGGGAACACTGGACAGCTACATGTAAAAGAATGAAATTAGAACACTCCCTAACACCATACACAAAAATAAACTCAAAATGGATTAAAGACCTAAATGTAAGGCCAGGCACTATAAACTCTTAGAGGAAAACATAGGCAGAACACTCTATGACATAAATCACAGCAAGATCCTTTTTGACCCACCTCCTAGAGAAAGGGAAATAAAAACAAAAATAAACAAATGGGACCAATGAAACTTAAAAGTTTTTGCACAGCAAAGGAAACCATAAACAAGATGAAAAGACAACCCTCAGAATGGGAGAAAATATTTGCAAAATGAATCAATGGACAAAGGATTAATCTCCAAAATATACAAGCAGCCCATGCAGCTCAATATCAAAAAAACAAACAACCCAATCCAAAAATGGGCAGAAGACCTAAATAGACATTTCTCCAAAGAAGATATACAGGTTGCCAACAAACACATGAAAGGATGCTCAACATCACTAATCATTAGAGAAATGCAAATCAAAACTACAACGAGGTGTCACCTCATACCGGTGTGGATGCTGTGTTAGCAAGCATGAAAACAACATTAGTCTCATTGTTCATCCTCATCAGAACTTTTGGATGACAAGGTGCATTGTTAGTGAGCAGTAATATTTTGAAAGAAATCTTTTTTATTTTTTTCCCTGATCAGTAGGTCTCAACAGTGGGCTTAAAATATTCAGTAACCCATGTTGTAAACAGATGTGCTGTCATCCAAGCTTTGTTATTCCATTTATAGAACACAGGCAGAATAGATTTAACATAATTTTTAGGGCCCTAGGACTTTCAGAATGGTAAATGAGCATTGGCTTTAACTTATAGTCACCAGCTTGCATTAGCCACTAACAAGAATCAGCCTGTCCTTTGAAGCTTTGAAGCCAGGCACTGACTTCTCCTCTCTAGCTATAAAAGTCCTAGATGGTATCTTATTCTAATCAAAGGTTGTTTCATTTACATGGAAAATCTGTTGTTTAGCATAGCCACCTTCATTAATGATCTTAGCTAAATCTTCTGGATAACTTGCTGCAGCTTCTACATCAGCACTGGCTTCTTCACCTTGCACTTTAATGTTATGAAGATAGCTTCTTTCCTTAAACCTCATGAACAATCCTCTGCTAGCTTCAAACTTTTCTGTATTTTCCTCACCTCTCTCAGACTGCACAGAATTGAAGAGAGTTAGGGCCTTGCTCTGGATTAGGCTTTGGCTTAAGGAAATGTTGTGGCTGGTTTGATCTTCTCTCCAGACCACTAAAACTTTTTCCGTATCAGCAATACAGTTGTTTTGCTTTCTTATCATTCATGTGTTTACTGGAATAGCACTTTTAATTTTCTTCAAGAACTTTTCCTTTACATTCACAACTTGGCTAACTGTTTAGTGCAAGAGGTCTAGCTTTTGGCCTATCTTGGCTTTCAACTTGCCTTTCTCAGTAAACATAAGCCTTTATAGCTTTTGATTTTAAATGAGAGATGTGCGACTCTTCCTTTCACTTGAACACTTAGAGGCCATTGTGGGGTTATTAATTGGCCTAATTTCAATATTGTTGTGTCTCAGGGAATAGGGAGGTCTAAGGAGAGGGAGAGAGACAGGGGTCAGTGGAGCAGTCAGAACACACATAACTTTTATCGATTAAGTTCGTCATCTTATCTGGGTGCTGTTCATGGTGCCCCAAAACAATTACAGTAGTAACATCAAAGATCACTGATCACAGATCACCATAAAAAATATAATAATAGTGAAAAAGTTTGAAATATTGTGAGAATTACCAAAATGTGACCTGAGACACGAAGTGAGCAAACACTGTTGAAAAATGGCACTGATGGACTTGTTCAATGCAGGGTTGCCACAGACCTTCAATTTGTAAAATATGCAATATGTACAAAGTGCAATAAAGTGAAATGCAATAAAATGAAGCCTGCCTATATTAAAATCAATTTCATCTGTTTCTTTTTACTTTTAAAAAAATGTGGCCGCTGGGAAATTTTGAGCTATGTGACATGATGATCTTTCTGCTGGGCAGCGCTGTTGTAGTCTGAAGCAATGTGATAAAAAAGCTTATCTGCAGGATTTGAATCTTAGCTTTGCCACTGACAAATTGGGCAAGACACTGTCTCTCTGGGCTTTATGTTCCTCCTCTATGAAAGAGAGGAGGTGTGATGTGATAATGATTCCTACCCCACCTCCCTCTGGGAATCACTACCAGCATCAAAGGTTTGTGAGTGTGAAATGCAGCACAAATGTTCTTTGATCAGCATCAGCTGCAGCAGTAACAGACAGCATCACTGTCACAACCACCACCACCATCACTGTCACCACCACCACCGCCACCACCACCACCACCACCATCACCACCACCACCACCATCACCATCATCACCACCACCAACATCACCACTACCACCACCACCATCACCATCAACACTACCATCACCACAACCACCACTATACCATCCATCATCACCAACATCACCACCATCACCATCATCACCACCATCACCACCATCACCACCATGACCACCACCACCATCACCACTACCACCACCACCATCACCAGCAGCACCACCATCACCACCACCACCACCACCACCATGACCACCACCACCCCATCACCATCATCACCACCATCATCACCACCATCACCACCACCACCCCCATCACCATCATCACCCCCATCACCACCACCACCATCATCACCACCACCACCACCATCACCATCATCACCACCAACACCACCACCATCACCATCACCACCACCATCACCATCACCACCACCATCACCACCACCACCATACCATCCATAATCACCACCATCACCACCACCACCATTATCACCAACATCAACACCATCACCACCACCACCATCACCATCATCACCACCATCACCACCCCTCCATCACCATCATCAACACCATCACCACCACCACCATCATCACCACCACTACCATCCATCATCACCATCACCACCACCATCATCACCAACATCACCACCACCATCATCACCACCATCACCACCACCACCATCATCACCATCACCACCATCACCACAATCACCATCATCACCACCATCACCACCCCTCCATCACCATCTTCAACACCATCACCACCATCACCACCACCACCATCATCACCACCACTACCATCACCACCATACCATCCATCATCACCATCACCACCACCACCATCATCACCAACATCACCACCATCACCATCACCACGATCACCATCATCATCACCATCACCACCACCACCACCATCATCACCACCACCCCATCACCATCATCAACACCATCATCACCATCACCACCGTCCCCACCACCATCACCATCATCACGAACATCAACACCATCACCACCACCACCACCACCATCACCATCACCACCACCACCATCATCACCAACATCACCACCATCACCATCATCACCACCACCCCATCACCATAATCAACACCATCACCACCACCCCCATCACCATAATCAACACCATCACCACCACCCCCATCACCATAATCAACACCATCACCACCATCACCACCACCACCACCACCATCACCACCACCACCACCATCACCACCACCACCATCATCACCACCACCACCATCACCACTATACCATCCATCATCACCACCACCACCATCACCACCATCACCACCACCACCATCACCATCATCACCACCACCACCATCACCACTATACCATCCATCATCACCACCACCACCATCACCACCATGACCACCACCACCATCACCATCATCACCACCACCACCATCACCATCACCACCACCATCACCACCATGACCACCACCACCATCACCATCATCACCACCATCACCACTACCACCTCCATCACCATCATCACCACCATCATCACCACCACCACCACCACCATCACCACCATCATCACCACCATCACCACCATCATCACCACCATCACCACCACCACCACCACCACCACCACTACCATCACCATCGTCACCACCATCACCACCTCTGCCATCATCACCACCATCACCATCACCATCATCACCACCATCAGCATTGGTTCCTCTTTTAGCCAAGAGAATTAGGCCACCAGGGCAGGAGCATAATACCAGACCCAGGGTAGAGTACAGCCCACAAGAATTTCTGCTTACAGCTCTTCCCAAACCCTGTGGCTGGGTTATAAGTGACTTACCCTCTGCCAGCTGCCAACAGTGCTTTTGTCTGCTTTGAGGGGATGGGGTGCAGGCAAGTCTCCGAGAACAATGTGCCTTCCACCGAGTACTTTCAATCAATACGGCATTTATGCATGCTTTTGGATTAGAATAAGACAGCCAGGTTTTATTTTTTTTTTCAAAAAAGCATTTCTGTTGCATCAGACCACCAAAGCATTTCCCCTCTCTTTTTTTGGCCACCAAATATTTTTATGATTTTCCACATAAACAGCTAGGGAAAATGCTAGCAGCCACTCAGGCGGCAGTGGCAGGCACACTATGTCTCCCATGAGAGTAAGGGATTAAAAAAAACAAAACAACAAAAAAACCCAAGACCAATGCCTAGGGGGCGGGGGTTGTGAGTGGTAATTAGTCTAAGATACAAGGATTTCTATGAATTCTTCTTGGGAATTCTGGGATAATAAACTAGAATTCACGCTGTGGCTTCAGGCTGTGAGTGCTCACTTTTGAAAGATTCACACATTTGCAGATGGCATCAGGCATCGGTGAGGTTAGGAGGTGGGTGGGGAGCGACCCCACCCACCTGAGGGCTAAGCCTGGGTTCAGCAGATCTGCCCCTTTCCACCCTCCCCCTCTCCTCATGAAGTGAGAATCAAGATAAAGTTGGGGACCTGCCTCCTGAAGGATACTGTGTGGTAACTATTGATTATTTGATCCTTTTTTCCTTTCTTATTCCATCCCTGGCAAAGTTTTCCCAGAGACATAGTGGGGCCTCTCATAGCCAGCCAGCTGCTCTGTGCTGAGAGATTTAAAATCCTCCAATTGGTTCTGACTGTGTCCAGAACAATAGGCGTCTGAATCTGATTTATTAATCTTCTGGGGAGTGAGGGAGGCGGGCTTCGCATCCAGGCTGTTTACTGCGGTGACAACGGGCAGGGTTTGGGCTCGTATTTGAGCCGGGTTTACTATGGGCGGAGGCAGGGGAGCGGCAGACAGAGGACACGTCTAGCCTGAGTGAGGCAGCAAGGACCTGCCGCACAGAATGAGGGGAGATGCGTTCACGGAGCAGTAGGAGGGGTGGGGACTGCAACTGACATCACGGAGGCGGCGGGCGTGGTACCGAATGGTTACTCTGCACAGCGGATTCCGTTATCTCTGCTTTGTTGTCGAATCTCTCAGGTCTCTGAAACACGGAAGCCCGATAGGCAGGGCTAATGCCTTCTTTCTCAAAGCAGGGAGCTGGATGACATGATCTTTGAGGAGGTTGATGGGCATGTGGAAAAAGACCTCTGCTGGGAAGTCCAGGGCAGGAAGATCTGGCCTCACTGTAGCACGGGGAACCAGACTGAGTGTCGGGATGCTTGGCAGGCCTATGGCCGCAAAGCCGAAGCACCTTGCCCTGTGTAGACGTGGAGAACCCTTCAGTATTTGGAGGTCTGCAAATGGAAGACAGAGAGAAAGGAATGCATGCCAGTGGTTAAGAGAACTGGCTTTTGAATCAGATTACGAATCAAATCCTAATTCTGCCACCTGTTGGCTGTGAAATGTGGGACAAGTTACTGAATGCCTCCAAGTCTCAGTTTCTCAGTATCTGAAGTTGGGATAGTCAAAGAACCCATTCTGTGGGGTTGCTATCCTCATAACTGAAGTAATGGCTGCCGAGTTCTTAGTACAAAATAAGAACTGAATAATACTAGCCGTCATCATTGGCGTCCCCAGGAGCAGCCTCGTGTTCGGTTCCTTATCCGGGTATTCTGCATGGCCCCGGAGGGCAGAAGAGGGAGCAAATGTGTGGAAGCTACAAGGGAGGCTGAGAGTGGTTCAGCTCAAGAAAGGTTAGTCTGGCTGTTCGAATGGTATCGAAAGGGCACAGGAAGAGGGGATGGGGGAGAAAAGGGGAAGGAAGGAGATCGGGAGGGAGGGAGGAAGGCGCTCTGGTGGACAAGTCTGCGGAGGACAGCGATGTGCCTGGTGAAGGTGGGAGATGAGCGCGGCCTCAGTGCAGGATTAACCCCAGCCTGTGTCAGGGTCTCAGAGGAAACAGAGACTAGAGGAGCTTCCACAGGCCCCTGGTCATTGAGAACAAGAGAAGTCTTACTCTCCTTCCCCCACCCTCTCCCCATGGTGGTTGGACCCCAGCCCAGGGCTGGCCTGAAAATTCAGTGAAGAAATGAGGGCTTGGCATTCTTGAATGGTGGTCTCGGGATGCTCCCGTCTGGCCCGTGTCTTCAAGGAGGGCTTCCAGGGCCCTTAGGGAGGCGAGCCTGGCACGCCCGCAGCCTGCGAGGGCAGGGTCTGTCTTCCTCCTCACGGCCTCCCGAACGGCCTCTGCCCCCCTCCCTTGGAAAAGGACTGACCGTCCGCTTTATCAGTCACCCTTCCTCTGTTTGACTTCGGTTTGGAGCCCTCATATCTTTCCATTGTTTCTCCCTCACGTCTGCAGCGCCACCCGTTGATTCCCATCCTATGCCAACCACCCGCTTCTCCCACCTGTGCCATCACTGCCCTCGGCCTGGCTTTATCTTCTCTCCTCCGTGCGCACTGGCCCTTCCGGCCTGACGCGTGCGGCTCTGCGACTCCTCGTGTGCCCGGAGCCCCAGACACCTGTGCTGTCCTTGAGCTCTTCAGCCTACATCTGTCCGCTGCTTCCGTGCAGATTCAGCGAGATCACGGGAATGAAGCGCCTAGTCCAGGAATCGGAATTGCGAGGACAGTGTCACGATTATTGTCAGATGCGGGGGGGCGATGGAGCCAGGCCCCTCGTGCAGGCTTGAGGCTAAGACCTCGGCCGTGAATGAGACACCGCAAACGCGGGGTGAGACAGGGCAGCGGACGAGGGACGGAGGGGGGCAGCGGAGGGCCGATGTTAGTGAATTTCATGCTAAAGATACTTGGCGCAGCGAGGCCACAGGCCTGTGGCAGGGCGCCAGGCCCAACCACGAGCCTCATTTCCATATGCGGGTCAGCCTGTGGCATGTTTATAGCTCGCCTCTCCACAGCGCTTTACCAGGAAGGCCCGGCCCCCCAGGTCCCTGGGAGGGAGGCAGGCGCTGGCTGTGGGAGGTGAGCTGCGTGCCTTTGGCTGGGAGAGCGCGGTTCCCGTGGCGGCCCGGCCCCCCGACGTGAGGTCAGGAAGCAGGCCCCAGGCACCGCGGGGACGTGTGAGATGATGTAGGTGAGATCTAGATGTAGGGCTGTCCACACATGGCTGTGTGGTTATAAATGTACACAGGCTCGCTCGCCGAGCGCTGTGGGCGCCCAAATAGCTCTGCACGCAGCTATACACGAGATGTCAACACACAGGCGCGGACCTGCGGCGCAGGGGCGGGGAGCTGGGGGCTGGGCCGACCCGCTCAGGTGACCTTAGGCGAGCGCTTGCTTCCTCCAGCTGCACGGGGCTCCCCCTGGGGTTGCCGACCCAGGACTTTTGGGAGAGGCACGCAGAGGAAGTGAGGGACCAAGCCTTGGGTTCCCAGCGCTGCTTCTTTACCAAGAGATGATTCTCTGGTTTGGAGGCGTTTCTTCCTTGTCACTCTCCCTCATCTCGCCGAAGCTACCTGGTTGGGGTGATTCTATTCCAGCCATTCCGCCGCCCCGCCCCACCCCCTGTCCTCCTTATGCCGTCACCACCCCCTGGACCTGGCCCATCCTCCTTCCCCCGCGCTCAGTGGGGTGCTGGTAAAAGTTTAACAACTGATTCTCTGGGTGGGACGGGAGGGGCGAGGGAGCCATGATTTGTGGCTTTTGTCCATTTCTGTGGTGTAAATATTCCCTCCAAGGGCCACTTGTAAGCTACCAGTGTGAGGTCACGGAGTGTAGCGCTGGGCAGAGATGCTCAGTAGCGTGTCATTAACGTAGCAGTCCCACCGTACGGATGCACAGGTGTAAATAATCTCAAGAGCAAAGGTAATAGTACAAGGTCATAAAACAGTGACAAAGTGCTGAGGTTTTGAGTACTGACTACTTTTGCTTTAAAGGTAATTTATTTCATTGTAATCGTATAAAATCTAATTTAAAAATAAAGAACGTGTTCAACAGTTGGCTTGCAAAAATTCTTGAATATTTAGCAATCAGCTTTTTCAGGTGTAGGAGCAGGATCCAGAACAATCCTGCCTGCACAAAGGCCACTATCTCTCAGCCATCCTGCTCATCCCCCATCTCTCTTCATTCCTGAGTTATGGTCCTAAACTACAAACCCGATCATGTCCTTACACAATTCAAAGCTTATGTGAATTTTGTAATTTGAAAAGCCCTTCCTCATCTGACGCCACTGACCTCTCCACTTTCAATCCAGACCCCAGACCCCAGTCCCCACTCTCATACCAAACCTCTTTCCATTCACCAAATAGACAATATCTTTATGTGTTTTGAAGACTTTGCAAAGGCTGTTAATTCTGCAGGGTCACTTTGACTCTCATCCCTAACCCATTCCTCCATTTTCACCTGGAGGAGGCCAATTTATCCTCGAAGATGGGGGTAGGCAAACTACAGCCCACGGCCAGATCTGGCTTGCCACCTGCTATTCTACAGCCCACGAGCCCAGCATGGTTTTTACATTCTTACATAGTTGAAAAAAATAACAGGACCTTGCAAAGAGGTGGTTGGGCCCATCCTGCAGAACCTTCCAGGCCATGGTGGAGACTTTAGACTTTATTCTCAGGAAGGCTTTGAGCCAAAGAGTAGTATAGCCTGAGGTGTATTAAGAGCATCACTCTGTAAGAAACAGACCTTGTTGGGAGGAGGCCAGAATGGAAGCGGGAAGAAGAGTTAGGAGACAGGTGCAAGAATTCCAGCAAGAGATGTGGTGCTTTGCACGAGGTGCGGCATTGGAGGTGATGGGAAATGTCCAGATTCTGGAAACATTTTGATGGGAGAGCCAACTGGTTTTTCTGATAATGATCCCAACAAGATGAGGCAGAATGGTACTAAAGTATAGGCAGCCAAGTGAAGAGGCGATGAAGTCTGATCAGGGGATTAAGGAAGACTTCTCAGAGGAGGTCACTTGTGAGCAGAGCCCTGGAGGCTGAGGGAAACATCAAAGGACTGGGAAGTGGAGAGAGAATTTGGGATTGGATAATAATGTGAGCAGAGTCATGGCAGTAAAAATGTGCCAGGTAAACACGGGGAGTGGAGAGTGGTCCCCTGCAGTCGGTGGGGTGAAGGCAGGGAGGCCACCGGGGGTGAGTCTGGGTCGTGGAGGGTCTTGCTGGCGAAGCTGAAGCTTTTCCCGTAGGCAGTAGGGAGCCATCAGAAGTCTTTGGTAATGAATGACTCTTTGGTAATGAATGACATTGTCTCTGATGAGTGCATAGGAGGTTGGCCTGGAGGGTGTGGAGGCCGCAGACAGCAATAGGTAGGAGGCTGCTGTCATGGCCCAGGTGCCAAAGGAGGCAGATATAGGCCAGAGACCGGCTGTGTGGTAGAAAGGAAGGCATGGAGCCTGGCAAATTTTCCAGAGCAGAATTTGCAGTGTAACTGATTAGTTGTTGTAAATCTCGACTGCGGGGAGCTAGAGGCATCAGCACAGCTTCTAGAGTCTGCCTCTGGATAAATGGTGATGCAGAGGGGGTCAGACAGGTTTCGGGATAGGTGTGAGGCATCCGGTTTAGGGGATGCTGAGTGTGAATGTGTGGCGAACATAAAGTTGTTAGATGAATGAAAGAATGAATTAAGGTCAGACTCTGAGTTTTATGGTGAAAGAATGAAATATCCCATGAGGGCCATTCCTGGCCTGACCCAATCTCTCACTGACTTGGATTAAACTGGACAATTTATAGCAACAGCTGCCAGGATGCTCCCCGCCCAGCAAGACAGGGGCTGTGAAGAACCCAGAGGGTGTGGGGGGAGGACATTTGATTTCTTTTTGGTAACTTAAAAAAATAAACTTGTAATCAAAGTGCAGAAAACTGCACACACACCAAACATACAGCCTGAAAACTTTTCACAAGGTGATCACACCTTTGAAAAGCAGCACCTGGACCAAGAACAGGACATTGCCAGCATCCTGGAGCCCGGCTCTTTGATGGAGGTGGTGGACACCTGGTGACCTCCTCTCTTGCCCTGGCTGAAGGCTTAAAGCCTCTGCCTTCCTTCCTCTGGGGGGCCCAGGTTCTCTGCTAATAGTCTCGTTCTCGGTAAGCCTGGCCTGGGGCAAAGCCCAAACTCCCGTCCCAGGGACCTGGGCAGGGTCAGCAGTCATGAATGGGAGTAGGCACCCTCGCGTGCACCACGCCTATCCTCCTCTGTACCTGCCCATCTCCCACGACTCTTGGAGCCTGGGCCTGCCGGCCGAAAACCCTCCTCTGCTCGTGTCAGGGACGCTGGCCTCAGCCACGGAGTTTACTGACAATGCATTGAGTGGCCTGTGGATGTCAAGCCAGGTCTCTGCAACACTGAGTCCTGCTTGAGAGAGATAAATCAGAGCCCTGAGAAAGTCTCTTTTAATCTCTATGATGTTTGAAGCACAGTAATTATAAACTAAATTTTGATAAAAATAATAATAATTGCTGGTACTTATTGAACACTCACTCCAAGCCAGGAGAAGTGCTGGGCCTGCATCAATGTCTCGAACCCTCCCATCCACCCTCTGGGGTTGCTGCTTGTGTGTTTTCAGTGGGGGGTATAAGTTTCCTCACACTTTAATCACATATGCAGTGAAATCAAAGTTCAAAGGCAATTCTCCATGATGGATTTTGTTTTCCTTACGAGCTTTCTCTTCTTCAGGAAGGTGGAAAGGAAAAACACCTCTTAAATTTCGATTCAGTCAGTCAGGTGACCTTAGTAGCTAACAGTCGCTCTGGGAACTAACCTTTAGCTTGGGTTATTCAGGTGCCTCATGCATCTTTCAGGATGCCTCATCCCTCCTTTTCCTTTTTTTTTGGCCACTGCGTGGCACGTGGGATCTTAGTTTCCCAGCCAGGGATCTTCAAACCCGTGCCCCCTGCAGTGGAAGTGCAGAGTCCTAACCACTGGACCACCAGAGAATCCCCTCCTTGTTCCTCTCCAAGATGGCGCTGGGTGAGGAGGATCGTGCTGGGGAGGTAAAGGGCGTGGTATTGATGTCTTTGCAGGAGGAGCAGGGGCCTGGTGTGCTTATCACAGAGATGGGCTCCAGGCCACACTTGATGGACGTGCTTCCAGAGCGGGACCTTTACCTCCACGTCTGCCCCATAAGATGCACTCTCTTCTCTGGAACCAATAGCCAGAGGTGGGGTCCAGGAGAGGGCAGTATTGAGAGGGGGCACGGGTTCCCCAGGTGAAGGGCTCTGGGCAGAGAGGCCAGTGACTAAAGGGTAAAGTGAGCTGCAAGTGACAGACCCCATCAGCCTCTGGACATAACTTCCCACACACTGTGGGGAACCGGCTGCTCACAAGCTGCCCTCCCCCGCCAGCTGTGCCTGTCCTCGGTGTCAGTCTGCATGACCTGACCTTCAGGCAGGTGGAGAGCTGGTCCCCTCCTACTGAATCTATAATTGCTAATTAGCATCCAACCACCAGGAACCCTGCTGAAATGTGGGCCTTTCCTTCCTGAAATTGAGGGTTTGGATGTAAAAAAAGACACAGGCCAGTTGATACCCCACATCCTATACACAGCCTCATCATCTTCCCCAGGCTTGGGAGAGGAGTCATGTCAACCTTTCTACCTTCCCCACGAGGTATGAAACTAGGAAGATGACATACATTATCTCCTGTGAACCTGGACCTGAGGTTTTCTTGGTATCACTGCATCTGTGAGGGGAAGGGTCAGGTTCTCCAAGGTATCATTGGGTAATTTTTGTGGGACTGGTAATGGTGAGAGCAGGACCTGTGATGGTGTTGGTGGTGCATGAGTGTGCTGGGCTGGCCACCCTGACCTTGGGGAAGCCAGCTGCGCCTGGATTGATTGCACCTGGAGGGCTGCTATGGGCCCCCCAGGAAGCTAGAGCAGGCTTTGGCTCCTGTACCCTGCTGGAGGCTGGGCTCTCTCTTCACCTCTAGCCACTACCAAGGGAGGGCGACAGAGTCTCAGGCTGGGCTTGCTCCTGGCCCCGAGAAGGCAGAGCACAGAGCACTGAAGGCTGTGCATGAAACAACCTCAGTGCATGGCTGGAGTCTGGCCATGGAATGCCAAGATACACAGGAGCCACTGTTCCAGCCCAGGTCTCCAGGGACTGGGGCTCCAGGGAATGAATGCCTGCATATTACCTCCTCCCCAACAACCTGAAAGCACTGTGCACAGACTGGGGTTGTGGAGGGGATAACTGAGAACTGGGATGGAGTTGGTCCATGGGCTGTGGAGTGTGGCTCCAAAAGACACTGTTCTGAGGCAAAACCAGAGTCAAGAACTACCAGATAGTGGAACAATGCATTACTGTGAAGGGGCTGGCTGAGCAGAGGGGCCACAGGAGATACCTGGCAAGGTGGGCCACAGGTTCTGGAAATGTAAAGAGGAGGCAAAGGCTGCAGTGCTTCCTGAGGTGTTGAAATGAGACCCGTACGGGGGTGTGGTGGGACTTTTATAGAGAGCTGACCATTTTGGACCATCCATCATCCGTCCATCCGTCCATCCGTCCATCCATCCATCCATCCTCCATCCATCACCCATCCATCCATGAAATCATTCATTCATCCAGCAGCACTTGCAATATGCATGGAAATGGGCTGAGAGCAGTGCGGGATGTAAAGTAAACTAAGGTGAGCCTCTCTGATAGTCTCCATCCCCGAAATATAGCCAGTCTGGGGCTCAAGGAATGGCCCACAATGGCATCACATCTTGCATTACAACATACTGCCTGCCCCTTGTACCCATCTGGGTGAGAACAACAGTTGCTGTATTTTTGAATATCTACCATAGTTGCTGCCCTGGGTGCTCTGAATCCACGGTCTCATTTAGTGTTCATGCAACCCTGTGAGGGAAGCAAGGTCTGAAAAGTTTAAGGAATTTGCTGAAGCAACTCGCTGAGTCAGTGAGTGACAGAATTGGGATGGGAACTGAGATCTGACTCCGGAATGAAGGCTCCCTCTACCCTGCCCCCCTGCCTCTCCACTCATAGGACCCTGCTGGTGGCTTTCAAGGTCCTAGGGGGGATGGATGGGCGTCTGCAAAGGAGAGTCTTCTTATTTCCAACCCTGAAAGTCTACAGTCAACCCTGTAGGGACCAAGCAGATCTACCCTGTCATCAACAAAAGGAACTGTACTTTTATCTGGTTCATATACTGCATTTTCAAGCAAATCACTTCGTATTTTCTAAGTTTGCTTATCTCTAGTAAGTACCCAACTTATAGGGTTACTGTGAGAATTAAGTGAATTGATTCATGTGAAACACGTAGACCTGTGCCTGGTATGTGTGTGAGCCTTTAGCACTGCCCAAGAGTTTGTGTCCACAAGGTTTTCCATGGCCAACGTATCTGCAAAACTCATGGTGCAGCCTCTTCCTCTTAGAGATGAAGACGCCCATCGGAGAAGCAGACCCGCCCAGGGTTGCTCAGTGAGCTTTGCGACCATGAGCTTCACCGGTCTGCATGGTCAGAAGTGTCTCTGGGGAGGAAGCCAGGCTTGCTGGGCAGATGATGGCCTCGGGTACCTGCACCCATGAATGGTGCTGAGTTACTACCAGAGCTCCCTGCTTCCTTTCACCTCTCCTTGGAGTGCACCAGGAACCACAGCCAGCTCCCTTTACCCGAGAGCAAGTGTCCACTTGGTGGCTTCTCTGTGGTCCCCATTCCCTTCCCCTCTTCACCGGGCCCAGGCTGAGCTGCTGCAGAGCAAAGATGGTGTCTCAACATCTCTGAATCCATGAGGCCTGGCACCTAGTAGGTACCCAGTAAGTCTTCGGGGAATAGGGGGGTGTTGCTCTGACACTAAGGAAGCAACTGTTTGGCCTGTGCACATGTGACGCCAATGTATGGTCAAACCAATGGGAACCAAGTGGGTGCATCTAATACTTGGGCTTCTCCTTCAACAGAGTGAATAGTAAGCGTGAGTTCACAGGAGGAATCAATGTGCTCAATAACTGACTGAGGGCCAGTGGGACAAGGGTGTGGAGACCCCACAAGGACCCCAAGACCATTCCATTGAATTGTTTGTTTCTGTTGCTCTCTCTTTCTTTAAATTTTGGGCTTCTTGAGGTCAGGGAGCATCATCAATTTGTCTGTGTGTCCTAGCACCTTAGCACAGGGCACTAGATGAGCAAATCTGTGTGTATCTACACTCTGGAAAACTGCCTTTGTGCATCTGCAGGCCCCAAGCCGGTGGGGAGCCCCTTGTTCTCCCAGTGCTGTTGCTTCCGATCCCACCAGACAGACCTCTTTTTTCCTAAGCCCCTCCCTGGCCGGCCACTTCATTATCTTTCATGTTTCCTCCCCCTGCCCCACCCCTGCAACCCCCTAATAGAAGCACAGAGAGTCAGGGTTCTGAAGAGAGTGGCCTGCCCAGATTTGATCAAGACACAAGTGAGAGGCAATGATTTGTGAAGAAATCCTGGTCCCGTCTAATGGAATTTTCCCAAAATAAATTCATGTAAACAACTTCCCACAAAGAGGCAGTCAGGGGAGCTGGGTGTGTAAACAGCGTGAACAGTCCCGAGTACTATGGGCTCCAGGGGTGCCGGGTCGTCTGGAGAGGGGGCTGTGGGGAGACTCCCTTTAGCAAAACACCTTTGGCTCCAGTCCTTCTGACATCATAATGTCAGCCAATTCATTAAGTGAAAAATAAAAGTCCTTCTTTTACTATCATCTCCAAAACATAGCAACACCACTTTGTAGCTAAAAAGACCGCAGAATGGATATTGTTTACATTTCTCATCCCATTTGAAAAACCAGTCAAATCGGGAGATCATCTTCCAGCCTGGAGAAGGTGGGGGTAGGAATGGGTGGGCGGAGGGATTGGAGGGGGGAGGGTGGCTGGAGGAAAAATCCCTGGAGACAGAGAAAACCATGTCTCCTTGGTGCTCAGGGATGGGTATGAATAAACTCATACAGTTCCTAGAATTAAGATGAAAAATCTGCTCTCCCAGGCACTCAGAAGGACACTGAATTCTTGTCGCCTGGATGTCTCTGGCCACGTCCAAATGGAGGGCCGCTACGAGCCGGGCTGTGTGTATGGCTGTGCAGACCAAGCTTCCGGAGGGAAGTGTGTGCAGGGAATCTGTGCGGGACACACCTTTCCCCCAGACATTTTTTCCAACCGAGTCTGTCTTTCCCAAGGTTGAGCTGTTTTCAAGATCTGGGCTTGATTATTTTCCCTCCCTCCCATTACCAGGGCCCGGAGAGAGAAGACCTGGGTTCAAGTTCCAGCCGGGCCACTGTTATGCTACCAGGAGACTGTTTAGCAAATTGCATAACTTCTCTGAGCCTCAGTTTCCTCATCTGTGCAGTGGGAACCTGGATAACATTCCCAGCCCTGTGTGTACTTCAGGGAGATGTCAGGTTCAAGTCAGGAAGTGGCTGCAAAGTTGAGGGATTTTATTCATTATAATGAATTTTGATTTTTGTTTCAGCTCTATCTTGGCTCAGTTGGATTTTGCCAAGAACCTGACTGTCTTTGCAAAAGTCAGAGCCGTGGAAACAGGGAGAGTTTAGAGGTGGGTGCAGGTGTACGAGGAAGAGCCAAAATGCCACTGGGAGGTAGGAAACGGCAGAAAAGAAGAGGAGGCCACCAGCAATCTGCTGGGCTGACGAGCCCCATGCAGGGCTCCAGAGGACCTCAGGACTGCTCTCTGCCAGCTTGTTCTTTTAACCAAGGCAGATGCCTGCTGGTAATGACGATATAGATGCTGATTGTGGCCAACGGGCTGTGGGTCTTAAATTTCACCCCCTGGAAAGAGGTTGTACATCCCCACTCTTTGCCACGTGACTTTGTAGTGCCCTCCCACTGTGGGTGCAGGTCTCTTCCTCACTACACTGATGTTGGCTTGGCCATCTGACTTGAAATACTAAAGAAGTGTTCAGGGCTTCCCTGGTGGCGCAGTGGTTGAGAGTCCGCCTGCCGATGCAGGGGACACGGGTTCGTGCCCCAGTCCGGGAGGATCCAACATGCCGCGGAGCGGCTGGGCCCGTGAGCCATGGCCGCTGAGCCTGTGCGTCCGGAGCCTGTGCTCCGCAACGGGAGAGGCCACAATAGTGAGAGGCACGCGTACCGCAAAAAAAAAAAAAAAAAAAAAAGAAGTGTTCAGAGGTTTTAAACATGCTTGCACAATTTGGTTTCTTGTGCCCCTAAGATCTGCCATGAGAAAAGCATGCTGCAGTAGCTGCTGGTTCAAGAAAATGTGTGGCCCTATGGACAGGCCTGCACACATCCCTGAGCCTGGAGCCAAGCATAGCTGAGCTACAGCCTGACACAGAGCTGCCCCAGCCAACTCACAGACCCTAGAGTGACAGAAACAAATGCACTGAGTTTGGGGAGGTTTGTTACCCAGCATTGTTGCTGTCTGATACACTGATAAGGGCAATGAGGATAATGCATGGTTCCCTGGCCCCTGAGATTTGCAAAGGTGAGGACACAGTTCTGATATCCATGAAGTTCAGTTAAAATGGTACTAAGCAAAGTGAAGATGGCCTGCGATCACTTATAATGACACATTTCCATTTTCAAAGCATCAGCTTACCTACACGTGTGGAACACAGATGCCTATGATGTCATAAACAGTAAACAGGATGCTGTCTACCTTGATGCATAAGAGCCTGGCCTCTGAATTCAGATGGTCTTAGATTTGAATTCTGACTTTGTCACAGTCAAGCTTTGTGACCTAGGAGAGTTTACTGAGACCCTTTAGCCTTAAGTGCTTCATCTTTGAAATGAAAATAATAATTTTTGTGAGAGGGACATGAAATAGGGTAGTAAAATGTTTAGTACAGTGCCTGCCACCTGGTGAATGCTCACTAAATATGCTAATTATTATTAGCTATTATTCTGGATGGGAAATAATATTAGTTAGTGCCCATAAGGCAATGTCTCCATTAGAGGCCAAGCATAGTGGAGGATGTAAGTGGCTGTGGGGAGTGGGTGGCGCTTCCTCCGAGGAGAAGGTCATCTTGTCCCTACATGGGGACAACCGGAGGGCATGGGCTCCAGGCAGCCTGGGCTCAGCTCTGTCACCTGGGTGAGGTGATGACACTCTTCCGCATTCTTGAGTTCTATCCTTTCATCAAAAGCCTCCCTCTCACTTGTCATCTGCTGTGCAGTGAGCGCCTTTGCCACCGATGGGCCTCTAGGAAACAGGACTCCTTTTGCTTGAACGAGGGGATGAGGGTCAAGGACAGAGAAGGAGCCATTTCTTCATGTTTAGGGCCTATGTGTTGGGGACCCAGAGGGCTGGGGTTTCGGACCTCGGCCATGGAGGGGATGCTCTTCTCTTTCCCTGGGGCTGCCAGAAAAGCATGGGCTTTCCTGCAAAAGCTCCCTGAGTGGATGCTGGAGGATCTTTCCCCATCAACTTTGCCTGAAGCTAATGATGAAGACAACGATGACAACAGAGATAAGTTGCACTTTGGGGCAGCGGACAGTTCTCTATGAGGAACGTTATTAGATTTTGGTTCTCATAGCTCTCTGAGGAAGGCAGGACGGCGTTTTCAATGCCATTATTGGAGAAGCAGCAAGTAAAAATCTCAGTCCACAAACTCAGATGTGCACATTTCTATTTCAAGCTCCCATTGTGTTGGAAGGACACAATTTTAGCCTTGGTCGATTCTGTTCCCTGTGGGCCTTGCCTTGCTCTGTGGCATTTCTCTTGGGGTGTTGTCTCGGTTCCGAGGGGCAGACGGGTCTTTGCAGGTCTCCACTGAGACGCCCCTTGTTCTCTCTGGCTCTTGGTCACTGTGGTCACCCGTGTGTCTGCCACTCCTTATTCTCAATTGCAAGAGACCTGGCTGTTTGTCAGCGGACGTCTGGGCCTTTTCTCAGCGACACAGCGAACTCTCCTCTGCCCCCTTGGACTCTGGTGGTTTCCAGCCCATCGAGGCTCTGTTGGATCCTCCTTTTCTGGACACGCCGCACACTCACTCCGCTGTGGGTTTGCCACCACCTCCTCCATGGTTCCATTCAGGAAACGAAGCGCAGGTCTCTTCTCGCCCCAGATCCCACACACCTGGATAGAAAGAGCCTCTTATTTCCCCACCCCACCCCCTCAACCAAGCTGGTTCATCATTAGCTTCTTCTGCAGTCGTGTTGATGAGGCAGCATTAGATGCTGATTCCACAAAGGTACGATAGTTCAAACACTGTAAAAGTTTCTTTATCATGAAACCTAAAATGGATGTTCCTCATCAGTAGGTGGCTCTCCTGGCCCCTTCCATCCGCAACCCTGTCATCCTCAACAGGTGGCTTCCAAAGTTGCTGGCATGTTGGCCTCAGGCCGGGGGACAGGGCAGGAGCGTCAGAAAGCTGAGCTTGGTAGGTGTTTCTGGGAGAGGCCCGGAAGTGTCCTGTATCGCGGCTGATCACATGCTGTGTGCTAGGACGCAGTTACCTGGCTCTGCTTACCTGCAGAGGTGCCTGGCAGATGTAGCCTACCTGCATGCCCAGGAACAAGGGGAATGGGCTTGGTAAACAACTAGCCTGTCTTGTCACACCATTACTTCTTTTTTCCCTTGTAATTTTTTTTTAATTGAAGTATAGTCTATTTACAGTGTTGTATTAATCTCTGCTGTACAGCAAAGTGACTCAGTTATACATATATATACATTCTTTTCAATATTCTTTTCCATTATGGTTCTCCCAGGACATTGAATATAGTTCCCTGTGTTATAGAGTAGGACCTTGTTGTCCATCCATTCTATATGTAATACTTTGCATCTACCAACCCCAAACTCCCAGTCCATATCTGCTTCCCCTCCTTGGCAACCACAAGTCTCTTCTCTGTGTCGGTGAGTCTGTTTCTGCTTCAGAGATAGGTTCATTTGTGCCATATTTTAAATTCCACATATAAGTGATATCATATTGTATTTGTCTCTTTCCAACTTGCTTCACTTAGTATGATAATCTCTAGCTGTGTCCATGTTGCTGCAAATGGCATTATTTCATTCTTTTTTATGGCTGAGTAGTATTTCATTGTATATATGTACCACATCTTCTTTATCCATTCATCTGTCGATGGACATTTAGGTTGCTTCCACATCTTGGCTATTGTGAATAATGCTGCCATGAACATGGGGGTGCATGTATCTTTTTGAATTATAGTTTTGTCTGAGCATATGCCCAGGAGTGGGATTCTTGGATCATATGGCAACTCTATTTTTAGTTTTTTGAGGAACCTCCATGCTGTTCTCCATAGTGGCTGTACCAATTTACATTCCCACCAACAGTGTAGGAGGGTTCCCTTTCCTCCACACCCTCTCCAGCATTTACTGTTTGTAGACTTTTTAATGATGGCCATTCTGACCAGTGTAAGGTGCACACCGTTACTTCTTTATATGAGGGGTCTTTTAATGAATCTTGGATCAAGCGACCTAATTCTGATTTATCACATAATTGCTGTGTCCTGAGAAGCCCCCAGGGTCTATCTATGTTTGAAACTCAAAAGCTGTTTGTTTCTGAGGTAGGTTTCCTTCCTCAAAGAAATAGATGCTGCCGAGTCCAGTTGCCTAATGGGACAAGAGAACTAGAAACAGGAAATACCAGAGGAAAGCACATCAATAAATATTTCACAGTCTTAGAGGTAAAATGACTTGCTGACAACTGTATAGCTAGTAAGTGATGGAGCTAGGACTTGATCTAGAACTTAGAGCCTCAATCTCTTTGTTGGGGACCCCCAATCCATGACATCCAGCAAGCCAAGAATCCAGAAAAACTCCAGTTCACCCATATTCTGGTGTGTGGCATCTGGACCGAAGACATGGGGGCACACTCAAGGATGTAGCAGGGATGAGAGCCATATGTGGGAAACTGCGTCAAAGTGGAGTTACACCGATCTTTCTTCCTTCTTCTTTCCTACCTGCCCTTCCACCCCATTTCGTCTTAGCTCTACCTTCTCCCTTCCAAGCATCCCCCTCTTTATCAACCCCTCCTGCTCTCCAGGGCTCCATGCTCTGCTGCTACTAAGAGATTCAAATCAGAAAAGCTGTGTTGGTGGTCAACTGATGCTTACAACCAACACTTCAACTAACAGTTACTGAGCACTCCCTCTGTAATGAGGGTTGTTTTGTGAGCTTTTCAGCATGACAGGCTGAAGAGAACAGTCTTCGAGTTGGACAAATTAGAGTATGAATCTGGCTTGGCAGCCCAAGAACAGGATGCTGGGCCAAGTGACTTAACTTTCCTGGGTTTCATCCCCCTCATTACTGCAGTGGGGGCAATAAAACCAACATCCCAGGATTTGTGCTCTGGATTGAATGTGGAAGGGCCTTGCAGAGCTTTGTCTTCACTCCCCTACAGTTCAATTTACACACCCTCCCCCATCTGTCCCCATCTTCTCCTTGGCCTTAAAGGCTCATCCTCCCACAGATGCTCTGGACCCTAGTCCCCTTTCACCTTTCAAAGCCCTGTCTCTATCTTTATCCTCTCTCTTGACTGTATCGTCCTTTTGCTCTCCCTACTGGATCATTCCAATCAGTGCTCTCACAGCTGCTCAATTTTTTCAATTTTTTAAAGGGATAAAAAAACATCCTTTGAAGGGACTTCCCTGGTGGCGCAGTGCATAAGAATCCACCTGCCAATGCAGGGAACATGGGTTCGATCCCTGGTCCGGGAAGATCCCACATGCAGTGGAGCAACTAAGCCCCCGTGCCACAACTACTGAGCCCGTGTGCCACAACTACTGAGCCCGCGCACCACAACTACTAAGCCCGCGCGCCAGGCTCCGCAACAAGAGAAGCCACTGAAAGGAGAAGCCCGCTCACTGCAATGAAGACCCCCGCTCGCCACAACTAGAGAAAGCCTGTGCAGCAATGAAGACCCAACGCAGCCAAAAAAAAAAAAAAAAAAATTAAAATCCCCCAAAATAACAACAAAAAAACCCCCATCCCTTGGGAATTCCCTGGCCGTCCAGTGGTTAGGACTTGGAGCTTTCACTGACGAGGGCACAGGTTCAATCCCTGGCTGGGGAACTAAGATCCCACAAGCTGTGTGGTGCGGCCCACCCCCCCAGAAAAAATCCCTTGACCCCACCACCCATTCTGCTCCAGCTACTGCCCTCCTTTTACTCCCCACCCCACCCATCCCAGATTTAAGCTGATAGAAAGAACTGCCCACACATGCTGCCGCTGAACTCACCCGGTCCAATATGGCAGCTACCTCGTGACTCCATGAGGCTGCCCTTGCTGAGGTCACCAATGACGGCCATGATGCCATACACAATGGCTCCTCTGTCTTCATCTTATTTAGTACTGAAGTAGCTAGAGACCCTGTGGACCACTTTTTCCTTTTTTTTTGCCGTATGCGGGCCTCTCACTGCTGTGGCCTCTCCCGTTGCGGAGCACAGGCTCCGGACGCGCAGGCTCAGCGGCCATGGCTCACAGGCCCAGCCGCTCTGCGGCATGTGGGATCTTCCCGGACCGGGGCACGAACCGATGTCCCCTGCATCGACAGGCGGACTCTCAACCACTGTGCCGCCAGGGAAGCTCCATTTTTTCCTTTTTAAAACATTAGTTTCTCCTGGTTTTCCTCCTATCTCTTGGGCTGCTCCTTCTCAGTCTCCTTGGCTAGCTCTTGTTTCTCTACTTGTCTTTTAAGTTTTGGGGTCCTTGGCCCTAAGCCCTCATCTCTTCTCCCTCTAAATCTCTCCCTAAGTGATTTATTCATCCTCATGACTTGATGTGACAACTCTATGTTCTCACTCCCAAATGTATAGCTCCGGAGTGTATATTTCTTTGGAATTCTAGATTTCCATTAGGAACTGCCTGCGTGACATTGCCAAAGAGGACTCTTTATTTTGCTCCTATTAACATCTGTTCCTTCCTCAGTCTCTTCCCATCTCAGTTAAATGTCATCTTCACCCTTCCTCTCCCTCACCTCCCACATCCATTCCATCACCAAGTCCTGTTGATGACATCTGTGGGTGTATCTCTGATGTCCCCACACTAGCCCCAGCCCCTTTCCGATTTGTAATCACTTCCTTTCTGATGTCCTCAGTTCTACTCTTAAGGTTATCAGCAGTCATCTTTTTTTTTTTAACATCTTTATATAATTGTAATTTATGTAATTATAAAAGTATAATTGCTTTACATGTTGTGTTAGTTTCTGCTTTATAACAAAGTGAATCAGTTATACATATACATATGTTCCCATATCTCTTCCCTCTGGCATCTCCCTCCCTCACACCCTCCCTATCCCACCCCTCTAGGTGGTCACAAAGCACAGAGCTGATCTCCCTGTGCCATGCAGTTGCTTCCCACTAGCTATCTCTTTTACGTTTGGTAGTGTATATATGTCCATGCCACTCTCTCACTTCATCCCAGCTTACCCTTCCCTCTCCCCATATCCTCAAGTCCATTCTCTAGTAGGTCTGTGTCTTTATTCCCGTCTTACCCTTAGGTTCTTCATGACATTTTTTTCCCTTAGATTCCATATATATGTGTTAGCATATGGTATTTGTCTTTCTCTTTCTGACTGACTTCACTCTGTATGACAGACTCTAGGTCCATCCACCTCACTACAAATAACTCAATTTCGTTTCTTTTTATGGCTGAGAAATATTCCATTGTATATACGTGCCACATCTTCTTTATCCATTCATCTGTCGATGGACACTTAGGTTGCTTTCATGTCCTGGCTATTGTAAATAGAGCTGCAGTGAATATTGTGGTACATGACTCTTTTTGAATTATGGCTTTCTCAGGGTATATGCCCAGTAGAGTCATCTTTTGAAAATGTCAGTTAAACAATGTCTGAACAATATACCCACACCGAAAACACCTGGCTTCCCACCGACACGGCAAAAGGCTCAGTTTCTTGCCTGGCCCATGGGGCCCAGCAGGCGCTGGCTTCTGCTTGCTCTCCAGCCTCAGTGCAGAGCCTTGCCCTCGTGCTCACTGCACTGCAGCCACCCTGGGCCTCTCCTTCCAGTTCCTGCGGGCACAGCGTCCTTGGTCACCTCGGAGCCTTGCCTCGCGGTTCTCAGCTCATCACCTCATTCCCGCACATCCTTTGGGTCTCAGCTGAAATGTCACCACCCCCAATCTCATTCCAATGCCTCCTCCTACTTCTTTTCTTCTCTCCATTCATACTATCCATTTTCTTCAGAGCACTCATCACAGTTGGTGATTATATAATTATTTATGTCTTTCCTCAGGAATAACAGTTTGTCTCCCCAGTGGACTGTATACACTGCAAGGCCAGGACCAGGTCTGCCTGGTCCACAGCTGCAGCTCCAACCCTGCCGCCAAGCCGAAGCTCAGCACATAATTATTGTTGAATAAGAGCTAATAGGTAATGAGCTCTTACTATGTGTCAGGCCTTCTTTTAAGCACCTTGCTGTCTTATTTTATTTAATCCTCACAGCAGCCCCATGAGGTAGGTACTATTCTCCACTTTAGCAATAAAGAAATAATGGCCCAGAGAGTTTAAGGAACTTGTCTAAAGCCGCCCAGCTGGGAAGTGGCAGAACTAGATGTGTGCTCCAGCCCCAAGCTTGTTGTTGCCCTGCTCGGCCGCCACTGAAGGGTGAGTGAACACAGCGGGCACTCAGGGAATGGGGCTGTCTGGGTGATGGGTTCCACTTACAGCTCTTGGGACTGGAGGGCAGGGAAACTCGGAGCCTGAAGGCATTGCCCTCCCTGCCGTGCAGCATCCCTGTGGTACCTCCCAACCAGCCTCCGCCAGTTGGTCGGTCAGAGGGACCCTGGAGCCTCAGGCAAGTTGGCAGTAGGGAGAGGCCCACGGCTTCAAGACACCAGGGAAGGTGGGCCAGGCCACTGCTGGGCAGGTCGCCTTGGAGAGGATCCTCAGTGCTAATGCAGAGCAAGTGGGGAGGGGGCTTGCTGGGATGTTCTGGGCGATATGGTATAATGCTTGCCTACCTGGGACCTTTGGAGAAGGGACCAGAGTGGACGATAAGCAAACTTTAAAAATGGCATCGAATGAACCCTGATGTATGCACTTCCTGAATCCCAAAGCAGGGAAAGTAGCTCAGAGGCGGATGCAGTAGGTGGGCGTGGAGAAGCCACCAGCTGATCCTGTTCTGTCCCACCTTTAAGCCTTGCTTTGCTCAGACAGTTCCTTTGCTTCAAGTTCCCTGGACCCACACGCTGCAGTCCCAAACTACATGTCACGGCCTCTCCGCATCCTGCACACACCCCTGTCCATCACAACCTCTTTGGGGTGAGGGATGAGATTTATCCAACCTTGTATCCCTAAGTCCTCACTGTGTGCTTGGCACTTAGTGGGTAACTGTTGAATCCATCCAACTCCTCTAGGTCCAGACACTTTCTCTCTGTGCTACCTTCCTAAACAGTACATACCTCTGTCACAGTATCTGGTCCTTTGCACTTAAGTATTTCTGTATTATTCTGCCTCCCCAGTTAGAAAGCAAGTTCCTTGGAGCCAGGAGCCATGCCAGAATAATCTTTGTATCGCCAATACTCAGCACTTTTCTTTTTCTCTCGGCACTTTTGTTAAATGAGTGAATGAACTAATGAACAATCTTCCTTCTCCAGTCTCCAAGAGGCCCAGCTTCTGGAGGGTGCTTCTCAAGCAGGTCAGGCTTTGAGGTAGTGCCCCCTGGAGGTGGGGAGGTGAAAACGCAAGTGGAGAGCAGAATCTGGCCCAGGAGAGGGCTTGCTGCTGGTTATCTCTTCTTGGAAACCTCCAAGAAGGTTTCCACCTATCCCACTTGCCCAAAGACCAGGTACAGGTTTAGGGGATCAGACACATGCAGTTGCTTCCTAAATATTAAGAATTGCCTTGAGTGTCTACTAGATGTCAGTCACTGGGTCTATATTAATTTCATTTTTGATACCTATTGTTTTCATTATACAGACGAAGGGTACAGAGGCTCAGAAAAGTGCAGTGTCTTGCCTGCCTTGTTTTATAAGGTGGACTGAACCCAGTGTCTGCCTTCTTGACTATGCCCAGTTTTTATTCCCTCCGGGAAGAATTATAAATAGATATGTTCCCTTCCTGACTATAGGCCTCTTTTAACCAGGCTCCTTTTTGAAGGCAAGTCTTTTTTTGTGATGTGAGCACATCTCTGTCCAAGTTGAGAAAGTCCAAAGAGGGAGGCCAGGTTTGACAGCTCTTAGAACCGACCACCAGGTGGTGCTGTTGGCCCAACATATAGCCTTACAATGTTGGCCTTTGGGGGAGTGCTAAAGTTCTCAAGGAAAAAGCTTCTGCTGTTGTAATGAGACCTATCAGTCCTTGAATTCTGCCTTTTGCCTAAACTTTGTTTCCATAAGTCACCTCATCTGGGCCCCAAAACTACCCAGCAAAGTTGCCATCTCCATTCACTGGAGCCTCAGAGAATTTGAGTAGTTGAAGTTCCCAAAGTTATAAATCAAAGAGCCAGGATTTGAAACCAGATCTGTTTGATTCCAAATCTTCAGATTCCTGGGGACCAGAGGGATCGAGTCCTCACCTGTGAGTTGCACAGGAACCATTCAGCTTCCATCATTTCACTGGCATGGCTTGAGATAGATTGTCCGGGAAAGTTCTGTGCAGTGTCAGGCCCCTGGGCCAAGCTGTAAAGAACCAGGATTTGCCAGGGAAGCGTCTGGGGATGCGGGCATCTCTGCACCACCACAGAGCACTGTGGTGATGCTGTTTACTGCCCTTTCCCCATCTCAGTGGATTCTCTTGCTGGAAACAGCAAGCTCACCTTAAGGTTATGGGATAACTCTTGTAACCTCTGGAAAACACCATTTGCGCCCTCTTGTTTCTGAACGTACAAGTCAGCTCTTCTTTTGATTTTCCTCATTGTTCAAGGAGACACGTGTCGCTCTATATTGAAAGTTGTAATTGCATACACAGAAATAAATTCAATGAAGAACAAGGCTGCATAGGACAAGGGGAGATACAGGGGAGGCACATACCATTTATCAGAACAAGAATATTAATACCTCATTAACGAAATGATTGCTCAGCCATCAATGTCTTGGGAGCCCGACGAGAACCTGGCCCAGAAACAGTCACATTGGCCATGATGAAGCTTCTGTGAACAGTCTAGGATATAAAACAGCCTGTGAGAAAGGTATCACTGTCTTCATTTTGTAGCTGAGACGGGAACACACAGGTTCATGGTTCAGAGTACGGGCTCCAGAGTCAGGTACCTAGATTTAAACCTGCCTCTTCCACTTACGGGCCCAGGTTGCCCTGACACATCAATGCACTGTTAGGCGCCCCTCCTGCCTCCTACCCTAAGGAGGTACTTAGCAGGGGAGGCCCTGCTGTGGGGCAGGCCTGGAAAATATCAGACTTGAGCCAAGTGTTTCAGGGTGCCATTAAAATCTGAAACATTTGGCTGCCTGTTTTGTATCCTTTACATTTCCCATCTCTTGTGACTCTTGAATCCCTACCCTTCCAACGTCTTTCGCCCAAACCGATAATCCTCACTCCTTTCTCCAGCCCCCTGGATTCCCTGCAGCTCCTTGCTCTTTATACCCTTCTCTGGTGCCTCAAAAAAGTTGCTTCGGGCTTCCCTGGTGGCGCAGTGGTTGAGAGTCTGCCTGCCGATGCAGGGGACACGGGTTCGTGCCCCGGTCCAGGAAGATCCCACATGCCACGGAGCAGCTGGGCCCGTGAGCCATGGCCGCTGAGCCTGCGCGTCCGGCGCCTGTGCTCCGCAACGGGAGGGACCACAACAGTGAGAGGTCCGTGTACCGCAAAAAAAAAAAAAAAAAAAAAAATTCCCTTCCCATCACCGTGCCCATCCCATGGCCTCCTAGCGGACCTGAACTTTCTGCTGGGACTTCCTCCTGTTCATAAAGACGTGCTTTGTCCTCCTCCATCCATTTCCCCATATTCTTTTCCAAATAATCAAATAGAAAATATCTGAAAAGAATTCAATGTTTTCTTGGTCTTCCAGAAGAAAGTGGACCCCAAATTTCTTCAAAGTATGAGAACTGAGCTGGATGCTCCAGGCCCTTAGACCAAGACGAATATCACCTCCTAGTTAGGAATATTTCTGGGGTTCTCACTCCCCATGGGGCTGGCTCCTCCTCCTCAGAACTCCAGGCATCCTGTCTTCTCCACAAGTGAGGGGACCAATCTGCTTCAGGATCTGAGCAAAAGAGAGGCCTGTGCTGGGCTCTGTGGTCCTCGCTGGAGCCCAGCAGGAATTGATTATTCCCTCTGTTGTTAAGCAGGAGCTAAACATTTTCTGGTTATTATTTTGATCCTCACAACCACCCTATAAGGTAGATATTTGTGGCCCCATTTTACAGATGCGTTAACAGAGTGCCCAGTTTACTCCAGTACCAGCTGGCAGAGTCGGAATCAGAATCCAGACTTGAAAGGCCTTATTCTTTTTCCTACTCCATGAGTAAGAGCCCAGGGTGGCTGAGGGCACGGAAGCATCATGGAATGGACGGTGTATTAGTTTCCAGCAGCTGCCGTACAAATTACCACAAACGAAGTGGCTGAAAACAGCAGTCTATTCTCCCACACTGTTCTGGAGGCCAGAAGTCTGAAATCAAGGTGTCAGCAGGGCTGCACTCCAGAGGCTCTAGGGGAGAAGCTTTCGTTGTCCCTTCCAGCTGTTAATGGCTCCCGGCGTTCTTTGGCTTGAAACAGCTGAGCTCCGTTCTCTGCCTCTGTCTTCACATGACCTACTCTTCTCCATGTCTCTCCTTTGTGTGTTTCTTATAAGGACACTTGTTATTGGATTTGGGGTCCACTTGGATAATCCGAGATGATGTCATCCGGAGATCTTTAACTTCATTACATCTGCAGAGACTCTTTCCTCAACTATGGTAGAATTCACATGTTCCAGGAGGTGGAAGTGTCTTTTGGGGACCACCATTCAACCCACTAGGGACAGCCATACACCTCCAGGGACAGTATGAGTTCTCCTGTTCTCTGTAGCTCCAACAGCTAAGGTTGGGGCCAAGGAGAATGGAAGCTTAAAGGACGCAAGTTTTTACTCATTATAAATAGGAACTTTCTTGTAAGCCAGAGTTAACCAAGGTGGCCTGTGTCCTCTGTGGAAGCAGCGAGTTCCCGTCATTAAAGGTGAGTCATGAGAGGCTGAATTTAGGGCTGATTTATGCTTTGGCATGGTGAGCACAGGGCATATAATATTGTTGGGAGCCCTTGAACATGTTTTCATTTCTTTTAAAACCAGAAAAAAAGAGCTTTTAGGCTGAATAAAATGTTTTATTATACAATATTCATATATTCATCTGTACACCAGTGTAGTGGTAAAATAAGGCTTTAAATATTTGGTTGATGGAGGAAGAGGTTTACAAAAGCAAAAATGACTACAGCCCATGAATGTCATCATGTGGTCCCGACTAGACTATAACTTAGTGGCAAAAGGATGGGGAGAAGGGACGCTGGTGCTGGAAGGGGTTTGTCACCATCACCAAGACCTTTGTTCATGCCCTGACACTGCCCAAGTGTCTCACCCCCCTGCCACGAGTGCCCTCCGCCTCAGAGAACAAAGTCCTCTTGCTGGGACACCTGTCCTGGATCGCTTGGAGCTGGCACTTGAGAATGGGACCCCCTGGCAGCCTGTCACTGATGACATCTGAATAGTGCTCACCTTTTGTGGGCATTTGTTAGAAGCTGAACCACAATGATAACGCATAGATCCCTTGGGAGAAAGGGGAAGGGAATCTACTTTCTTCTGGGCACTTTACAGAGTTGTTACTTTATTTCCACATTTTACAGATAAGGAAAGTGAGGCTCTGAGAGGTTAAGAAGCGTGCTCATTTCCTGGCTAATAAGCAGTAGACACAGGTCCATCAGAAGCCATTTTTGTCTGCCTTCCAAGCTGGGTATCTTTCCATTGCACAGTGCAGCGTCCATCTTCCTGGACGGAAAAACAGCACAGGATGGGAGTGGGTGGTTGGGAAGGTGGGACTAGAGTTTGGGGTGAAGCTTCTCGTCCTGGATTTTCAGACTCTGGGGCCCAAGTGTGGTTGGATTGAAAGGAAACCAACATGCCCAAAGCCTTCATTCAGGCCATCCTACTGGCCTGGGAGAAGTCACTTCTGCACTCCAGGCTGCGGCATTCTCGAGGGTGGAACCAGAGGAGGTGGACGTGATCCCTAAATTCTGGGGTGACATCCATCTGTTCTTTGGCCCTTCTATAGCACGTCGTCCCAGCTAGCTTGGAGGCCCCTCAAGAGCAGGGAATAAGTCTATTATTTTATGTCCCAAAATTTAGTCTTTCAGCATCATCTTCATGATTTTTGCCTCAGTAGTACCACTTGTATTCCTATTTACATAACATGGTCTTTTAAATGAACTTACTTTTGAAAACTGTTACTCCTGTTCTCAACAATAATATTCATGAAATCATGGGCTCAATTCATTTGTTCACTCCTTCAACAAATCTTTGTTGAATGCCTATGGGCTAACAGGCTCTTCTAGATGCCAGGGACACAGCAAAGAAAAATACAGTCAAGTCTTTACCTTATGGAGATTACATTCCCGGAGAGGAGATGGAGCACAGATACATATATAAGAGAATTACAGATGGTGATAACAACTCTGGAGAAAATTCCTCAGGATGATGTATTAGATCAAAATTTTTGATGCATAGTAAGTGATTTTACAATACAGCCCAATAAATGTACAAACATACACAGAACAGAACAAAAGGGTTGTGACAGTAAAGTGAGCCTTTACTACACATGATGTGCTCTCATATTTCCTCTTCTTTTCTATTATAGTTTAAAAATACACTGGTTAGGGCTTCCCTGGTGGCGCAGTGGTTGAGAGTCCGCCTGCCGATGCAGGGGACGTGGGTTCGTGCCCCGGTCTGGGAAGATTGCACGTGCCGCGGAGTGGCTGGGCCCGTGAGCCATGGCCGCTGAGCCTGCGCGTCCAGAGCCTGTGCTCCTCAACGGGAGAGGCCATAATGGTGAGAGGTCCGTGTACTGCAAAAAACAAACAAACAAACAAACCAGAAACACTGGTTATAAGCCACTAAGACTGACCTTATGATCCACCAGTGGATTGCAGCCTGCAGTTTGAAAAACACTGGAACATCAGCAGGACTGGTGGTGGGACGCAAGACGCTATTTAAAAAAATTTTTTTAATTGAAGTATAGTTGACTTACAATATCGTGTAAGTTTCAGGTATACAGCACTGCAATTCAGTTATATATATGTGTAAATATATAGATACATATAAATTCTTTTTCAGATTCTTTTCCCTTATAGATTATTACATAATATTGAATATAGTTCCCTGCGCTATACAGTAGGTCCTTGTTGGTTATCTATTTTTTTTTTTTTTTTTTTTTTTGCAGTACACGGTCCTCTCACTGTTGTGGCCTCTCCTGCTGGGGAGCACAGGCTCTGGACGCACAGGCTCAGCGGCCATGGCTCACAGGCCCAGCCGCTCCGTGGCATGTGGGATCTTCCAGGACCGGGGCATGAACCCATGTCCCCTACATCGGCAGGCGGACTCTCAACCACTGCGCCACCAGGGAAGCCCTGGTTATCTATTTTATACATAGTAGTATGCATATGTTGATCCCAGCCTCCTAATTTATCCCTCCCCACCACCCCCTTTTCCCCTTTGGTAACCATAATTTTGTTTTCTGTGTCTGTGAGTCCCTTTCTGTTTTGGACATAAGTTCATTTGTGTCTTTTTTTCTTTTAGATTCCACATATAAGCGATATCATATGATATTTGTCTTTCTCTGGCATGACACTATTTTAGAAAGGGCAGCCAGAGAAGGAGCCTCTGAGGAAATGAAACTTGAGCAGAGATAACAGAGCTGAGAAGGAGGGAGCTATGTAAAGACTTAGGGGGAGAGCATTCCTGGCAGAGGGAGGAGCAAGTACAATTCCTTGAGGTGGGATTGAGTTTGGATACGATGTGCTTGTACGTGTGTGTGTGTGTGTGTGTGTGTGTATCTTAACGTGATCCAAGTATTGTAATACAGATAAAAATAATTAATTGTATAGGAATCAACGTAGAAGCTTTCTCCGGGAACAATGTTTATTAGCTTTCTTTTGCTTCTCCAATGAATCACTGCGAACTTAGTAGCTTAAAACAACACAGGTTTATTTTCTTACAGTTCTGGAGGTCAGAAGTCCAAAATGGGTTGTCTGGACTGTGCACCTTCTGGAGGGTCTGGGGGATAATCCATTTCCTTGCCTTTTCCAGCTTCTAGAGGCTGCCCACATTCTTTGCCTCATGGCGTCACACCACTCCAACCTCTGCTTTCATCATCACATCTTCTTCTCTGGCCCTGACCTCCTGCCTCTCTCTTATAAGGATCCCTGTGATCCCATTGGGCCCACGTGGATAATCCAGGACAACAGATTACGAACTTAATCACAGCCACAAAGTCCCTTTTGCCATGTAAAGTAGCAAAGTCACAGGTTTGGGGGATTAGGATGTGGACATCTTGTGGAGGGCATTATTCAACCTCCCACACTGTGTAGAACCTTGTGGGTTGTTGGTGAAGTCTTCCCTGTTGGGAACGTTCTCTTGCATCTCTGTTCGATGGGGTCCACGCACTGAGAGTGCGATACATACTTGCTCGATGGTTAAATAAATAGAAGAGCCTCCCTTTCTCACTTTCTCCTGCTGCCCTACCACGTCTTCTCTATTCTTCTAAACATATATCTGCTCACAGGAGCCACTCGGGGCAGAGACAAACGGGCCGGCGTTTGCTGGTTTGCACAGGACTAGAAAGCTCCCATCCTGCGCTCCTCCTCAGGAAACTTCTTGCACATCTGAGCTGGAAGGGACTTTGGAGATCACAAGCTCACCCCTCTCAATGTGCCGAGGAGGAAAACCTTCCCAGCCCCTTCACTTCTATGGCTTCATTTGGTGTTTTTAATTATGACTCACTTTTATAGGTTTGTCTCGCCTTCAAAATACACGATCCCCCCCCGCCCCGCCTTTCTCATTTTATCCTCATTCTAAAGGTAAAGGGCAGGCATCAATCTTCCCATTTTACAGATGAGGAAAGCTAGGCCCTTAAAGTCAGGGAGTAAAACTGGGCCTGGGACACAAGTGTCCTGAATTCTCCTCCCCCCAAAATCCTTCCATGAGACTCTCCAACTTCTCTTTTATTTTTCAGAGTTCAAAATCTGGAGAGTTTCTAGAAGGGCTTGGAAAGGAAAGCGTGTTTTTGATAGTGCCAAGAAGCAGGAGTAAAAGCCTTTAATTCTGAGAGACAAAATTTAGTTCCACATGTGGGGCAACATTCTAGGAATCAGTATTGTCCAAACTAATATGATTGGTTGCCTACGGAGAAAGAGAGGACCAGTTCCTTGTCCCTGGATGGTCCTTAGCAGAGGCTGGGCTTGGAAAGTGTTAGCCTTGCTTAGATAATCTTTGTGTTAAAGGTTTAGCCGTAGGCTTTTGAGACCCTGGGGGAGCAGCACACCCTCCCCCACCCCACCCCCCGCCCCCCATGGAACTCCGAGGTCCTGTCCTCATCTGTCTCAGGCATCTAACCTAGGGCCTTGGAGGAGGGGACTGGGAAGGGGGGTACAGAACATGGGTCTTACAATGGGGGTGGGGGACTGATGTAAAAGAAAACCTCAAACAGGGAGCCCGCCCCCCTAGGAGATAACAATCGAATTATATACATTTTAAATGGCATTCTCGGGGTCTGAGTGATTTTCATATGAAAACTCAGCTTGGAGTCCTTGGCATCTGTTTCTCCTAAAAGGATAGAAACCAAGAGACTATTTACATATTCTTTGGGCCCTATCACCAATTAAATCTTTTCAGAACCTCAGTCCCCCCTGTCCTCAGGCCCCCACCCCCTACCAACTCTCTCCACATTTAGGATTGAATTTCTTGGCAGACGGTGGCTGCTGCTCTCTTTGGTGATTTATTTATTCAGTTGGATTATTTTTCATCTCTAGGCTGGGCATTGCAGGCCTCGGCGTCCACCTTCTGATCATGGGGAAGTGACCCTGCTCGGGGACCCTCCCCAAACTGGGCTGTGGGGCTGAGCCGGGGACGCATTCCTTCAGGCGCCGAGAGGGGCCTGTCTCCGTGTCATCCCCTCCGCAGCCCCGCCCAGCCCTCCCGCTTCCCGACTGTGACAGAGCTTCCTCCGGGAGATGAGGGCGCACAGCTGGGTGACGTCACCAGGAATGCACAGGGGCCCGCGCAGGGGCCCGGAAGGAGCAGAGATGAGATGTCACTGGGAGCAACTGGACGGTTCGTTTCATCATTTGCTTTAGAGACAATCTGGTCCTACAGGGACTAAGGAATCTGCTGAAATATCTAAGAAAATGGTGTCGGATGGAATGCGCCTCCCAGCTCCTCCCTCCTCCCTGCCCTCCCTGCTCAGTCATCTGTCTCCAGGGCTTCTGTTCCCAAGAGGGGGCTCGAAGAAGGCTTGGAGGAGAGGGCTTGGAGTACAGCCCTTTGAGCCAGGCTTGACTCCGTACTGCCCCTGCTACTTATCAGCTGTGTGACCTTGGGCATGGCACACAACCTCTCTGAGTCTCCCCTGAGGCACCCAAAAAATGGGGCAAACAATGGGTCCTGCCTCCTGGGGTATGGAGAATGAATGAGTTGGTGCCTGCGGAGCTCCCAGGACCATTCCTGGCATGTAGTAGGGACCTAATAGCTGAGGGTCATTAGTAGTAAGCTGTAATCTTAGAATCAAAGGTTGAGCCCTGCAAATGAGACACTCAGTTTAATTCAACAGGTCCCTGAGTCGTGACTGTATCTTGACTATGTACTGGGGAGGTGGAGGCAAGAGGGTGACCTTGGACTTTAACCTCACAGAGCCCCATGGATAAATCAGATGATTTATCTGCAAGGTGAAGATGACACACATCTCAATGTGGTTGTTGAATTGTGGAGAAGATAATGTATGAAAACTCAAACCATAGAGAGAATACTCCATGCATGAGAGCCATTATTAACTATTTCTATCAATATACTAATCTACTAATAACACCCATAACAATAACAATAATACTCATAATACTACAACCCTTCTAGTAATAAGACCCAGTTCCTGCACTCAAGGAGCTCAGTGTTAAGTGGGTGAGATGGGTCAGTAAGTGGAGAAAGAGAAGGAAGGGAAAGGTGGTCTCCAGCACAGTGGAGCTGGGCCAGACAGCCAGGGTTCACGCCCTCTCATGTGATCTTGGGTGAGTTACTTCCTGTCTCCCTGCCTCTGCTTTCTCATCTGTAAAATGTGGGTGATAATAAGACCCACTTTGAAAGGCTGGGGGGAAGATGAAATGAATTAGGCTGTGTAAAAAACCATGATAATGTATGGTGCCCACCCTGTGGTTAGCACTATCGAAGCATCAGCTTCAACTGTCATCAGGACACAATTAATACTGTGTGGGCATAAGGGGAGTCTTCCCAGGAGGCGTGACATTGATGTTGGGCTTTAAAGGTTAAGAAGAAAATGTCCACGTATGGGTAGGAGGCATTCAGGTTGAGCTAGGCCTTCCAGGCAAAGGGAATGGTCTGAACTGGAAATTCGAAAGAGGTGGTTTATTTAGAACATGAAGATCTGTGCCAGTGAAGAGAGTGTAAGGGATAGTAAAAGAAGATGAAGCAAGAGAGGGAGGCCGGACAGTGTTTAAGAATCTGCCTGCCAATGCAGGGGACACGGGTTCGAGCCCTAGTCCAGGAAGATCCCACATGCTGCAGAGCAACTAGCCCCCGAGCCACAACTACAGTAAGGTCCCTTATGAATAAGCTGAGTTCCAGCTGAAGAGAGGGAGGCCTGGGTGGGCTGGTGAAGGAGCTTGTACCCTAAGGGAAGGGGGTGATATCTTCCCTTGGAGATGGCAGCAGATCTGGGTTCTGGAGAGAACAGCCGGGATGCAGTGAAAAGAATGGTCTGAGGCATGGACTCTCCATCCTGCCTGCTCATCTGTGTTTCCTGGGAGGGAGGGGTGGTTTAAAAAAACCAATGTCAAGGTTCTGCTCCTGACCAAGTAAATAAGATGGGATGGGACCCGGGCAGCATCTAGTTGTTCAGCCCAAGTTGGGGGACCCCTGGATTGGAGGGAGCACAGCTTGGAGGACATAACAATACCTTAATACAATTAGGAGGTGATATGGCCTGAACCAGAATAGCAGGGTAGTGACAGAGACAGAGATAGAGGGGATGATGGTGGTGGCTGGGAGCCCTCTGGTCTTCCCCTTGGGAGCCACTGGCCTCTTCTGTGGCGCTTGGATCCCATTCTGATACAGAAGTCAAGAGGTTGGCTGTCAAGACCCAGTATTTCTAGGCATGTGCATTTTGACAAGCCATTGGGAACGTGAGCTAAGCCAAGAAGGATTCCCCAGTTCTCCCCAGTTGGTGAGGTTGTAACTCCATCCTCCTCCTCATTAGATAGTGTTAATTCACCAGGCTCTTTGCCCAGGGCTGGCTCTGATGTCATGGGTTACTTGTCTTGGTGGGGTTGGCTGGGCCTGGGTCGGCGTGGGCTCAGAGGCAAGCTTGTCAGCCTTTGAAATCAGAACTGATAGTTTTAATTTTATTTCAGCACTGTTTTTTTAAAAAAAATATTTATGTATTTATTTTTTTGGTTGTGCCGGGTCTTAATTGCAGCAGGCAGGCTCCTTAGTTGCGGCTTGCGGGTTCCTTAGTTGTGGCATGTGAACTCCTAGTTGCAGCATGCATGTGGGATCTAGTCCCCTGAGCAGGGATCGAGCCCAGGCCCCCTGCATTGGGAGCATGGAGTCTTAACCACTGAGCCGCCAGGGAAGTCCCTATTTTATTATTATTATTTTTAAATTTTTTATTGGAGTATAGTTGCTTTACAATGTTGTGTTAGTTTCCACTGTACAGCAAAGTGAATCAGCTATATGTATATATACATATATCTCCCCTCTGTTTTGGATTTCCTTCCCATTTAGGTCACCACAGAGCATTGAGTAGAGTTCCCTGTGCTATACAGTAGGTTCTCATTAGTTATCTATTTTATAGATAGTATCAGTAGTGAAATCAGAGCTGACAGTTTTTAATAACATCAAATTTTAAGATTCATTTCTCATGTAGATGCTCTGGCAAACATTTCTCAGGCAGGGCAGGTGGTCTGCTTTTGGGCCCTCAAGGCCGCACAGCCCAGCCTCAGAACACTGACCTAATCCCCTTTCACTTTTAAGGCCCACAGACACCGCCATTCACATGATGCCATGGTTCGGAGGCTCCCTTCCCCAGTGCCTCCCGAGTCAGTCTTATCATGGCTGAGCCAGGGCTCGGCTCCGCCGGGGGCCACGCTGGGGCCTGCTGGTTCCCGCTCTCCCCCTGGCTCTGGGCGTGCTGTCCTTTCCCCTCCAGTCTGCCTCAAGGCCCTTGCCATTCATTTTTCACACAGATGATTCTGGGAGCACAGGCGTGTGTGTGCTTGATGACTAGGAGAAAGGGAACCCCCCAAACTGAGGGCGAATAAAGTGTGGCCTGAGCACTGGACTGGACATCAGGAAAGACAGGGTCTTGTTTCTGGGTTGGTCACTCTTTCACTTGGGTCTTTCGCCTCTTTTTTTTTAATATATGTTTTCGATACGCGGGCCTCTCACTGCTGTGGGCTCTCCCATTGCGGAGCACAGGCTCCGGACGCGCAGGCTCAGCGGCCATGGCTCACGGGCCCAGCCGCTCCGCGGCATGTGGGATCTTCCTGGACCGGGGCACGAACCCGTGTCCCCTGCATCGGCAGGCGGACTCTCAACCACTGCGCCACCAGGGAAGCCCTTTTGCCTCTTTTCTTTGGGCCTCAGTCTGCCCCATGAGGTTAGCTGGCCTCCAAGAGTCCAGTCTGCCTTACCACTGTATGGCTTCTCGGGGATGAGCTTTTAGCCAGTGATTGGGTCTAGACCCTAAGGGCTGAACCGTCTGTATGATCTTTAAGGGGTATGGAAGAGGGTGGAGACTGGCTTCCCAGGGAAAAGCTCAAGGAACACCCATAAAGGGTGAGGGAGTGAAGGAGAACAAGCAAGTCTTGCTGAGATCTCTACGCCCCCGGCATGCTGGCTCCTGTGCCAGCCCTGGGAGGGAGGCGCTAGAAGCCCCTTGGCAGAAATTGAGGCTTGGAGAGTTAAGAAACTTTCATAAGTGAAAGAAATGGGACCTGAGCCAATTCTATCCAACTCAATAGTAATAACAGCGGTAGCAATAATAACAACTGCGGGTCTGAGTGCTTATTATGTGTTAGGCTCTGTTCTAATTATCTTATTTACTCTACATCACAACCCAATGAAGTTGGTGCTATTAGGACCACCATTTACAGAAAAGGAATCTGAGGGTCCAAGAGGCTCCTTGCTCAAAATAGAGCAGCTGGTCGGTGGTAGGACCGGGTTTCAGGTCCCAGTTTTTCTAACTCTAGAGCCTGTGGGCAAAGAATAATTGCAGTCTGAGACCACAGGAGGAAACTAATTGGAAAATGTCAGAGTGTCCCCACATGTCAAGCACTTGGCCTTCTGGAAGCAGAAGCTACCAGATGGAGAAGAGGCATACAGAACTGAAGGAGAGGGTAGGCCAGCTGAGAGCAGGGGAACAGCACACGCAGGATGGGCTGGGGCCCTGGGAAACGACACGCGCATGAGAGACAAACGGGCATGGCTGTCAAAGGAAGACAGTGCCTGGGCTTTATAATGGTTTCCCACTGCCAGTTCCCATGAGGTCAGAGTCTCACATCACAAATAAGAGCCCTTCCCACCCCCCACCCTGCCCTGTTGTCCTTATAACACCCACTCCTACCACATGCAGCCATTGCATTCCTGATATTTGACCCCGAAGTCAAAGAAGCTTGACTGAAATGCAGGTCAGCCTGCTGCAGAGTCTGGGAAGGACAAGTCAGAATCCCCATCTCAGTAGTGTCCTTGTTAAACTTTCTTGACCTCTTCTGCTGCAGGATGTTGAGGTGGGTTACACCTCCCTCCCGCAAAAAACTCAAGCACATATACATATATAGCATGTGCCTGGCACATAATAGGTGCTCAATAAATAATATATAATCACATAAACCTCTACATCTCTTTTGTTTTATTTCCACAACTGCCATTTGAAGCAAGGTGGCACTTAATCCCGTTTTACAGATGAAGAAATTGAGGCTCACAGAGTTTAAATGACTTGCTCAAGGTCCCATGGCTTGACAGAAAGATGCAGAATTAGCTCTGGGCATTTTTAGTGGCTGGTGCAAAAATGAAGACACGATCTGTCCCATGTTCACGTCACCCTGGGCCCCAGGAATAGTGCCGTGACAAGTCTCTTGGACCTTATCTTGGTGGTGGCGGTAGGGGGGCACTCTTCCCATGAGTTCACGGAGAGTGGAGTTTGTGGTGTGAGTGGTAGCCCCCTGCTTCCCTCCCTCCCTTCCTCCTTCCTGTCTTCCTGAGGACAAATTAAAGAAGAAAATAACCACCCTTTGTTTTCCATTTAAAACAAAATAGCTGAATCAAGTTCCATGAAGGATAAAAAGTGAATTCTCTGGACTTAGATCACTTACTTAAGAGGAGGTTGCTAATGAGTGAAAAAAGCACTAATCTTAGCAATGAAATCATTACTCTCAGCATTTTTGAGAAGAAGCACTCATTTATGATGGGCTTTTACTATTTATTCTGAAATTCAATTGTGGGTCAATGAAAATCAAATAGGTGGGCCACGGGGGTGGCTTAGGGTGGGCTGCTCGGCACAGCTTTATGTATTTGGAATCGAATTCACTTAGTGACTTGGCGCTGAATCCCTGGGAGCACCCACCCAACCCAGCTGCTTGGAAAGTGGGAATTAAGACGATCTGTCTACAGACTGATGCCTGCCACATTCTCTCTTCCAACCAAATGAGCAGATTCTGACTTTTAAGTGCACCCCCCCTCCCGGAGGCCACCGCATTGCCAGGAGCGCCAGCCTCCTGCCGATGCTGCCAAGGGCCCAGGTTCTGGCCTGGGACGCTTCCCCGGCTCCTCCGACTTGTGCTCGAGTCTGAGCCCTGCCCCTGGGCTCCGGTCTCCGTCTGCCCGCTTCTCCTCTGGCTGGCAGCCCGTTCCTCCCCTTCTGGCTCCCCGATTGGCGCCTGGCCCTGAGCACTGTCTTGATCTTCCTGTCACTTGTGGCTTCTGATAAGAGACGTGCTCCCGCCAGATACAGGCCCAGCCAGGGAGTCACCGGCGCAGGGATTCAGGACGTGGGCTTCAGAGTCAGGGTGATGCCAACCTACGATTTGTTAGCTCTGTGGCCTCGGGCAAGCCACGTCCCTTTCTGGGCCTCAGGTTCCTTGTCTATGAAAGAGGGGTGATGAGATCTACTTCACTGAGGTGCTGAGAGGGTTAAATCTTGGTTTTGTTATTCTGATGTGAGATTTCCAGCTCACCTGTACACGGGGTGCTGGGAGTCAGACAGGAAAATCAAGTGTCCGGAGCGCTTGCATTCTCGACGCTGTTTTCAGAGGTACAGCCTCATCATCGTCATTCTGAGGCCTTACCGTACTCTCGGTCTACACATGAGGAAACTGAAGCTTCGAGGGAGAGTGAGGACACCGAAGAGTCACAGCCAGCAAGTGGGGAGGGCTGGACTCGAACCCACGCCTCCTGACTCCTGGTCGGGAACGCAGCACAGGCGGCCGCTTTGATTCCCCGAAGAAGCTGCTGTCCAACAATGTGCCGCTGGGAAGGGAAGACAGGACCGGAGAGCAGCGGCTCCGGGCCCCCTCCCCCACTCCCGATGCCGGCTGGCGGGGCGGGAGGAATCCGTGCGGCTGGCTTGTGCTCATGCTTGAGGAATGTCTTGAGAAGTCGTGCCTAAGCCCTCTGTATCTGACTCATCATCTCCCCGTCTCCAGGAGTGTCAGAGAAGAGCTCCCTTAATCCCTCCTGTCCTCGGTCCCAGGCTTTCATTTGTCAAACTAAAAATATTCCCTCCGGGAACCTCCTTTTGCCAGAGGCTGAAGGAGGTATAAGGGGAATGGCGTTTTAGTGTCACTTCCTGACAGTGCCTCGCATTGTTCCCCGCCAGGGCAGCAGGGCTGGGCAGCGGGAACCAGGGGCCCCTGTCATTCTTGGGCCGGGGCCAGCCGCTCACCTTTCTCCTGCGAGCCGGCTTCCTTTCCCCCCTCTCAAGGCTCCAGACAATAGCCCACCAGCCTGACACCCAGCCTTGGCCCAGTCCCCTCGGGGCTGTGTGGAGATGCGTGCCAGGTGAGGACCATAGAATGCCAAGTTCATTTCCTTTGCAGCCTGAGGGGAGGGTTGACTGGCACGGTTTGTGCTTGTCTGCAAGGCTGGTTTACCTATAAAGGGATGTCAAGCTTGAAGGTAAAGGAAAAGACTAGTCCTGACGCCCTAGGAAAAACAAACGGACTTGGAGCTCCCTGAGCCAGACGATGGCAGCGTTGGGAAGCCATCAAGGTTTGTCTCCAGTTTCTCTCTTTCCTCTCATTTCTTCATTTTGTCACCCCTGGCAGCCCTTTGGTCTTCTGGGCTGATCCTGAGTGTCCATGACCTTGACTTGGTTCCAAACCTTGGCTCATAGCCATAGAGCTACCTCCCTGGGCCCCACGAGGGTGCCCACTTGCTCAATGGAAGTAGAACACAGTGAAGCCAAAAGAGCATGGACTTTGGATCCAATCTTGGATTTAAACTCTGCCACCCCCCCCACCAACTAGCTGTGTGTGCTTGAGTAAGGTACCTCACCTCTGAGCCTCAGTTTCCTCATTTGTATTAGTGGACAGTCATACCCATTATACTGGGCTATTGTGAAGATTAATAAGATGGGGTATGTAAAGTGAATGATACAATGCCTATCACGTAGTAGGGGCTCCAAACATCGCCATCACCATCATCATTCCTTTAAAGCCCAGCAACATATGCCACTACACCACTGGAATCAGAAGACCTGGTTCTAATCTCAGCTCTGCCATTAATTAGTTATGTGGCTCTGGGCAAGTCCCCTAATATCTCAGCGTCACATGCACTCATTTGTAAAATGAGGAGTTTGGACTTGATTTCCTCAAAGATTCTTCTCAGATCTAAGATTCCGGGGTCTTGGAAGAGAAAGACAAATACTGTATGATATCACTTACATGTCTAAAAAAAATAAGATAAACTAGTGAATACAACAAAAATGAAGCAGATTCACAGATACAGAGAACAAACTAGTGGTTACCAGTGGGGAGGGGGGTGGCATATAGGAGTGTAGGAGTGGGAGGTACAGACTACTGACTGTAAGATAGACTCAAGGATGTATCGTACAACACGGGGAATATAGCCAATGTTTTGTAATAACTGTCAATGGAAAGTAACCTTTAAAAATTGTATAAAGGGGCTTCCCTGGTGGCACAGTGGTTGAGAGTCTGCCTGCCGATGCAGGGGACACGGGTTCGTGCCCCGGTCCGGGAAGATCCCACGTGCCGCGGAGCGGCTGGGCCTGTGAGCCATGGCCGCTGAGCCTGCGTGTCCGGAGCCTGTGCTCCGCAGCGGGAGAGGCCACAACAGTGAGAGGCCCGCATACTGCAAAAAAAAAAAAAAAAAAAAAAAAAAAATTGTGTAAAAAAATAAAAGTTGAAAGCAAAAGCAACAAATTTCCAATGATTAAAAACATAATAAAATAAAATAAACTTCTGGGGTCTTGGAAATACCTGGGAGTAGAAGTTCATGGAAAACTTCCTTCTTTTAAAGAATACAAGAATTACTTCGGGGGTTCCCTGGTGGCGCAGTGGTTGAGAATCTGCCTGCCAATGCAGGGGACACGGGTTCGAGCCCTGGTCTGGGAGGATCCCACATGCCGCGGAGCAACTAGGCTCATGAGCCACAACTACTGAGCCTGCGCGTCTGGAGCCTGTGCTCCGCAACAAGAGAGGCCGCGACAGTGAGAGGCCCGCGCACCGCGATGAAGAGTGGCCTCCGCTTGCCACAACTAGAGAAAGCCCTTGCACAGAAACGAAGACGCAACACAGCAAAAATAAATAAATTAATTAATAAACTCCTACCCCCAACATCTTCTTTAAAAAAAAAAAAGAATTACTTTGCTGTACACCTGAAGCTAACATAGCATTGTAAATCAACTATACTTCAGTTAAAGAATAAAAAGAATACGAGAATAATGTAACTGCTTGCTATGGACTGACTTGTGCCCCTGCCCCATTCATATTGTGGAGGCCCTAACCCCGCAGTGTGACCATAATTGGAGATAGGGTCTTTAGGAGGTAATTAAGGTCATATGAGGTCATAAGGGTGGGGCCTTAATCTGACAGAACTGTGGTGTTATAAGAAGAGGAAGAGAGAGATCTCTCTTCTCTCTGTCTCTGTCTCTTCCCCGCCCTCTCTCTCTCTCTCTCTCTCTCTCTCTCTGCCTGTCGTGTGAGGACGCACGGAGAAGGTAGCCATCTGCAGGCCAGGAAGAGAGTTCTCACTAGAAACCCAGCCCTGCTGGCAACTTGGTTTTGGACTTCCCAGCCTCCAGAAGGGTGAGACAATACATTTCTGCTGTTGAAGCCACCAGTCTGTGGTATTTTGTTACGACAGCCAGAGCTGACCAGGAAGAGCACTGGGAGAGGAGCGCCGAGGCAGGACTGCATCCACAGCCAACCCCTGACAAAGCTTACTGAGCCGGAGTGATGGAGTCTCTGCAGGAAGGGGAGAAGCCACACCCACCCAGCAAACTGTGCAGTCAGGAACCAGCTGGAAGGCTGCCGTTAGAAGGAACTCCACCTTCTATCACGGATCATGGTTGACTCAGGCTCTGGAGTCAGCCAAGCTGAGTTTGAACCTGAGCTCTGCTACATGCCAGCTGTGTGATTGTGGAAAAGTGAATTGACCTCTCTGGTCTCATTTTCTCATCTGTCAAATGAATCACATGATCACATTTACTCTACGCTAGCTGTGTGTGTATACATTGTGCATAGATCAGTGCTTCTCATATAGTAGGCACTTGATATGCTGGCTCCTGCTAATAATAATGTCATGTTATCCATAATAATTTCACTCATAGGACTTGCTTTACCTGCTTAAGTTAAAAATAAGGCCATCCTTCCCTTGTTATTTAGGTGGAAACTGACTCTAGCCCTTGCTTCCCCATCAGAGGAATGCCTTCCCTCCTTCCTAGTGTCCACTGTCCCAAGGTAAGCTGCAGTTCCCCAAATGCTTCTTTGTATCAGACCCAGCCTTGCTGGGGGTTCTATTAGATGCAGGCATGACAGCCAGAGGCTGCTGGAGGGCCAGACCGCCCTGAGCCACATAAGGTGCAGGAGAAACTTGTCCTCCTGTGACAGTCTCAGCTCTGGCTCTGGTTGGGGTAACAGCCCTCCTGTCCCCTCCCACTGGAGAGCCCCATCTTGGGAGATCCTTCTGTTCTTTCTGCTCAGGTGACCTCACTGCAAAATCTCAATTCTTCAGATATTTGGATAACCCTGAATCCAAGAAAGCATCATCCTCCGTCTGGCTCTGCTAGTCCCCTATTCTTATCTCTCCATCACTTCACTAGAAGCCTTTGAGTTCCACAAGCAAGGGATAATTAGGCAGAGTGGCCTTCGACATGCTTCCAAAATGCCTTCCTTGGTGACAATGAGGTGCGTTCTTGTTTCATATATCTTATGCCTATGGGACTACTCAAGTGGTCCTTTTCACCACAAGGAGATCTGCTCCAATAATAAGTTCACATATCTTTGAATATAAGACGCTATAGATTGTAAAATAAATCATTAGTCAATGCAACATCAAGAAAGAAAAAAAATGATGCTTCCAATTATCTATGACATGCCATCCTCTGAAAGGCACATCATGATTTCAGAGATGCTAAAACTGTGAAATCATGTACATCTCAGAATCAGTGAAATTATTAACAGTATTAGCTAATATCGCTCAAGGATTTATTCTGTGCTAGGTACTTGTTTGAAGAGTTTTGAATGAATTAATTAAAGGCTTATGAAGTAGAGGCTATTATAATAACCCCCACTATACAGATGAGAAAAGTGAGGCACATGTAGGTTATGTAACTTAATGTCACACGCTTAGGGAGTAGTTAGATTCCAGCCCAGGCAGTTGAATGCCCCTCTTACTAGACGTGAAGCAATGGCAGCTTTTAAATAGGAACTGCCTTCTTATACATTCTCTCTCTCTCTCATACACACACACACACAAACACACACACACGCACACACGCACACACACGCACACACGCACACACACTGGATTTTAAATCTTACCTTCATGGCTCCTCCAAATGCTATTAGAGTACCAACTTACATTAATGGGCAAGAAATGAGTGTTGGAATGATCTGGTAAGTCTTCAGAAAGGAGTTTTGGTGCTGAACCCCTTCCAGGGAGGAAAGGCTGTTCCCGTGTACGTAACTCCCAGCACATGACAGTGTACAGGCTGCCCAGGAGCCACTTTGTTTAAGTGAGAAGTTAGTTGGTTCCTCACTCCCTGGCTCTGGCTCTTTACAATGACCTTCCCGGGGCTGGGATCCACACCAGGGCTTTCCCATGATGATACTGATAACATCTTCTCTAGGACCTTTCTGGAATGCCTTCAGCTGCTAGTGACACAAAACCCAATTACAAGCATCTTCAACAAATAGGACTTTTTTTTTTTTGCTGTTTGTTTCTTGTTTGTTCTCACCTGATGAGTGTCCTGGGGAAGGCGGTTCAACTCTGGGGCGATGCCAACTGCTCACGTTCTTTTCTTTTCGTCCTGTCATCTTAGCTTGTTGACATGTTGCCTTAGGATTTTACAATGGTGTCTATACCTCCAGGCATTTGGTCATGTCCCAGGAAGAAAGGGGAAGGGCAGGAGGGCTTTGTCTTTTTATCTGGGAAAAAGGAAGCCTTCCCAGGAGAGTTCTTGCACTTCGTTAGCCAGAACTGGGTCACACGTCTATAAGCTGAGGCCAAGGGTAATGAGATGGTCATGACTGGTTTAGACTGTAGGTATTTCCCATCCCCAAGATCAGGGAGTCCCTGACTACTACCTGAGTGATGACAGAGGCAGGAAGCATGGATGGCGTCTGCCGCGTAGCTCCTTGCTCTCCTCCAGCAATCTCTTCCCTGATCACACCTCCACCCTGCTTCTCTGCTTAGGCTTGGGACAAGAGGGTGTGTGATCTGCATTCCCATCAGTGATGTAGCTGCTGGAATGTAAGCACTGCGGAGGGAGGGACCACCTCTGCTGGGCTCCCCACGTTATCCCCAGAGCTTATCACATGCCTGATGCATTGTAAGTACTCAGTAAACACTGGAGTGAATGGATGAGCGAATACTGGCCAGGAGCCCGTGTGCTGGCCACTGTCTCAGGAATCAACACGAGGATCGGGCCTCCCGCTGCCGCCGGCCTGTGCAGGAGGTACGTGTGTGCGCACAGGTGTGTGAGTCTGTGTGGGCGTGCACACCTGCAGCTCCTCCCAGCCTCAGATTGAATTACTTATAAACAGGGCTAGGCCGACCTGGCAGAGTCTGAGTTTCAGCATAACCATTTCCATCATTTCCCAAATTCTTTTGATTTGACAAAATCCAAAAACAAAACAAAGCTCCCCACCATCTTCCGCTCAGCCCACGGAAGAGCTCCGCGCTTTGGAGCCCGGTGCCCTGCTCGACTATGGGTTCTGGATGTTTGGGACTCCAGAGCCTACTAGTCTGCCTTTTCTTCCTCCACACGCTCTCGCCCTGGACACGGCTTCCTCCTGGCCTCTCCCTGGAGGTGTGCAGGGTCAGCTCCCAGGGCCCTCTGGGCCCCTCCCCCGAATGGGCTTTCTCCCATTCTGCATTCTGGGTTTCTCTATCCAGGGCATCTGTTGATGTAATTCTCTTGACAAAGGAATTGAGAGCATTTTCCCTCTGTCTTCAAGAATCCCATTGACCCCGAGATGGATGCTACTACAGTATCTCCAGCCTCTGGACCCTAGGAAACAGTGTGTGGTTGGCCATTTTCATTTAACTTTATCCTTAGACCCCAGGATGTACGAACCACCTTTCACTATTATCTCACGTGTGTCTAGGATCTTGCACACATGAATTTGTGAGCTTCTTATAAATCAAATAGGAGGTTAGATTAGACTCTCTTTGAGGTTTCTTCTAACATTGACTAGGTAGTTATTACAATTGTTATTATTATTATTTTTTTGCTGTATGTGGGCCTCTCACTGTTGTGGCCTCTCCCGTTGCAGAGCACAGGCTCCGGACGCACAGGCTCAGTGGCCATGGCTCACGGGCCCAGCCGCTCCGCGGCATGTGGGATCCTCCCGGACCGGGGCACGAACCCGTGTCCCCTGCATCGGCAGGCAGACTCTCAACCACTGTGCCACCAGGGAAGCCCTGTTATTATTTTTAATATAACTGAGGAAGCTGAGCCACAGAGAGGTTAGGGGAGAGGCTCAAGGTCACACAGCAAATCAGTAGCAGAATTGAGAAATGAACTGAATCTCAGTCCAATGAGCTTTCCATTACACCATCCTGTCTTTCCAGTTAGTTTCCCCATGAATCCCCAGTGGATTGAGGCACAGAACCCAGTCTTTTTCCATGAGGTTTCCACCTATCTCCCCCAGCCCCTAAGATGTTAGCCCACAAGCGGGGTATATTCTCCAACCAAGGCTGCAGTGACGAATGTTGTGTGGATGGGCCCCAAGACAAAGAGCATCTGGAACTTGGAGCCTGGCACAGACAGTGGCCTGGAACTTCCTCACCCCTTACCTCCCACCACAGCCCATGCCTCCTCTGTGCTAATGAAAGCATCCCTTTCTCAATTCCTGTTTTTTTTTTTTTTTTTTTTTTTTCCCGCAAATGCATGGACAAACACCAAGTACAGTACTCTACTGCTAGGAAGGAAATAGCAGAAGGCTAGGACTTCAGAGAACAGGGCTCGAGGCTTGACATGGCCACTCACGAGATGGGGAGTTTTCTCACGTGTGTTAATCTTTCAGGATCTCAGTGTTCTCTTCTGTGAAATGGGTGTAGGGAGGTGTTAGACTAGATGGCCTCTAGGATCCCTTCTGTCCCGAAAGTGCTATAGTATGCCTTGGCAATGGTGTTTAATGTAACAATGGCACAGACCTGCATGAGATCAGGAACAGAATATTATGAATGCTGTGTGTTTCCATATGGTTTGGAAACCTGGAAACCCGGGAGTCTGTTAGGTGGAACCTGTATGTATGAACTGCAGCAGCATCATTGGGAGAGAGAGTGGACAGTAAGGATTGGGTGCTGGGCAGGTCACACGCCTTTGTCTTAGTTAATCCTCGTGTGGTGGAGCTTGAGGCTGACCCTCTCTAACTCCTCACTCCGTGTTCTTTCTATGGAGCTACGCTGCATCTAATGACATCTCCTATTTGGTGAGCGGTTATGATGTGTCAGGTACCACTCCAAGTAACTTAAATATGCAATTTAATTGAATCCTCACAATAATCCTAAGGAAGTTCGTCATGGATCCCTACCGTATGGATGTGGCAATGGAGGCACAGAGAAAGGCAGTAACTTGCCCAGGGTCACACAGATAACGAGTGACGGAGCTTGAATTCTCACCCAATTCTGTTCGATTGCAACACCCATGCTCTTAACCACTAGGCTGCGTTGCCTCGACTTTGCCTTATTGATAGCAACTGTCCCTCAGCAGGTTGTCTACTATGTACTTGCCCAGAGGTTTTCAAAGTGTGGTCTGAAGACCAATTGCATCAGAACCTCCTGGTGCTCTTGTTAAAATGGCCAATTCCTAAACCTCTCTCCAGACCTCCCAAAGCTGGCTTTCTGGGGGTGGGACCCAGGACTGTTTAATATCAAACTCCCCAGGAAGTTTTATGCCCACTAAAATTTGAGAACCACTCAACTTGGGAATGAATAGGGCTTATTCTCATTAAGCAGACTTCTCCATGAGCATGGGAGATCCAAGCCGTGGAGAAAATTTCCAGCAGAGAGCCAAGCATCATTATTACCTTACTGAGACACCTGTGGAATATAGGTACTTTGCAGTAGTTTTCTGAATATGGGCTTTCTTTGTGCTTTAACATGAGGTAAAGCCTAGTGTTTCAGTTAGCCAAGACTAGGTTAGGCTGCTGTTACAAGCAATCTTCAAATATCAGTTGTTTAAAACAATAAATATTTGGACAGCTACATGCAAAAGAATAAAATTAGAACATTTTCGCACACCATATACAAAAAGAAATCCCAAATGGATTAAAGACCGAAATGTAAGACTGGAAACCATAAAACTCCTAGAAGAAAACATAGGCAGAACACTCTTTGACATAAGTCATAGCGATAATTTTTGGATCTGTCTCTAAGGCAAAGGAAACAAAAGCAAAAATAAACAAATGGGACCTAATTAAACTTAAAAGCTTTTGCACGGCAAAGACAACCATTGACAAAATGAAAAGAAAACCTACTGAATGGGGGAAAATATTTGCATATGATATGACTGATAAGGGGGTAATGTCCAAAATATAGAAACAGCTCATACAACTCAATATCAAAAAAACAAAGAACTTGAGTAAAATGGGCAGAAGACATGCGTAGGCATTTTTCCAAAGAAGACATGCAGATGGCCAACAGGCACGTGACAACAATAAAAATTTATTTCTCTCTCATACTACATGTCCAGTGTAGGTCTGCAGGGTGGAAGATGAGGGGCTGTACCCATAATTTATTATCTCACAGTTTCTGCAGGTGAGGAATTCAGGAGTGACTTAGCTGGGTAATTCTGGCCCAGGGTCTCTCATGAGGTTGCAGTCAGGATATCAAGAGGAGGTGCAGGCTTGACTAGGGCTGGAGTATGTGCTTCCAAAATTACCCACTCACGTGGGGGTTGGCAGGAGGCCTTAGTTCCTTATCACGTGGGCATCTCCACAGGTTGTCTGAGTGTCTTCATGACACAGAATCTGGCTTCCCTCAGAGCAAAGAATCTAAAGGAGAATGAGCAAGCAGGAAGCTGTGGTGCCTTTCATGACCTAGTATTTAAAGTTGTATACCCTCACTTCCGCTTTATTCTATTCATTACAACTGAGTCACTAAGTCTAGCTCACACCCAAGGGGAGGGAAATTTATTTTCAGTTATTGAAGGGAAGAGTATAAAAAAATCTGTGGACATTTAAAAACCAGTCAACCCACTGTTCATGACCTATTTATATTCTTCTCCCATGCAAAATAGACTCACTCCCACCCGAGGCCTCCAAGGTATCATTCCATCAGAGCATCAGTCTGAATTCTGGAATTTTTGTCATCTAAATAAGGAGCTGATGAGGTTTCTCAGGTGCAATTCCTTAAATTCAACTTCTTAAATATAGTTCCTCTCAAATACAAAGACCTGTGAATTCACACACCCAACGTATAATGATGGGACAGGCATAGGATAACCACCATAGACATTTTTGTTCCAAAATGGGAAAAAATGGAAGGCAAAAAGAACTCTGGTCCATGGCAAGTCTGAAATGTAGCTGGACATGTGTTGGTTTTACTCTTGACTGGGAGTAATTCTTTATGGCTCTTTGCCCTGCCCTCTGGTGTCTTAGTTCTAACTCTGAGTCATCCTTACTTTTCCATGATATGTAGTCTTGTTTGCAGATGTATAGTTTTCTCAGCCTGTTTCCTGCCAGAATTTGTGAGGAGAGGTTTAAAGATCATTTTCATTTTGTACTGTTCTGTTCCGTTCAGTCAAATTGGCTGTGTTTTTGCAAATATAATTTTTAAAAAAACTCTGTGAGTCTCCTGTGAACAATATTGGGTTTATTACAGTAGAAAAAGGCTACACCCAGAAATCTCTTTGAGATAAGTCAGTGGGCTTATGCGGAAATGGCTGAGGGACAATATTCTTAAACCTCTTAGAGACTCTATTGTTTATTGAGAGTATCTGTGAGCACATACTTAAATTTTTTAGAGGGATTTCTCTTCTGACTGAACAGCTTTCTGAGATATTACCTTGGAGGCTTTCTGAGGTCTCAATAAAGGACTTTACTGTCACACCCTTGGCTCCATCTTCTACATGTTTCCCTTGCAGGGCCCTGGAATTAATCACTGTGTGGAAGACATTTCTTAATTTTAGCATTGTTTGCCATCTTGGGAGGTTGAAAATTTTCAGTACTATCAAGTTCTGGCTCCTTCATGCTTAACAGTCTTTTTTTTTTTTTTTTTTTTAACCTATCCGTCTCCTTTCACATTTTATTTTAAGCAACAGGAAGAAACCAGGTATCATCTTTAACACATAGCTTAGAAATTTCCTTAGGTAGACCCACTTCATTAGGTACATTTTCTTTCTGCATAACTGCAGTTGACAGTGTTGCTAAACTTTCTACCACTATATAAGAAGGATCCCTTTTCCTCTCCACTTTCCAATAAGATTTTTCTCAGTCTCTTTTATGCCCTCATCTGCAGACTTCTCAAAGGTCATCATGCATCTGCAAACAGATTTGTCAAAGCACTTCAAGCTTTCACTAGCATTCTCCTCAAAGTCTTTCCACCTTCTGCTTAATTCTAAAACCTCTCCTACATTTTTAGATATTTATTATGACAGTACCTCACTTCTAGTACCAAAATCTGTGGTAGTTATCAATTGCTGTGTAACAAGTTACCCCAAAACTTCACAGTTTAAAACAATGTTTTAATCCCACCAGTTACTGAGGACCAGGAATCCAGAAATGGCGTAGCTGGATGGATCTGGCTCAGGGTCTTTCATGACGTTGCAGTCTCTCAGGTCAGGGCTGGAGGAATCACTTCCAAGATGGTTCATTCACATGACTCTCATTTGCAGGTCTCAGCTTCTCACCACATGGACTCTTCTATAGCGCTTCAAAAGTGTCCATATAGCATGGCACCTGGCTTCCCCCAGAGCGAGTGATTTAGAGAGAGAACAAGGAGGACGCTTCAGTGGTTTTTAGCCTTGGAAGTGATGTGCCGTAACTTCTGCCATATTCTATTTGTCACACAGACCAACCCTGATACAATATGGGAGGGGACTATTCAAAAGTGTGAATACCAAGAGATGCGGGATCATTAGGAACCATCTTGAAGTTGACTACCGTATGCCTCCATTGAATCATCTCTATGGGTTGCATACTACCGCTGTGCGTTGCACTATGATAAGGAAAGGGAGGTCTATTTTTGTTATGCTTTGTGGTAGTAGCCTTGATTTGATACAGAATTTCAGCAACCTTAATTCTTTTTATTTTTAGTCATAGTGACTCATTTTCTAGGATCTGGGCATGAGACTGTGAGGGAGGCTGGCCAGGAGACAAAACACAGAAGCAGATGCTATGCTACTGTCAGAACCACCTTTCCCCTGAGTAAGAGGATTTGTTTAGGCTGTGACCCTCTGCCCCGCTCTCTGTTCTCTTAGGGTGGGGCATTTCTTAGGAGTCCCCCTCAACTGTTTGTGCGAATAAATAAACGTCTGGTGAGACTCCAGAACATCCTAGAGTCATATCTTAGTCTCTAGCTACAGACATAGCTTAGGCTAAAGCTGGGACTTTGCAAAAAGGTCAAGAACCAAGAGGATATAATAAGGTGACTTAGGGGAGAAAGAGAAGTAGAAACTGTCCTGGAAATGCTCTCCATAGGCCCATGGTCCCTCAGCTGATACGGGCTCTGGGGTACATCCTCTGGGTACAGAAGACTTGACATCTGTGGTTAGCCAATAAGAATCCATTCTGACAGTACCAAAGAGTTCGATAAGACTCTCTGGGCTGCCCCAGTTGGAGCCCCTGCACCCATGTCCAATCCTTGGATCCTCCTCCTCCAGACTTAAGATTTCTGATTTCTTTCCAAACCCCACTGTGTCTCTCTGGAATGATCTGAAGTACTCCTTGTGAATGAATACACCTATTAGTGACCCTGTGGCCCACCACTGGTGCTGTGTTTTGGATCTTGGCCCAAATATTACTATGTACCATGGTGAAATCTGACTACACTCTCAGTTCAGCTTCAGATTGCCTCTTTACAAGGGCCTTTTAAACCAGGTATAGCATCAAAGGGGGTAATTCTAGATGTTCTGAAAAATTCCCAACTCAAAACTCACCCACTGGCACACTAACAGGTATAAGCAAGTGGAAGGGGTGTACTCACTCTTCCAAGGAGAGACAGATGCATCACAGTGATGAGCACTGTTCCCCTAAGACATGATATGGCATTTTCTATGAGTAGAGCTCACATGACTTAATCAGAAGGTATTCTGTGTAGGACCTGGGTGTCAGGTGTGATGAAGAACCTGCCAACAACCATCAGAACCACTGTCACTACCTACTCTTACTGAGTTCCCTGAAAATCACTGATGGGATGAGTAGATGTCTGGGCCACCAAACTATTGGGATTTTTGATACTGTAGATAAGAAACTGAATTACTTGAAGATATAGGAGGCATATCCATCTCTGTGTCCCTCATCTTCTTTTCTCTCCTGAGATTAGGGTTTTCAACTAGAAGGAATCAGGGCCCTTTACAGATAGTAAAATAAAACAGGATTTGGTATCTGAGCCCATGGCTTAAGATAACAGGAGGATGATCTGGGTTTGGAATGCTGGTCATAAAAACCAAAAAGAATATATGTGAAGGAGACTTGCCTATCCGATCAAAATACTTGAAACTGAGGGAGAAAAAAGTCTCAGATAAAATGCTGTAATGCTGTAAATTATACACGTGAATGAAAAAATTCTTTTGTCTTGAACCAGAAGTCTTCTTAAGAAAGAAATTGTTTTATTCAGGAAAATGTCTATGTAAGCAGTTTGGGATTGACCCTGTAGAAATAATATAGTATGAGTCAAGGAAAAAAAAGAATCAGCTAAAACTTTTGTATGTTGGTTAGAAACAAGAATTTGGGGCACATGGGGGAAAGCTGGGAAGAGAGTAGAAAGTAGAGAGAAGCCAAGGTAAAGCATCATATCAAGGTAGATGAAGGAAAGATGCTCCATGTTCATTTGGAGTTGTTTCTCCACTTGTGTGACTGTTTTTTTGGATACCAAGGATAAGTACTTGGCTTTAAACTTTGGTTATGTGATGCGGCAAGGGGAAATGCAAACAAAATGGCAAGATGGTCCATAAACTGAGCAAAAGCTCAGAGCCAGCCTCACAGGCAAAGGTAACAGGAAACAGAGGTGAAAACAGGGAAGCAGAGATGCTCAGGTGTCTGGGCACCAGCACATGGAGTAGAGAAACAAGGCGAACTTGACATGTAACAGGAAGAGGCAAATATGATTTCAGAGAGTTGGACACTTGTTGGGATGGTGCTTGTCCAACAATGGGAGGATGCAACTGGTTTAAAAGAAAGAGAGTTCTTACAAAGGCAGGGAGGAGTTACCCAGTGCAAACAAGGAGTGTGAAAATTAATTTACCTGAGGGTGAACAGGGTGGAAAACTTGGGTAATGAAATACGAAAATGATAATTATTTCTGCTAATGTTTTTTGCTTTCTTCTATTGGTAGGTATCATCAAAGCATTTTACATGCAATCTCTCATTTAATTTTCACTCTAGTCATAAAAATCGTAAAAATTTTCACTACAGTCCCCACATTATGGATGGGGAAACCAGTGATCAGAAAGGTAAAGCAAATTGTCCAAGGCTACCCAGATACGGAATGGAGTGAGAATCCAGACCCAAGAAGTCTGCAGAGTCTGAGGTCTTATGAACGTGTGATTCCTTGTGTTGCAGGAAGGGGGACCCCTTCCACGGCTCGAGAGGGGCTCTAACACCGGGAAAGGAATTGTCCGAGGAGGCACAGGGAAGGGGTGCCCCGCTGGAGAGCAGCAGGGTAAGGGGAACCAGGAGAACTGCTCGGCCACATGGCTCAGTCTCAGGTTTTATGGTAATGAGATTAGTTTCCGGCTTGTCTCTGGCCAATCATCTTGCTTGGCCTATATTTGGTCTGACTCAGGGTCCTTCCTGGTGGCATCTCTCAGCCAAGATGGATTCTAACGAGAAGGATTTGGGGAGGTTGGTAGGGCATATGGACTGGTAACTCCTTCCTCCTTTTGGCCCCTCCCGAATTCTTCTGGTTAGTTTTCGGCAGCAGTCCTGTTCCTTACCAGGACGTCTTGTTGCGAGACAACTCACGCAAGTGGTTATTATCGTGCCTGGCCTAGGAGGGCAGGTTCGGTCAACGGTTCCCTAACACAGAAAATACAGATGGTTTTTTTTAGAAAGTTCTGATCGCCGGCACAGATACAGGCAAAGAAATCATGAGGACTTCCAACTTGCAAGTCACCTGCTACGGGTGGAGGTCTCATTATCCTAAAAGCCCAGTGTTTGGCAAAAGTCTTTTCACTGTGCATAGCAAATAACATCTTCTCTGAAAAGACAAAGGAGACAAGGAAGAATGCTATCTCTTGGCATTTTGCACATTGAGGGATGACCTTGCTCTTCCTATGAAAATTATGCGAACCTTGGAAGAAAGAGATGTTGTAATCTTGGAGGTTGTGAGGGTGAAGAAGAGGGTGTTGGCCACAAACATGTGTCCCAGACATTAGGAGGGCAAACATATGTATTAAGCAGGGCACTTTCACTGGCAATCAAAAAAAGAGAGTAGATTGGCCCTTGTGACTAGGAAGCCCATGAGTGACTGGCTTCAGGCATTGCTGTAGTCAGGAGCTCAAACAAGACAGTTAGGGCTACTCTGATCTCTCTTGTCTCTCCCTTGGTCTGTGTATTGGCCTCTGCAGATGGGTGGGAAGGCAGTTGCCTATAATTTCAGATTTATAACCCAGATGGAAAAGTGCTCTTTATCTCTCTCACTCTCTATTTTTCAATGCAGGCCAGATCTTTTATTGGCCTTGCTGGGTCTCATGCTCTTCTTGGGACCCATCACCATTGCAAGATGGAGAACATACTATGGCTGACCCAGCCTGGGTCATTGTTTCTCCCAGCAATGGAGGTTGGGTTGAGGATGGTGGGCGAGGATCAGTTCCACAAAGGAAATAGGGCCCCTGGGACAACATAGTGATGTCCATCATAACGCGTTTTGAACATTCAGAGAGAAGTCTGGTCCAGTAGCTGATGACTTCATAAAGGAAGATAGAATGTTCCTAGAAAAGACATTGTAACACTACAGTCAGAGCTGATCCCAATGAGGAGCAAAAGGGGGAGTGACTAAAGCCACCCTGGGGCTGTGCAACTTGCTCTAGGGTGAACTCTGACTTTAAAAAGACATACAACCCCAGGACCCTGAGGATGAGAGCCAAAAAGTAGAGTGGGTTTGTGGGAATAGTGACGGTGAGGCTAAGGCTCAGAATAAACTCATATTTAAAGAGGGAGACATTCTGAGGACAATACAAAGTCTTTGTTTGGGCTGTGTTTAGTGAAAGAAAAACAGTGCAAGTGTAGACCCATTGCTTGGGCAAAAGAAAATAATGTTAGATAAGAAGGCAGAGAAAATCAAATAGAAGTTGAAAATATAAATTTTCTATTAAGGATGTCAAACTAGAAAGAGAAGAACAAACAATATGTAGAGGTTTGACGTCCATGGAGAGACAGTGATAGCCCACTCAGTGATTACTTCCTCCCTCCTTGTTGGTAGATGGCTGACTTTTTAAGTGTTAACACCCTTTCACCACATCTGAGGGATAAGTTCTGAGTTGTCCAAGACGGTTGTGTGGTTCCATGCTCCTCATCACTGATTGGTTTGAGGATAGGCAAGAGACTTACTTCTGACCAATGAGATGTGAGGACTGCTCTGTCAAGGTTTCTGAACCAGTGTCCTTGCTTCTAAAATATGTATGGAGGGCTTCCCTGGTGGCGCAGTGGTTGAGAGTCCGCCTGCCGATGCAGGGGACAAGGGTTCGTGCCCCGGTCCGGGAAGATCCCACATGCCACGGAGCGGCTGGGCCCGTGAGTCATGGCCGCTGAGCCTGCGCGTCCGGAGCCTGTGCTCTGCAACGGGAGAGGCCACAACAGTGAGAGGCCCGCGTACCGCAAAAAAAAAAAATGTATGGAACCAACAGTCCTTCTTTTACTGCTGGCCATTGTTGTGTTTGCATGGGATTATTGGAAATGTAAAAACCGTCTTTTGACCATGAGGGAATTGAATTGACAATCTGAGGATGGCAGAGTAGAAGGGTAGAGAGGTATCCTTGAAGATGTAATTGAAGTCACCAATCCTGAAGTCCCTCTACCTAGCACTTCCCAGTTTATGAGGTAATCAATTTTCCTTATTGCTTAAGCTAGCTGAACATGGGTTTTCTGCTCCCTGCAGCCCAAGGCGTTCTGACTGGCTCAGAGCTCAAGGGAGATGAAGAGATTAGATAAGATGGGGGCAAGAAGCAGGATTCAAATGGGTCCAAGTATCTGACCCAATGACTCACATCCCGAGGTGTGGAAAGAACTTTCCGGTGGGATTGGGTAGCCACTGTCAGTAAATTTTAAGTAATTGTGGAGAATAGAAGGTGGTGCCAGAATCGGGAACTGGGCAGAGATTATTCTGATTTTCATAAAGGAGAATAAAGATTGTTTCTGGAAACCCCAGACAAGTGAGTTTGAGGTAGATCCTTGACAACAGAATAGATTAAGAAGCAGATGGCGGGTGAGCATTTAGGAAGGAATGTGGTGGTCAGTCGAAAGCAAAATGACTTCACTGAGCACAAGTTATTCCAAACTAACCTCATTTCCTCTTTTGATAAGGTTACTATGTGTGTGCATCAGGTGTATGCCCTAAACATTGCAGGTCTTGATTTCAGCTTAGGGTTAACAGTTCCTCTCATGGTTTCCTTGTGGCTAAGATGGTGAAATGTGGGTTGGATGAGAGTAGTGGTTTTATGTATTTGCAGCTGGCTCACCAGCTGAAGCCAAAGTGTGGACTATTGGATGGATGTCACTGCCCACGTGCTGAACTCGGTTGGGGTGGTGGAGAGAAGTCACACATTGGCCTGAGCTTGGCTGAGGCTGAGAGTCTGACACTCTGGGTGAGAAAACCCTGGGATGGGCAGGAGAAGTTCCAACAAACCCTGGGCCTATTGCCCAGAGAGATTGGGTGAAGCTGAGAGGATCACGTGGATATAGGATGGGGCAGAATTGAAAAGAAGTGTCATCAAGAAGACCTAGAGAGGTGTATGCAGACCAAGAGGCAGGTTTCAGGAGGGAGGAACAAGAAGACAGAAGCAGGTGGGGCAGCCGAGGGGCAGTCAAAGGCAGTCCCACGGATGGGTGTGTATGGAGCCCTGCTCAAGCGCCATCTCTTCACTGCTTAGAGGGGCCATGTTCCACTCGGGACAGTGGCTGTCAACCTTCAGAGAGGTTTCTTGCCGAGTGCCAAGGGCTCTCTCCTGGATCCTGTCTGATTTATCGCTAGATGAAATCTCAGGAGGCATACTGATCAAAGGTGTAGTTGTCACAAATCCGGGAGGAGAGTTAATACCAGAGGTAACAGAATGAGGACCCGGAGTGGCCCTGACAGGTTGGAATTCTGGGTCAAAACCAGTAAGACACAGTTTAACAGGCTGACGTGTAAAGTCTGGCTTTTACGTGCAAACAACAAATGGCAAATACATGGAGTGGGGGAGATTGCCTTGGCAGGAAATCATGTGAAAAATATCTGAGGCTTCTAAATGACCACCAGCTCAGAGTAAGCCAACAGTGTGATGTAACTGCTAGCAGTCAACATAACATGAGACAGAAGAATGGAAATCCAGGCCTCTTCGGCGGGGGGAGCCGTCTCGTTATACTCTTGGTTAGATGACACCTGGGGTATCGTGTTCGGTTTGGGGGCACTGGATTTTGAGAAGGGCATGGGCAAATTGGAGTGTCCTCGGAGACGCGCTAGGATGGAGAAAGTTCCAGAAATCATTTGACGTGAGGAGAGGTTGAAGGATAGGAAAAGATTCTGCCTGGAGAAGCAAACACAAGAGGACTTGGGAGAGGGATGCATGTCATCGAGGAAGGAGTCGGTCCATTCTCTGAGAGAGGACTAAAACCAAAGAGAGAAGATACGGAAAAGCCAATGTACATCCGTATAGAGAAAACTTTTCTGATCAGTGTAGTCAAGAGAAAGCATGATCACTTATGAGTTTCAAAAGCATGAGCTCATTTGTGAGGTGGGGCATTGTTTCCATGTCATAGATAAGGTAACTGTTTGAAATGATTAAGAAATTGTATGCTGATGTATTCTCCAGTGCCTAGAACATTCCCTGGTAAATTTTTGTCCAATGAGTACAGTTTTAGAGAAGCTGAGTGCCTTTCTGGAGGTCACACAGCTGGATACGTCACTCCATGACAAGCCTTGGAGCATCTGTCAGACACCATGGGCCGCCCCTGGGCAGTCGAGCGCGACGTGACCACCAGCAGGCGAGTGTAAGAGGGCTTCGTCCAATCCGAAGGTTTCCCCCAGAATGTTCCCAAAATCCGAAGACGCCAAGTTGCTGCTTGAGAACACATGCGGGGTGTGGGGTCTGTGCTCACACACGCCCCGCTGCTGTGGTTGCTGGTATCTTCCCTGCAATCCTCTCAGCCCTCTCCCTATAGATCCCTATCTTGGGTGCGGGCGTGTATAACTAGTGCTTTTATATCCAGACCCCCAGGGCAACATTTACTCGTACCGAGGCCCCAGGAAGATGGAATTTCAGCTCACTGAACCGCCGAGATATGCTTTCGACTTCTGTGCTTGTTGTCGACTTGTATCACAAGTGTAAATCCTCTCTCTGGCTTTGGCACGGGAGGAAACCCCTTTTCTGCAGAAAGGGACTTTGCAGAAACTGAAGCGTGATCATCCGAAGCGAATTCAAATCTGGCTCTTTCTGTACGGACCCCCAGGACAGACCAAGGAAGGTGTTTTTCCCTCTTCTTTTCAGGATAAGTTATGATATACCTAGAAAGTCCTCACCCCCCTTTTATTGTGATGGGGATGGGGTGATTGGGCTGAGTGTCATAGAATGGACATCAGTGTGTGTTTGGGTTAAGTTCTTTTTCTTCCAAGAAAAGTGCAAAAGAAGTCTCAGGTGAGTCGAGGGTCCGGTCCTGGTTAGCACTCCTGATTGGCGGGGGCTCTGCTGTCTGTCCTCCGGCAGGATGTACTTCTGCTCAGTGGTGTCCACCGTCTCCACTAGGTGGAGAAAAAGAGCGGTGACGAGATGTACAAAGCCCCAAATCAAAACCACAGTCCAAAGAGTAAAATCCAATTCTAAATGGAACTCGAAAACTTGAGAAGTAATTTAAGGGAACCACATTAAATACGAGAATGTTTAATGGGGCCCATGTGTCGTGAGCAGAGAGAGAGAGGGCGAGAAATGGGACAGAGGAAACCCGGGAGACAATATGTCTGTGCGACTTGTTCTAATTAGGGCCAGAGCGCTGCTGAGCATCGTTCATTAGAGTTTGGTTGACTCTTCAGCCTGGGCCGAGGCACCTCTGCTGAGTGGTGTAAGACACAGGGCTCTGTCGGAAACGGGGTGAGCGCCTCTCCCTTGGAGGTTAACGCCAGTCCCCAGGGAGGGCCCAGGGCCGTACATCGCTCTCCTGCCAGCTCTTCTTTATGGCTGCAGCGCCGGGCTCCAGCTAGCGGATGTCTGCAAATTTCGGGGAGGGGACGGGAGGGGGCGGGGGGAGGGAGGGGCCCGCGGCGCTCATTGTCTCCAACGTGTCTGTCGCTCAAGTCAGTATCTCTGTCCGCCGCCGGAGCGGGAAGGGAAGAGTTCAAAGGAGGAAATCAAAACAATCCATAGATCAGAGCTTGGGAGCGATCTGCGTGGCACCCAGAAATCACCGGCACTCCTCCAGCTCCGCCTTGAAACGGGGAGGCCGGCGATGATTTAGGGGGGCCTTGCTGGCGCTCACACCAGCAGCACGTGGAACTCTCACTGGGGGTTTGGTTTTTAACAGGGCGAAGGCAGCCAGAGGCCCGAGGGGGTGTGTGTGCGGTGTGGGGTCAGGTTCGGGTTTGTCCCGGGTCAGAGGCGTTTGTAGTTCAGAGCTAGAGGTGACGTAGGGGTGACAAGAAGGACCTGAGAGGAGGCTGACACCCCCCCACCCCCCGAAACACACCGTTTGGGTTTTGGACTCTGCAGCTCAGTCCATGTGGCTTGGGTGCCTCACCCAGGCCTCCTGCCAAGCTCTCAAACTTAAGAGGGTGCCATTTGTTTGTTTTCAGCTCTTTCTTTGTACCCCACTGCCCAGCCAACGTGCTGGCTTGCTGTGGCCTGGGCAGGGCCTCTGCTAGCCTCCAGGGCATCTTCAAAGCAAGGTGCCCCCTGGAGATAAGAGCAGGGCTTGGCCAGGCCGATGGTGGTTTCCTGTGATCTGACACAGCTTTGAGCTAGGCACACAGCTTGTCACTGAAAATGCAGGTTGACTTCCTCCCCATGCTTGACCCTCCCATCAAGTGTCGGAGCAAAACACAAACGGCACATCTTAGGCACCAGCCGGGGCACAGACAGCCCACTAGTCTGGGGCCTTATCCCAGCCACGCTTGTGGGGTTGAGCCCTAGATTAATTCTCCAAACAAACCTTCCTGGGTGTTAGGTCCTATGCTGGTCATTGGCTGAGCCCGTCTCATTGTGGTGAGCAAGAGCTGCATTTCCTGGCTTCATCTCCACCCTCAGATGGTCCAACTGCAACTGGATGCTACTGACGAGGGTGGGGACCGAGGGAGAGAGTGACTAAGCCGAGGTGACTTGCCCCTTGACTAGTAAACAACAAAGGCACAGTAAATCCTAAAGGTGGAATAAATGCTCCTTCCCATGTTTCCACCTCCCTGGTTGGGCTGGATGCTTCTGCTCTGTCTTATATATTTATCTGCTCACTTGTCCAACATTCCCACCAAACTGTTAACTCTGCAAAGGCAGGGCCTGTGTAGCTCCTATTCACTTGTATAACCCGGTACCCTACCCAGTGCCCAATTCAATAAATCCCTGTCTCTACACATGCAAGGGAAAGCACATTCTACTACCTTGGCTCCGATTTAGCTGAGTAATTGTAATTCAATTCATCGATCATTTATTGAGCATCTGCTATGCTGACACTGTGTTATGTGCCAGGGATATAAAGATCATTAAAATCAGTGCCTGATTCTAAAGAATTCACCTTCACGTTCAAGTGAGATAAGGGCTGTGTGGGGAAAGTAGACAAGGACGCTGCTCAATCTAAGTATGCTTATGCGCCAGCTGCAGTATGTCCCAACCAAGGGGGCGGCCCAGTGTGAGAAAGCCCCAGCAGCAGAAGGGTTCAAGCATGGACAGGTGGCCTGCCTAGAAAATTGGGCTGAGTATCATGCATGTAGCAATTAGCCCAATGTTGAAAACCCAAACGTCCTGATGGGATAGGACTTGTCTGCTTCCTCTGAAGATTCTCGGAGGTACTTCTCTGTTAACCAAGCCCCCAAACCATTCCGGTCCTTGAAAGACAACACCAGGACCTAACCCCCTGGGTGCCAGATTAACTAAAAAGCCTGATTCACAGGTGTCTTTGGGTAGGAACGGAGTAAATGTTCGGCTACCTTCTCCATCGGGAGCCTCAACAGAAAGACCTTAACCGTTGCATCTTTCCCATCTCTAAGGTTGGTCTAGTCTTGGGCTTCTGCTGAAGGAATGAACATGGGAATGAAGGAATGAACACACAGTACGTGCTCCCATACACTGCGCACAGAACTGCAGAGGGCCCGAGGAGCAGAAGTGTTTTCTTCTGCAGAGTGAAAGAGACAAGGTGGAGTCAGTCAGGAAGCCTTCATGGAGGAAGTAAGGGCTGACCTGTGACACGACTGAAAGTGCTCTGGCTGTGATGAGCAGGGGCGGCAGACATGTGTGGACACGCCCCCTCAGAGCCTTTCCTGACCCACATGCTGCCTGCAAGTCATCACGTGCAGCGCTCACCTGGTCTGACTGCACATCTCACATCTTGGGCTGGAGGGGTTCATCCACATCATGTTCCAGCATTTATTTAGCATCTGCTGTATGCTAGGCACAAAGCTGGGGGTGAAGGAAACAAAGATGAGGAAGATGTGGTCTCTACCCGGTCCAGACTCACAGGCCTGAGAATGAGGCTGTGATGTCAAAGAATAAGCAAGGACTTTCACACATTTGCATTTTATTTGCCGAATCTCTCGTGAATTTCTCGAGGATAGACAGGAATGCTGAGAGCACCGGCTCCAAAGTCAGGCTGTCTGGTCCCTATCCCAGCATCACCTCTTGTTGCTGAATGAGCTTGGGCAATATTCATTCATCTCTCTAAGCCTCGGTTCCTTCAATCATAAATCGGGGCTGATAACAATGTCCTCCTCAAAGGGCTGATCTAAGCAGTAAGTGCGATAACGCACGAAGGTACCTAGTATGCAAAAAATGCTCCACAAAGGTTGGCAAATATTATTTATTCTCTCTTTTGCAGCACCTCCAAAGGTTCTCTGCAACTAAATGATTTCAGAAGTGAAGATTGGTTTGGAAAGACACCGAGGGTCCTGGAATTCTGGTTGCACTTAGAAATTATACTGCACAATCTAGGGCGATAATTGCATAGTAATTCTACAGACATTTATTGAGTGCCTACTCAGACCCTATGCTACACAGTGGAGAGGCAGATAAGGGAACAGCCCCAGACATGTGGTTGCTTGATCTTAAGGAGCTCAAAGTTCAAATAGGGAGTCATATGAGCAAAGAGATTCGATGTCCTGCAGCAGCTGCTATGACAGTGATCCACGTAGCAGTGGTTGGGGACACAAAGAGGGAGTGACCAACCTGCTGGAGTGGGTCAGAGAGGGCTTTCCAGTGCAGGAGCTGCTGAGCTGCATCCTGAAGACTGAAGAGGAGTTGGTTAGTTTTATGCCCTGACTCACTCATAGAGTTGGAAGCTCCTACCTCTGGCTCCTGTCTCCCAGCCATGCTGGCCAGGAAGCAGTGCCCAGTAGTGTAAAGACCCAGGTGAGCTGGATTCTACTTCGAGCTCTGACAGTGACTTGCTGTGTGGCCTTGAGCAAGTCACTTCCCCTCTCTGGGCCTGAGGTAGCTTGTTGCCCTCACTGGCAAGAGCCTCTCAGATTGGATTCATTCATCTGATGTCCAAGAAATATTGTGTCCACCAAGTGCCAGGCGTGGTTAGTTAGGTGCCAGGGAAACAATAGCGAGCTGGCTGCCATTATGGCTGGCTAGATCTTAATCCCATGGGGGAAATTTGGGGAAACTGTAAAACACAAGCCCCAGAGTTATCCTGCCCAAGGGGCAAGGGAGCTGGGGTATTCATACGCAAACTCCTGTCAGTCATTGGTCGAGAGCTGTTGGGGAGAGGTGCGGTGGGTGGGGTAATTAAGTTCTATGCCGTACACACAGTCAGAATGATGTTCCAAGACTGGGGGATATTGATGGAGACACTGACAGCTTCTGCTACAGTTAGAAACTGTGATACACACAATGAAGGAAAGGCACATGAGGAGAGAAGGGGAAGGCTTTGTAAGTGCTCAATCCTATCCAAGGGTAAGAAAGCTCACCATTACCAACGATAAATATTCATGAACACTTGCCTTTCCTCAAGAGCTCCTTGGTGTAAGTGGCCAGTTTGTTTAGACCAGTGGTTCTTAACTGAAGCTGATCTTGTCCTCCGGGGAACATTTGGCAACTTTTGGAGACTTTTTTTTTTTTTTTCCGGTACGCGGGGGGCCTCTCACTGTTGTGGACTCTCCCGTTGCGGAGCACAGGCTCCGGACGCGCAGGCTCAGCGGCCATGGCTCACGGGCCCAGCCGCTCCGCGGCATGTGGGATCTTCCCGGACCAGGGCACGAACCCGCGTCCCCTGCATCAGCAGGCGGACTGTCAACCACTGCGCCACCAGGGAAGCCCTGGAGACATTTTTGACTGTCAGGACTTGCAGGAGGTGGGGGTAGGGATGCTACTGGCCTCAGTGTGTGAGGCCAAGGGTGCTGCTAAACATCCTCAATGCACAGGACAGGCCCCCACAACCAAGAATTATCTGCTTCAATGTAAGTAGTGGCCAAGACCTGGTTTAGGCCTCTGGTTTTCCAGTTGTGACTTACTCTGGTCCACCGGGCAGATGGCGGGAGTCACCTGTAATAGTCGGAGAGAGAGAGAGACCGAGAAGGAGAGAGATTGATTGATTAGGGAGAGTTATCTGCCTGTGGATACAGGAGGAAGAGTACATTGCTGTTCCTGATGCAGCCTTCAGTACCCCATGAACCTTCTGTAGGAAACACGTCACCATCTGGAGGAGGAAGTGAGTTTCTACTTTTCCTTTCTCACCTGGGTCGTGCCATTCCTGAATGTGAGTGTGATTAGCAGTGACCACAAGGGAAAGGGAAGGGTGCATCATTACCCACTTAGCCAAAGGGCTACAAAACTCTCTCAGAGCTTGGAGGCAAAGGTGAGTTTTGCTGGCAGTTTGATGGAGCAAGTTGTCATGGCAGTGGGGGTGAAAGCCCCAAGTGGTTGAGTATAGGGGAGACATTCAACAAGTGCCCCAGAGTTCCCAGGCAGCAGGGTCTGGAGGCAGAGAGTACAGGTCCTGAGTCATTTTCTGGGACTGAGTTCCTGTGTTAGTAAATACCCCCACTTGGCCACTGTGTAACTTGGAGCCAGTTACTTAACTTCTCTGAACTGCAGTTTGTCCTCATCTGTAAAATGGTGGGAATCGAGGGGCTCCTGGTGAGTGTATGTGTCAGCTTTAGGATACATACACGTTAGCCGCCAGCATCTTGGCAAAGTTGAGGCTGGGCAGGAGCCTGTCACAAAAACAAATGGTCATTAAATTGCACTGAGGCCCTAGGGTTGTCAAGAAACATGACAGAGGATCTGAAAGTAGACTGGTCTCTCCTGATTCTCTTTTTTTGCCAATGTCTTGCTCTCATGTGTCCTTGCCAAGGGCCTTAGAGATTGCTCATCAATGGAGTACAGAGGAAGTGATGCCATGAGGCCAGGTCACAAAAGGCCATATGGCTCTACCTGCCTCTCTGGGGATGCTCTTTCGTGGAATCCAGGCGCCATGTTGTAAGGAAGTCCAGGCCTCATCTCAGGTGTCTCAGACTTTTCAACCACAGAACCAGAAGACAAGAGCTTGAAACATGGGCTCTACCTGGAGGGAGGTGGGGACAGTGTTAAGGGCAAAGATCTCACCACAAGTCCAAGCAATGTCTCTGAAGTCTCATTCATTTCCTTAAAAATTAGTGTGGGGGGACTTCTCTCATGGCGCAGCAGTTAAGAGTCCGCCTGCCAGTGCAGGGGACACGGGTTCGAGCCCTGGTCCGGGAAGATCCCACATGCTGTGGAGCAACTAAGCCCGTGTGCCACGACTACTGGGTCTGCACTCTGGAGCCCGCGAGCCACAACTACTGAGCCCACATTCCACAGCTACTGAAGCCCGAGCGCCTAGAGCCCGTGCTCCTCAACAAAGAGAAGCCACTGCAAAGAGAAGCCTGTGCACCGCAACAAAGAGTAACCCCTGCTCGTCACAACTAGAGAAAGCCCGTGCACAGCAACGAAGACCCAACACAGCCAAATATAAATAAATAAATAAATAAATAAATAAAAATTTAAAAGAAAAATAAAGAAAAATAACCAACTTTAAAAAAACAACTAGTGGGGGTTTCATCTGACTCCATAGTAAATCTTTTTAACATAAAAAGAATTTTTAAATGACATACCAGCAAGTAAAATTGACCCTCTAAGATGTGCCCTGTTTACGCTGTGGCTTGAATTCCTCCTGGCATGCTGGTGTACCCTGGGGCCACACGCAGCCCAGTTTAAGAAGCAGGGTGCCCTGCACACACCCCTTTCCCTGCTTCACTTTTCCTCTCCATCCTCCTCCTTCTTTGCCCTCGTTTGCCCTGTCTGGTCTCCTCTGTCCCTAGCAGCACCAGGGACATTGTCAGATGTTACTTAGCCTTCACTGTACTGGTGGTGTTCAGAGCTGGAGAGACAAGTCACTCCCCCTGCCACCTCCGTGTGGGGGGGCATCCCTCCCCTAGCCTCACTGACCCGCGCTTGCATCTGTGTGCCAAGCATGATGCCGTGCCCTGGGCGTGCCATGGGGAGCAAGCCCTGTGAGTCCTGCCCTCACGGAGCTTCCATTTGGGGAGTGAGCAGGCAGCTGTTAATCACGTGATCACAGGAACAGCGGAGAGGTGAGAGAGGGACTTGCAGGGAGCGAAAAGAACACGAGACGATGACTAACCTCCCCCGAGAGTCAGGGAAGGCTGCCCTGGGAAGTGCTTTCTAAACTGAGCCCTGCAGGCTGAGGAGGAAGGGGAAGGGTGTTCTGGGTGGAGGAATAATGTCAACGAGGGCCGTGTAAGAGAGAACATGGAGCCTTTTAGGACCTGAAGGAAGCTCAGCCTGTCTTGATATGAAAGGGACAGTGGCCAGAGATGAAGCTGGACACCAGGCAGGTCGGCCTCAGAGCCCTTCGTAAGTCAGGTAAGCAGTTTGGGCTTTATCCTGAGGCCATGAGAAGTCACCAGAGAGAGTGTGTGCGTGCATGTGTGTTTGTGTGTGTGCGCATGTGTATGTGTGTTTGAGTGTCTATGTGTGTGTGTGTGTATTTGTGTATATGTGTGTTTACCTGTGTCTATGTATTTGCGTGTCTGTGTGTATTTGTGTGCATGTGTGTTTGTACATGTGTGTATATGTGCATGTGTGTATGTGCATGTGTGTTTGTGTGTATGTTTGTATGTATGTGTGTGTGTGTATGTGCATGTGTGTGTGTGTGTGTGTGTGTGTAAGCGTGAGAGAGAGAGAGGTAACAGAGAGAGGTTCTTCTAGCGCTGCCCCTGGAGCTCCGTGGTCCAAGCGGGAACCTCCTGACCAGCAGGAACATAATGAAAAAATAAAGAGGCTGATATTTCATCATCGTTGCCTGATGCAATTAAGGACAACATAGACCCAATGAGTCAGAGAACAAATTCAAAGATGAATCAGAAGAGACATGTGGAAAACAACATGGTTTCGGGCAAGGTGGTTAATGATCTTTGGACGCTTCCTGCAGTGAACCCATTACTTACTGAGCATCTGACCATTCAATGGCCTTTGGGGACTCCTCAGAATTGCCCAGGTCCCCCTGACCAGTCTCGGGAATGGTGGCAGGATGAGGAAACGTGGGCTAATGATACCAGGTCCATAATGCACTGATTCAGACCAGAGAGTTACCCTTCTTAGCTTGGGGGGCTAACCCATCACTGAATGTTGAGCAGAGGAAAATGGCGGGGACAGCGTGTAGGGAGGAGTGGATGGCATGGGGAAAAAGGTTTCACCTCTGCATAGGCCGGGTGAGCGTCCAGGCTGAAGCAGTGATAGGCTTGCTAGCCACCCACACAGCTACCTGCCCCAGGCCCCAAATCTGGTCCACTTCTCTCTCTGAGGTTCCCAGGAGTGGGCCTTCTGGATGTGTTAGCTGTAGAAGAGGGATAGCCTTCTACAACCTAACAGGCATTCCTAGCTAAGCCAGTGTCAGGAACTGGTTTACCTGTTCATCTATTACCCCTACTCTTCTCTTGAAAAAGGTAGGGCTCTGATAGACTGAGATGGGGGTGGGTACGTTTTAACTGAGGAAGCAAGTCAGGAAAGATCTACAGCATGAGGTTGTGCCATGGAGCCTTGGGTGATGCTGTAAGGCCGTAAGGCAATGTTCATTCATTCAAAAAATGTATCAAGTACTGTGGTAGATGGTATGCTTCCCAAATGGCCATAGCAGTAGCTTCAAGCCCATGTATTCTTCCAGAACACTGAACTTCTCATCAAAAGGCAGAGTCTAGGGCTTCCTTGGTGGTGCAGTGATTGAGAGTCCGCCTGCCGATGCAGAGGACACGGGTTCGTGCCCCGTTCCGGGAGGATCCCGCATGCCGCGGCCCAGCTGGGCCCATGAGCCATGGCCGCTGAGCCTGTGTGTCCGGAGCCTGTGCTCCGCGGCGGGGGAGGCCACAAAGTGAGAGGCCCGCGTACCGCCAAAAAAAAAAAAAAAAAAAAGAAGAAAAGGCAGAGTCTATTTCCCCTACCCCTGAGCCTTTGCAAGTGCTTAATTAAGAGAATACAGAGGAAGAGGTGTTACGAGCTTGGGTCATAAAAGGCAGGGTGGCTCTGACTGGCTGTCTTGGGATGCTCCAACTTGGTAGTCCTAGCACCCCACTGCACGGAAGCTTAGGCCACATGAGAGGCCATGCGGGGATGTTGTGGCTGACGGCCCCACTGAGGTCTCAGCTGGCAGCCAGCATCAGATGCCAGGGCTATGAGTGAGGGAGCAAGTCTTCATACGCGTTCAGTTGCCAGCCTTGGTGCTGCCCCAGTGGACACCGAGTGGAGCAGAGATGAGCTACCCCTCCCGAGTCCTGACCAGCTACAGGTTTGTAAGCAAAATAAATGTCACTATTGTTTTAAGACATTAAGGGTTGGGGTAATTTATTAAGCAGCCACTGTGACTGGGAAAACCACCTGCTACAGAATACCTGAGAATGACAGCTAACGTTTGTAAAAGCACTTTAGAGTTTACAAGAGACATTCACGCGATGATCTCAGTCAGACCTCTGAAGGGCCCTGTGAGGCTGGCGTTGGGCCAGTTTCACAGAAGGGAAGCCGAGGCCTGGAGGGATTGCGTGAGTGGCTCAGAGACAGATATCCAGGAGCTAGCAAAGGAGCCAAGGGGAGCCCAGTTTCTCAACGTGTCCTGGTGCACCTGACCAAGGCCCAGTCCCAGGGTCTGTGAGGGCTATTGAGATGCAGCACACAAGAGCCTGGCATGAAAGCATCTTCCACGTGGTGGAGGTGAGTTAAGCCCAGAAATAACCACACTACAGGGTACAAAGTAGTAGGTTCCCCAGGAGGTGCATTCATTCATTCATTCATTCATTCAAATAATAGTTATTGAGCCCCTGCCATGTATCAATACCAGGTACATATCCCTGCCTGCCCAGATTTTCACTCCAGTGAGGTTTGGATAGGTTGCTGTTAGGGACAGAGTTATGCCCCCCTTCCGTTGAAGTCCTGACCCCTATACCTTAGAATGTGACTGCATTTGTAGATAGGGACCCTAGACAGGCAATTAAGGTAAGATGAGGTCATATGTGTGGATCCTAATCCAGTAGGACCGATATGAGGACACAGACACACAGAGAGGAAAGACACTGGGAGAAGATGGCAATCTACAAGCCAAGAAGGGAGGCCTCGGGGAAAGCAACCTTGACAACACCTTGATCTCATGTCCCCTTGTATACCTGTAGCCTCTAAGACTGTCAGGAAACAGATTTCTGTGGTTTAAGCTTCCCAGACTCTGGTTCTTTGTTATGGCTGCCCTAGCAGCAAGCTGACACAATTGCTGAGGGAGTTGGTGAGGGGTTGGACCACTTCTTCCAGGACAAGGGGGGAAGTGGAATTCATTTTTTTAAAAAGAAGTGATCTGGGGCTTCCCTGGTGGCGCAGCGGTTGAGAGTTCGCCTGCCGATGCAGGGGACACGAGTTCGTGCCCCGGTCCGGGAAGATCCCACATGCCGCGGAGTGGCTAAGCCCGTGAGCCATGGCCGCTGAGCCTGAGCGTCCGGAGCCTGTGCTCCTCAACAGGAGAGGCCACAACAGTGAGAGGCCCGAGTACCGCAAAAAAATAAATAAATAAAATAAAAAGGAGTGATCTGGAGATACTAGGGTGGATTAAGGGCAGGGTTGGGGGAGTTAGCTAGAGGTAAGGGGTGGGGTGGTCTATGGAATTAGGGGCATCAGAAATCGTGACATTTTATAACCCTGTTGTGCAATCCAGTTAAAGTGGAGGTGGGGATGTTGAGACGTTATGCCAGCCCCGCCCTAATCTACCCCTGGGTTCTACAGATCACCTTGGCTCAGCCCATCACCCAGCCCATCAGGGGACAGGCACATGCAAGTCCCTTCCCCCCATCTATACAAATATTAGCGAGTGGACACCCATTGTTCTGGGACGAGGGGATAAAAAGACCCGGGGTCTTTTTGCAGATCAGATTGCTGGGAAAAGAGAGATCAACTTCCTAACACACGCACGACCTTCTGAGAAACGAAAAGATAGTCATGCCATCCCCTGTTCCCCTAAGTTCAAAGTAAAGTGGTTCCAGTGCCCAGAGAAGTGACAAACTCTTTAAACAAAATTATTCTAAGAAAACAAACAGTCTGTCCTGGGGCCTTGGGTCACCACGTGGCTTCAGGGTCCTCGGGGAGGGCCCATCCCCAGAGCTTGTGGCTGGCAGTGACCCAGCTTCCCTGACACAGTGAGTGGTTGGCTCTCGGCAAGGCGGGCTGGGGAGGGAGTGTGACTTGTAAAGGATTGTCTTGGAGATCATGCCGACAGGGGCCTGGACCAGCAAAGACATCCCACTAACCGTGGACCCATCCTCAGTGATCACACCATGGGACAGAGGGAGCTAACAGTGACAGTGAACTGGCCGAAGTCTAGGGCTCCTCTGCTGGAAAATTTAGATGGGGACTGGGTCCTCTGGGCTGAGTAAATTCCCAAAGTTCTCAGAAAAGTTGGGGCTGGGGTCTCAAGAAAGAGATACTAGACCCTTGTTGTTGAGGCATTGGGCGCTTGAGCTATTCATTGAAAAAAACAAGGGAAAGTAAAATAAAAAAAGTGACTGTGAGATGTATCCTGGTGTGTACCTTGATTACGTGGAGAAAGACACAGTTATACACAGATCAGGGCTGGGAGGGCCTGCTGGGTCTCCTAGCCTTGAAGATCCTGGCCTGCCTGCCTTCTTTGTTTTTGCTGAGAATAGTAAGTTTGAACTCTAGGTGTTTTTCACTGGAGTGGAGGTTCCTGACAGGCAGGGTCTGATGCCTTGGTCATGTGGGCAACCCCCATAGCCCATGCACTTAGTAGGGGCTGGGACGTGCTGTCTAAATGGCCTTGATGAGTCCCCTGACCATGTTGTCTCATCTTGAAATGGCTCGCCTCCTGCTACTAGAGGCTGAGGGCCAGGATCACCTTACAGAGTGATTCTCAGGATCTCCCAACCGGGAATAGCCTTTCCTGGACACTCTCTCCTCACTGTCCAGATGGCACAGGCCACGGCAGTTCCGGGAGCAGAAAGCCAGGTGGTAAAAATGCTCTATGCCCTGTGGGTGGTATGTGTGTGTTTCAGTGTTGGCTTAAATTCTTTCTTTGCCACAGCCTGATTCCTTTGTCAGCAAGTCCCCTGAACCCAGGTTAGGCTTCTGTGTGTGGAAGGTGGGAGCTAGAGGGAAATGGCTTCTGTGTTTGCTTCCTTGGCAGAGTTAGGACAATGGGAATCACCTCCACATTTCCCAGAGCTCAGGCCTTATTCAAACAAACCTGTGTCTTGCCAGGATGCAGGCAAAAAAGGAAAGAAAAGATCAGGGCGTGGGATGGGCTGAGATGATCTGGCTTTGTGAGGATAGCTCTTGCCGTGGGCTGGCATTTATTATCTCACAGTTTTCCATTATTTTCATATGCTCTCTTGAGTGGGGATCTGTGATTTTTAACCAGCACAGCATCAAAAGAGTGGTGAATTTCACCTACTTTTGATAAGTCGTACCTCATTTCCTAGAGTTACCATTTTTCTCCCTCTGGGATATTACGCTGTGATGTTGGGGGCTCCCTGCACCTCCAGCTCCCTCCCCCCACCTCTTTACTCAGACTTTATCTGGTCTGGATGGAGCTGGGAGAAAGGGTGTCTTAGCCCTGCGCTGGCTGCCGTACATTTTACATATACTACCTCACTGAATTCTCTAAACAGCTATGTGATAGATAGGAGTTTTACAGGGGAGACCAAAAGAGGTTAAATAACATGCCCAAGGTCATATGGGGGATCTGTATCCACCTGAATGTGTTAGGTTGAGGAACCTAGATTCAAGCCATCGTGATCCAGACTCCGTGTTCTGAATTCCTCAACCCCATAGCCTGGCTGGGCATCAGGTGTGACTTGAGGTACCCACAGCTGGCGCCCCATCTGGGTGGGTGGGGTCGTTCAAGAAGGAGAAGGTACGGTGCTCCAGGGCCTTTGTCTCTGACTGGAAGGGCCTGAACGCCTCACCATATCTGTCTGCAAAGTAATGGATGTACCTGGTTTCTCTCGCAGCTTTTCCACTGGGCCTGGCCCAGGCCCTGCTCACCCAGTATGGATGGCCTGGTTGTCAAAGTCTGCACAGGAGAGAAGAGTGAGCCACCTCTGTCCCTTTCCAACCCCAGAACCTGGGGCTGCCTTGGCATCCCTCACCTGGACACACCTGGAGGAAGCCTCCCCCACTCCTTACCTCCCTTCTCTGTGTGGCCTTTTGGCCCTCAGCCCCTGACGCTCACATTCCTGGGGCCAGTAGAGGCGGTGGGACGTGAAGCCAAGATGGAGGTTGGAAGGTCAGAAACCTCACAGCCATGTCTGACTCCTCTTCATTGGAAATTGGTATACTTTTACTGGAGCCACCCTGGATGATCAGTCATGGCCTGTGTGAGGTTTCTCGGATGCGGGGGAAGGAGTGCTAGAGAGATGGAAAGCCTTCCCCTTTGGGCCTGCTCAGAGCTGTTTCCTCTTCCCACCTGTTTTTGGCCAAGGTTCCAGAAGGAAGAAGGTTAACATCCAAAGACTACGGGCAACCCTGGCCCCCTTTGCCGGTGGGGTTCTCTCGGGAGCTCTGCTGTGGCTGCTGACTTCTGTTTCAATGACCGGTAGAGAAGAGCGGCCCCGAGTAAGTGTTTCCTCTGCACATCTCTGAGGGAAGTGGGAGGGCTGGGCCTGGTTTTTGGGTGGATGGGGCAGTGGAGCTCCAGAAAGGGGAATGTGCTGGCCAAGGCCTCTCCGCAGACTGAGGACCACACCCAGGCCCCGTGGTGTCTGGCCCAGTGCTGGGTTCCCCACACCTTGCAGCCTGCTGGGCCCTGGCTAACAGAGGCAGCACCCTGGGGAGAGGAGGACGGGGGTGGTGGTGGTGGTGGTGGTGGGGATGGGCCTCCTGCCTTCTCCTTGGCCTCCAGGCCAGTCTGCCAGGCTCCATGGAAGAGCCAGGAGCTGGTGTTCCGAGGACATGCCAGAGAAACGAGGGAGTCCCTGCCCTCCAGGGTGTGACGGTCTCCCAGGGCGGCTGGGATCTGTGTGGAAGAAACAGCCACAGAGCATTTACTAAGTAATTGGGTAATAGGGAAATAAGGAATCTAGGCCGCTTGAGCACAACGCCCCAGTTGGGTCAGCCCTGAAGCGTATTCTGAAATTAGGCTGAGGACTCGCTTGATTTCACACTTGTGGGAACAAACCCCCGCCCCCCGCCCCGTTGCATTTAGTGTGCTGGTGACACGTGGCTGGAATCGTGGGATACGAGGGACCTTGGCGAGGGCTCCTCGGGCCCGTGACTGACCTTCCCCATGCCCTGACTCTTCTCCTCTGTAAAAGGAGACTGCACATTCTCCCTCAGGGCTAGTCTGTGTAGAAAGCTCAGCCACATGCCTGGTGCGTAGGACGGTCTTTATTATGGGGACCCTCTAAGGATGAAATAAAACGTAAGAGGGGGCAGTGTCTGACCCAGTGCATGGCGTCCAGCCCCAGCAGCCCCTGCCTCTCCACCCATCCTCTCTAGCAGCCCTCTTTCCGCCCAGTTCCCCCTCCTACCCCCAGCCTCACGTGCTGCATGCCTGGCCTTATGCTGCCTGTAGGTGGAATGCTGCAGCTCAAGGTCTGAGCCTGCCTGGGAAGGCACACTTTCATAGAACACTATGGAGGCTAAATGGCCTGGCCTTCTGAGACAGGAAATGACGAATCCCTGATCACATAGGTGGGGAGGAGGGCTTCCAGCACACTCAGATCCTACCCCAGATCCACAAAACGTTCAATTGATAGACCAGTGAGTCTCAACTGGAGGTGATTTTGCCTCTCTCTCCCCTCTTCCCCTCCAGAGACACTTGGCAATGTCTGAAGATGTTTTGGTTTTGGTTGTCACAAATGGAAGGGTGCTACTAACATCTAGCGGGTAGAGGTCAGGGATATGCTGAACAACACACAGTGCACAGGGTGCCCCCTGCAGCAAGGAATTATCTGGACCCAGATGTCAGTGGTGGCAAGGGTAAGAAACGCTGAGATAGACAAGAAGAGGGCACTCACCCGTAGATATAGAAACTGCTGGAAGCCATTACTGGGCAACACGGGGCGGGAGGAAAGGCTGAGCATAAAGCAGGGGCATTTCTACTGGGAAAGGGCTGGGGGGCGGCGCCAGGAGAGGCACTGAAGCAAAGGAGATACTGGGGTGAGTCTTGAGTTTTATAGGCTCCCCAGGCAGAGAAGGCATGGGGTGTGGCCTGGAGGGACACCACTTCCATCTGGGCCAATAGCATCGGCTCCTGGGGAGGTGCTTCTTGTTAATGGCAATGATTGCCCCCAAACACCCAGGTTGCTGATCAGGGCAGAAGCTTTGCTTGGCCGGGCGACTGGCTTCCCTGGATGGCATTGCTTTGGCAACTGGGGCCTTGTGGATAGAGCCAGAGTTAACTGATCGTTGTTGGCTGTGGTTGTGACTCTGCCTGTGTGTGCCCCCTGTTGTTTCTTAAAATCCACTAGAGGGCATATCAATGCTAAGATCTTCTGGCAGGTTGGGCAAATGACATGCTGTGTGAACTTAGCCCGCTAAGGCTGCCGGCCCCGGGTAGCGAGGGGGACGAGGAGGGGGCGGGTGACGCAAAGTGGGGTCATCGATTCCCGCCCCTCCTTATGTCGCCTCCCCTTGCCAAGCGATGACAGGAAGGTGATTTGTGAATTCATGGAGACAGCCAGCCGAGATTCTCCCAGTGATGACAGGCACTGTTCAGGAAGCTAAGCGGGGAGAAGGGCAGACGGAAAGGCAGGGCCAGATTCCAGGCAGGGAATCCGACAATGGTGGGACCTTCTGGGAAGGGAGCCTCTTCCCTTCCCCACTCCCACCTTCCCAAGAACCAGCTTGCCACTGGGCCTGGCCTGGTGCAGTTGGGTGGCCTTTACCCCCTGGACCCAGCAAAGCAGAGTGGCTGCTGAGCCCGCAGAGGTCTCCAGAAGCTCTAAGTGCAGGAGCCAAAGCACTTCTGAAAACCATCACTGTGCATGGCCCTTTTGTGTGCATACCAGCCTGCGGAGCCTGGGCAGAAAGGTGTGACTGACCCAGAAGCAGGCTAGGATGAGGGTGAACAGAATTATGTCGTGTTATCGTCTACCTGGGTGTCGTCTGGGTCGGGGTGAGTGGTGTGGGGAGCTGGGAGGGTGGGAGGTGGTGGAGAGAGGGTGGGGCAGTGGGTACCTGCCTTCAGGAGGGAATCACGGGGGTTCTGGAGCTTGGACAAGAGAAACCAACACCCCTCTGAAGGCAATAGATCTGGGCTGAGTCCGGAACAAAACTTGCTATTTTTAGTTTGGATGATGGTCAGGCAGGGTATTTGAGGGAGCCCTTGCCCTGGGGATCTGTCTTCAGAAGTAGTAGCCTCCTTCGTCTTTATTCTACTGACACCATTCAGAGGGCTGTAAACATTGGACCATATATTTGTCTATAAAGAGACCTGGGCCCAAAGCCCAGTTCAGCCACTGGCTTGCTCTGTGACCTCGGGCAAGTCACTTAACCTCTCTGAGCTTCAGTATTCTCATCAATGTATCTCAAAGAATTATTGTGCAGATTAACTGACATAATGCATGAAAGTGCCCATCCCAGGACATAGTGCAAAGTAAGTGCCCAGTAAGGTTCGTTCTTCCTACTAGCGATCTGGAGTCTACACAGGGGTCACTTGGTCACCAGGAAACAGGTAAGAGACAAAACCAGGCTCAAGGATGAGAGCAGAAGCAGCAACCAGCAAGATTGTCTTGGTGCCTAATAATAACACTAGTACTAGTACTAGTACAGGTGGTGGTAGATGTTTATTGACAACCCACCATTTTACGTATTTTATTTCTTTTAACCCTTGACAGCTCACAAATGATAAAACTGAGTCTGAGAGAGGTTCAGCAAATTTCCCAAAGTCACACAGGCAAGGATTTTTACAGGGTGTGTGTGTGTGTGTGTGTGTGTGTGTGTGTGTGTGTCTCCCAGATCTGCTTAAAATGACAAGTGACTACTGCTCTGTGCCGTAGGAAACATAAATGAAGCCTGAGGCAAATGGAAAAATCAGTAATACTGCTCTTGTCTTTATTTAACATTTTGATATTCTGTTCATCATGGGATTTTTCATTAATTTTGATTTTTTAAAATATTGCAGTCCATCCTGCTTATCTGATTGCGGCATGTTTGGGTGGCCCTGAGCTGGGGGCTCCACTCTCCCTCCAGGTCCCGTGGCACCGCTGTTTCACTTCAACACCTCTGGGCAGCAGGACTCTCAGAAGAAATGCAGGGTAGAGCTGAGACCACTGTTCACTAAAAGAAACAAAAAGCTCCTCTGTCAAATTTGAAAGAGGTCTTTCCGGGTGGTCAGGGCCTACAGGCTAACGTGCACGATGGTGAAAGCTGCTGGACAGTGTGGAGGTCCATTCCTGTCTGCAATCAGGTAATTGCATGTGGTGACCTCATAAACAGTAAATATGCATGTTTATCAGCTTAAGATGCTTCTATCTATAAGTCACCCACATTCATTATCAGGAAAAAAAGCGAAGAAATGAGAGACACTTATGTACCACTGGTGCAAATATATGTGGGTGTGACTACTTTGGAAAGCAATTTGGCAGCGTCTGTTAAAACTAAAGATATGTGTGCGCTTCGACCCAGTTAGCCCCCTCCCAGGTACCCATCCTAGAGAAAGGCTGGCCTGTGTGCACAGAGGCCATTCAAGCATGTTCACTACAGCTGCAGAACATCCCATATGATTATATAAATTCTGCTGATATTATGAAATATCTTCATACGACAGGAGAATTATGTAGCAATGAAAAGGCATTAAGTTGGCCAAACGTGTTGAAAAATATCAAAAGTCAAAAATGAAAAGTTAAAAAAGAAAAATGTCAAAAAAAAGAAAAGTAAAATGACTTGAAAAAATGAGCCCCCCAAAACAAACAAACAAACAAAACCAACCAAAACCAGGGCAGAACAATACCTGCTATTTGGCTCATTCATGTGTTACGACCAAGGATAGACCAAAAACCCAAAGCAAAACTGTATTCCTTTATAAGTACGTAAATGCATAGAGTAGCCTGGAAGTATGATTCAGTGTGGTCACTCTGGGTAGGTAGAATACAATCAATGGGAAAAGGCTACAGGGGACTTTCCCTTTGACTCTGGTTTGGTTTTATAACCAAATAGTCATCTATTATGTCTTTTTAAAGAAATAAATATTTTTTAGAGCAGTTTTAGGTTTACAACAAAACTGAGAGGAAGGTATAGAGATTTGCCATATACCCTCTGCCCACACACATGCATAGCCTCCCCTCTGATGCCCCATGATCAACATCACTCACCAGAGTGGTACATTTTTCACCAAGGATGAATTTACACTGATACAATGCAATCACCAAAAGTCCATAGTTTATCTTAGTGTTTACTGTTGACTGTTGTGCATTCTATGCTTTTGGACACACGTAAAATGACATCTGTTCAAACCCATCGTTATAATGTCATACAGAGTGTGTTCACGGCCCTAAAACTCCTTTCTGCTCTATGTATTCACCTTTCTCCCCAACACCCCACCCCTGGGAACCACTGCTCTTTTTACTGTCTCCATATTTTTACCTTTTCCAGAATGTCATATAGTTGGAATCATACAGTACGTAGTGTTTTCAGATTGGCTTCTTTCACTTAGTAATATGCATTTAAGTGTCTTCCATGTTTCTTCATGGCTCGACAGCTCACTTCTTTTTAGCGCTGAATAATATTCCTTTGTCTGGATGTGCCACAGCTTATTTAGCCATTGTTTTTTAAAGGTAGAAAAAGTATAATTTATTTTCTTGGAAGTCCTTTCTGGATGTGACGGAGCAGATGGGATGGAGGGTACACTCTTTCTATTGTACAAAAACTTGGGCAGTTTGCGGTCAAACTGGCCACTGGGAGAGTCCGAGGGAGGCCATGGGTTCTCTTTCCCCATCTCCAGGAGCAGTAAGTCTGTTCTCTCAGGAAGAAGAGGATTGGTCTCTTCTGAGATCTGTAGATTGCAAATGACTCTGATGAGCAGCCTCTAAGCCTGTGACTAACTTCTCCCAGGTTGGAGCCACTCTAAACCCCTGATTTTCCCACTATACCATGTTGCCATCCTCTGCTGTTATTTGGAATTTTAGGCAGGAAAGCTCAGTGGTGGTAACAAACAAAGCCCCCAACCTCAGTGGCTTAATACTACCAAGATTTATCTCCCATCCCCCCACTTCCCAATGTGAGTCGAGTGAATCTTCAGGGTACTTCTTTCCCGGCTGGTGACTCAGGGTCCAGGAGGTTCCTTTCATGCCATTGTATAACTTCCGTGATCACTGAAGCCTAGAAAGAGAAAGCTGGAGGGCCACACCTGGACTTAGATCACCAGGTTTGGAAATGGCATACCTCATTTCCCGTCACATCCCATTGGTCAGAGCTAGTCATGTGGCTTGAATCTAACTGCAAGGGAATCTGGGAAATGGGGGAGAGCAAACGGTTGTTTAGTAAGATTTTAATGTCTCTGTCGCAAAGGGAGAAAATGAAAAATATGAAATTAGAAAAAAATCAACGTTATCTCTGTAAAAGTAGTCAGCGTAGGAGGCTGTTCCGTTGCTCATGGATTTCTCGAAGGCAGGGATCCTCTTGTCAATCTTCACCTGCATTCCAGTCCTGTTGATTAAAAGAATGACAGATATTTCCAGAGAGTCTTTACTTAATGTTAGCCAAATTGAGCTACTATGTTTACTCAAAACCTTTTTTGCAACATTTCTCTGGAAATTTCCCTCTCAGTCAACTTACAAATTACACAAGGCAATCAACTGCAGTTTTTCTTTTATCTTTGGCCCCTGTACCTCCATGTTAGATTTTTGAAAAGACTTCAAAGTAAGACAAGCTGGCAATATTGGTCAAGACAAACTGAGCAAAGGCACCAACACTGTGAACGCAGAATGGGACATCATTATAGATGACAGACATCCAAAAGATAATAAGAAAACACTCCCACATCTCAATACACTCCCCCAAAGCCTCACCTGTTTTGTCTGTTGGTTCTAACCCCAAAAGCCATTACTCAGCTTGAGTGGTCATCTCATTCCCTACAAGACTGACCTGTAGCTATTCTTTTAAAAAATTAATTATATTGTCAAAAGAAGATATCATAGAGTTTAAAAGGGATATATAGCAGACTCTGAAGGCAGTCCCCAAGGAAGTATGGGACTTGATTATTTGATGTGTCATTGGAACATGGCCTCCTTAGGGTCCGAGTTTGAAAGATGACTGCTTTGGGATGCTTAAGGATACATAAGTTTGCTTAAAAAGTTACTAGTTCCTTTTAATCTTTGTTTATACCTTGAACAGACTTGGATTGAGCCCACTCCACTCCCTACCCTGATAACATGAATTTTTTTTTTTTTTTTTTTTTTTTTTGGCGGTACTCGGGCCTCTCACTGTTGTGGCCTCTCCTGTTGTGGAGCACAGGCTCCGGACGCGCAGGCTCAGCGGCCATGGCTCACGGGCCCAGCCGCTCCACGGCATGTGGGATCTTCCCGGACTGGGGCACGAACCCGTGTCCCCTGCATCGGCAGGCGGACTCTCAACCACTGCGCCACCAGGGAAGCCCAACGTGAATATTTGGAAGCTGGAAAGAGTTGAAGAGGGACTTAAATCCAAGAAGAGATGATTCTGAAGAAACAGTTTAGAAGTATCACTGTTCCAAAGAACAGTTCCAAAGATTTTACTTGCAGTAAAATCTGGGCCCTGATGAATACATGTGCCATTTTCCTTTAGAAGACGTCTTTCTTCTGGAAACAGCCCATCAGGTCCTCCTGCCCCACTCTGGTTCGGGCCCTCTTACCTTAACAGTTTCATGACTGTGACACCCCCCTTGCTGCTGTCCGTGTGTCCACTCCATCTTCAGACACCTCTACCAGATGAGTATTCCTAAAACTCCTCTCTGATCGTGTCACTCTTGGAGGAAAAAACCTTCAGGGGCTTTCTACTGTCTAACAATTCAAGTTCAAATGCCTCAGCTTAACTTTCAAACCTGCTAAAATGGCCCCACCCTACCCAGCCAGTTTTATTTCCTTCTGCTTCCTGACACACACCCTCTTCTCCAGGCATGTCTGTCTCCTCCACATCCCATAAACATGCCATCCTTGTTTTGTTGTCTCTGTGCATTAGTTCATGTTACTCCTCAAGCATGGAATGCAGCCTCGGGTCCACGTCATAGGAATACTTGACTGGATTCCTGGGGTGTCACTTCAAGTGTGTGTGTATATGTGTGAAAAGCAAATCCCATTTCCAGTACTGGATGTTACAGCTTCAGAAGTTTGTCTTGATTTGTGATGGTCTTTGACTGGCTGTGGGCCCAGTCTTTCGTTTTATATTTTTGTGCCTCTAAGTTGCTGCCAATCTATAAACCAGCGCTTAAATCCATCAAGGAAGTTCCTTTAAGAAAAGCATCATCTTTGATAGAAAGTGAGGAAGTGCTCTTGTATTTTTAAAATTTGTTGTTAAGCCTTGGATTATTGCCAACCGAGTTTTCTTAGAATGAGGCCTACTTGTATGTGTCAAACAGCTCCTTTCCAATTTGGGATTCCAGAGTGGTATATACCAAAGTCACCTTTAGGGCTTTATGTCACCACATCCTCAGAGATTTTCTCTTCTCACTTAACCCGTATTGTGCAGGCTTAAGCTTCAGCCAACCCCTGTATACCTGGCATCCATCAGGGGGTTAACCAGATGAACTTACTAGGGTGCTTTGTTTTGCCTTGATAAGAAAGGCTTATGTGACTGAACATTTTGGGACCGACAACTAGCCTTTGGACTAAGTCTTCTTGGCTATTGATTAAAAAAAGGTCATCTTGTCCTCCTAAAATGTTTTATTGGATGTGGAGAAAGAGGAGAGCAGTCTGGTGGGAGAGGGTGTCCTAACTTGATGTGTGGACCATTCTCAGGACCAGTTCAGGGAGAGCTAGTGATACTCAGGCTTTTGGCTTGGTTCCCTCAGAACAAGTTCCAGAATCTTCTGGGGATGGGAGCTGTAAGAAGAGGGAAGAAAACAAGAATGGCTCACTCTTCATGGAAGCAGTGGCTCAAAATAGCTCTGTCTGGTGACTTGGCATAAAATGTAATTGGGCTAAAAAGATACAGCCCCCACACAGCCTTCCAGTCAGGTCCAGCATGAGCCTTCCCAGCTGAGGTCCTGACTGAGAGAATCCGTGGGTAAAAGAAAATGATTAGATTTTTTTATACCAGTCAGCTTGGGGAGATTTGTTATACAGCAGTGGTAACCGCAACAGAGAGCTACCTCTTGGAGGTGATCAGATAAGATTTGGTGGTTGGGGGTGGGGGGAATGAGACTGGCAGTTACAATGATATCAGAATTCTCTGAGCCCCAAACATCCAGGCCCTACCTGTACGACCCGGAAACCTGGAGTTCAAGTGGGAATAGAAGAAAACTAGAGCAATTTGTGAGACCCCTCTAACCTCACTTGTTGGCCCAGAGTGGGGCTTTGGATGAGGCTGCAGTTTCAACCATCTCCTTCATGGGTGAGAGCCAGGGAGAGTTTCCTGGCTTCATGACCCCAGTACCTTCTAGGCTAGAGACCTTATAACTACTGATTGTATCTATTATATTCAGGGTAGAGTTGAAGAGGTTTGCAGGCCTCTTTCCTCATTGCTAGGACAGCCAGGGGAGTAAAACCTTGCTAAATACGCAAAACTTTGGCTGACACTTGTGATTCTCTCTGTAAAATTTGAAGTAGCTGATACAGTGAGAGAAAAGAAATGGCTTCAGCTCACTCACGTGGTGCTGATTTGAACACCACCAGCAATGCCTCTTTTTTTTGTTTTTTTTGCGGTACGCGGGCCTCTCACCGTTGTGGCCTCTCCCGTTGCGGAGCACAGGCTCCGGACGCACAGGCTCAGCGGCCATGGCTCACGGGCCCAGCCGCTCCGCGGCATGTGGGATCTTCCCAGACCAGGGCACGAACCCATGTCCCCTGCATCGGCAGGTGGACTCTCAACCACTGCGCCACCAGGGAAGCCCGCGATGCCTCTTTTAGGCTGGGCACTTGCCTGTGGGGGAAGGGCTGGGGGTTCTGCAGGGTTAGGCTGGGTGTGGGGTGCAGTAAAAGCCAGTGCCCTTGGACTCCACTGACCTCTCAACTCTCCTCCTCAATCACCTCCGAATACATTACTTAGAGTGAAGCTGGGTGAGTGTCATGAAATTACACACCCCAAGTAAGATGTCACCGCTCTTGGAAGGCTAGGAAAAAGTGTTCCCGTTTTCAAGGGGCAGCTCGGGTCCTGCTTCTCCCAGGTAAACTCTCCTGAGTCCTCCCCCTCCCACGGGCCTCCTTTCCTCTTGCTTGCGTTGCCTGTCTCACCTAGTGGACTGTGAACTCCCCAGGATGCTTTCTTTAATCTTTAGATCTCTAAGGCATACTTGGTTCTGAGCACGTCCGACTGAAGAAATGTTTGCTGAAAAAAAAGAAAGGATAAAGAAACATTGTCACAATGCGATGTATATCTTTCAAAAATATTCTCCTTATGTATCTTTTTTCCTTTTGGGGGGTAATTGCAATGATAGTAAACATAAAATTTTGTGTTGTGTCTTTTTTTCTTTCTTACTATAATTTCAGATGCATTTTCCTTGCTGTAACATAATTTCAAATCTTAGTAATAATAATAACTCCATTTATTGCATATTCTGCTATGTGCCAGATGTGGTGTCAGGGGCTCTACACACAGTTTTTCATGTAATCTTCCCAATTTGCAAGGTGGCTGTTGTTTGCTCCATTTTAGAGATTGAGAAGCTGAGGCTCAGAGAGCTTAAGCGACTTGTCAAGAATTACCAGCTAATGGAGACTAGATTGATCCCTCTGATTTCAGTATTCATATTCCTGCTATTTTACCATGCCACTTTCCATCATTTTAAGTGACCTCACAACACTTACTCTTTTGTGTGGATAAATCATAATTTGCTTAATCATTTCCCTATTTTTTGTCATTTAGGACATTGATTAATTTTAGATATTATAAACAATAAGGCAATGAACATCATTGTGCCAAAAGACTTCCCCCATTTTTGGATTATCACCTTGGAACAGAGTCCCAGAAGTGGAATTACTGGGTTAAAGGGTAGGACTGTGTTTATGGCTTTTGATACTTATTGCCAGATCGCTTTCCCGGAGGACTGTACTATGCGTAACAGGTTCACTATATAGGTAGGCCCAGGGGAGTTACCGCGCTCCTCCAGGATGTCAGGATGCCCTCTAACCACTAGAGGGTGTGAAAGGATATTGCTTAAGTGACAGGAGCCTAGCCCCCCTCTAGGAAATCCCCAAATTTCCTTGAGGAGCTTTCAGAGTTGCCTGGGAGGAAGGCGGGTGGGGGGATGCTTAATTAGTTAGAAGCTCAGTGCTGTAACGAACTGACTTGCTTAGATTTGCATTGAAGGCAAGATGGTTGATGATCTGTACTCTGGGGGAGAGAGCAGTAAACAGTGCCTCAGAGGCCTTGGGTTTGAGGTTGGCCATGCCACCTCTTGCTTGGAAACCTTGGGTGACTGACCCTCCCTTGTATATCTCTGTCTTTGAACTTGGAGCCTCAAATCTTAGCATCAATTAGACTGGCAGCAGCTCTGAGCTCCTCCAGTGGAGACCATGTGACATGTCCATCTGTGTAACATCCACAATAGCCAACACTTAATGAGAGCACAGAAAATGGTGGCCGAACTGATAGAGGAAAAGAGGCCAGAAATCAAGAGTGGACATGGGGAGGAAGGCACGGAGTACGGCACTGGCTCCCAGTCCCCACAGATGGTTTACTGAAGGAGGGGTGTTGGCCGCTTAACTCCAAGATGTTGAAGATGGAAGGCTACTTAGAGATCATCTTGTCCACAAACATGGCCCAGACAGTTATGATGATGACAAGGTCCTCACCTCCATTCTTTCCCTTAGCCAACACTTACTAAGCACTTATAGTGTGCCAGGCTCTCTGCTAGGCATTGAGGATGGAAAAACAACTGTCTAGAGGGCTTGCATTCAAAAAGTTTATCTTGATACTCTGTACAGGAATATGAGACACCTGTGTTAAACACTAAGCAAAAAATGAGCCCTCTGCTCGGTAAAACGAAGAAAGCCACACTGAGAAAAAAAGGCTGGCCTCAGATGTCCCTAGAGAAGCACTTTTTCAAACATGTTCCTTGGAGCATTCAGTTAGACATTTAATAGATGTTAACTAAAGAATGGTTTGGAAGTTGTATCAGTCAGTTATTCCTGCACTAATGCTGAGTAACAAATCAACCCCAAACACAGTCACTAATAATAATATTGGTTATGATTTATTTTGATTTTTAGTTTTGCTCAGAGGCCTGTGGGGTAGCTGGCGGTGCCTCTGTTCCGTGAGTCTCTTATTCTTCAGGGATCAGGCAGCTATCAAGGGCATGGTTTTCTCGTGATGATGGAAGAACAAGAGGGCAAGCTTACCTGCATAAGCATATTTTAAGCCTTTTCCTCTATCATGTCCATTAACATCTCATTGGCCAGACCAAGTCACATGGCCAAGATCAATGTAACTGAAGCAGAGAAATAAATATATTCTACCACTAGTGGTAGGAATTGCAAAGTCACAACAGAGTGTGGATACAGTGAAGAACTGGGAGCAATAATGCAGTCTAATACAGTGGTCATATGAATTCAGGAAATGCTGGTGAAGCTGGTTTCTTCATTGCATGACTTCTCAGAGCCTTTATAGGTGATTCAATTTAAAGCCTTCACTTTAAAAGAAGGAAACTTAAGCCCAGAGAGGAACGTAACTTGACCTGGATTTGCAAACACTTAGTAGCAGCCCTGTAGTGAGACCCCGGACTTTATGACCGTTAGGCTAGGGCTCTTTCCCTAACCCCACACTGCTAATGTGCCTTGGCTACACTGGGCTAAGCAGGCCAGAGGAAACTGGTGAACATGGGAGAGCTAAGCAGCTGCACATAAAGGAGGCTGAAGTGGTCCTCCAAGGACCCTAAGAGACTCGATTCTGAGCACGACAAGGAAGCCACAGTCAGACCTAGTCCTGAGGAAAACTCGAGTGGACAAAATTAAGGGCATGTACTGTGGAGTCGAGCCATCTGTCTAGGCAACCTTGGTCACGTTATTTAATAGCCTCTGTACGCCTCGGTTTCCTCATTTGTAAAATAGGGAAGGTAGATACACCCACCTTGATAGGGTGGTTGAGTTAATACTTGTAAAGTGCTTAGAACAGGAGCAGGAATGTAGTAAGAACTCCGTATAGGTTAGCTATTATTATTATTTATTATGATTACTATGAATATGATTTTTACATAGCCTATCTCCTCTACCATGAGTTTCCTTATTTCTGGGTTTTCCCACCCCACCAGTCTTCTTCCCAATACCCTATTCTTTTTTTTTTCCTAATTGAAGTATAGTTGATTTACAATATTGCATTAGTTTCAGGTGTACAGCACAGTGGTTCAGGTATGCATATCTGATTCTCTTCTTCAGATTCTTGTCCATTATAAACTATTACAAACTACTGAGTCGAGTTCCCTGTTCTATATAGTACGTCCTTGTTGGTTATCTATTTTATATACAGTCGTGTGTCTATATGAATCCCGACCTCCTAGTCTATCCCTCCCCCCACCCCCGTTCCCCTTTGGTAGCCATAATTTTGTTTTCTCCCAATACCCCATTCTTGGTATTAGTTGGTTAACAACTAGTCTCCACTAAGCTGCATCAGGATAACAACTATTATTTAATGTTAAAAAGGGGGGACCCCTTGGGGCTTCCCTGGTGGCGCAGTGGTTGAGAGTCCGCCTGCCGATGCAGGGGACACGGGTTCGTGCCCCGGTCCGGGAAGATCCCACGTGCCGTGGAGCAACGGGGCCCGTGAGCCACAACTACTGAGCCTGCGCGTCCGAAGCCTGTGCTCCGCAACGGGAGAGGCCACAACAGTGAGAGGCCCGCGTACCGCAAAAAAAAAAAAAAAAAAAAGGTGGGGGGACCCTGGAACAGTTCAAGGTCCAAAGGAGTGGCAGAGAGTGGAGCTACATTTTAGAAATGGGAATCTTTTCTGATGCCATATCAAGTCTCACTCCCTGGTTGACTATCTTGTCTCTTCAGATATTTGGGTGGAAATGGGCTGAGTTTGACTGGGATGAGTAATTCACCAAAATCTGGGGCTCTTAATCCTGGGTACAGATTCGAAGCACCAGGGAAGATTAAAACAACAGCAACAACAAAAACCCTGGTGCTTGACCCCACCCTGAACCAATTAAATCTAAATCTCTGGGGCGAGGCCTGGGTACTGGTATGATTTAAAAGCTCCCAGGGTGATCCTGACATACAGCCAGATTTGACAGCCACTGCCCTAAGGCATTGGATGGGCCCACTGAGACTTTGGAGTCAGATACCAGTGAACTTGCATCCTAGCCCTGCAATTCACTAGCTGTGTGACATGGAGCAAAAAGCTTACCTTTCTGAGCTTCAGATTCCTTCTGTATTAAATGGGAATAATAATTGCTGTCTTGCAGAGATTTTATACGAAGTCAGTGGAAACCCATGTGATGCACCTCATGTAGCTGGCATATAGAATGGACTCACTGAATATGTGTTAATCAAATGACTGACAGTCAGTGACAGCAGTGCTGGAGAGCAGGGTGGGTGACATCTGATCCCAGGCCAGCCGTCTGCCTTCCCGGCTGTTTGTGGTGGCTGCCTTCTATGCTCTCAGGGCTCCATGAGAAGGACTGAGTGAGACCCGAGGGGAGGCTTGCTCCAGAGTTACTATGTCTGTTGACTGATCAAAAACACCAGGTCTGGGGAAGAGCAAGGGGTGAAACCCAGCCTTTCTTCTGATGGCCTCGTCTTGTGCCCACAGGGCAGGGCCAGCCTAGGGGAGCCAACTTTTCTCATCAGTCCTCCCAGAGAGGGCGTCTTATCCTAAGTCACACAACCATGCTGTACAGGCTAACTGTGGCCTTGCCTGCTCCCTCTGTGTCTGGGGACAGCGCTGCCAGGAGGAGCTCATGCTGGCTGCTCTGCCAACTTGCCATTCGAACCCTGACAACAGCGGCCAGTTGCTCATCTGGGCGGAAGGTGGGGATGCCGTGAGCAAGCATGGGGTAGTTATTTTGAGCAAAGGTGTCGGGCGCTGTCTACATGGTGGTCTAGTGGTTTCCTCCAGGTGGCAAGAGGCCTGCTTTCTGGCTGGGTTCAGGCTTAGCATGTGATAGCACTCATACTTTTGTTTATTAATAACAAGATATCTGATGAAGCAACTGGGTTTCTTCGGTCTCATAGCTTTCCATTCAAAGGTACACGGCTGGGAAAAGAACATCAGGACAGACACTTTGAATCATGGTTATCTCAGCAGTTAAGAAACCTTTTAAAAAAACTCCGGCTACCTGCGGCACGTTCTCACTCTATCTCCCGCTTAGCGCCACCAGTCTAGAAGATTTTGTGGGTTTGACTCTTTGTAGTTTGTATTATGGAAACAATAGGTCCCCTGAATGTGTTCGGAGACATTGACATGTCCCGCTGCGGGGTGTAGCTCAGACGAGACTCGTGGCATGACTCATGAAATCCTCCGGACCCGTGGGAGATAGACTTTGTCATGCCCCTCCCTCAGACAAAGGAGCCGAGGTGAGTAACATCTAGAGGAGGCAGCATCTAGATTCTAGCCCAGATTTTCTGAATTCAGTCCGTGATCTTTCCATGTTTATAGGGAAAAAAGGGAATCAGTGTTAACAAATTAGTATAAAAATATAACAAACGGAATTTGAATTTTCAAAGTGCAGTTCCCCATCAGGAGGAGGTGAAAATTAAGATTTGCAAGCAGAAAGTCAAAATATATTTCTTAGCCAGGGTGACAATTTTATATGGGAGTGAAATAGGTACCTACCTTACTAAGTTGTCTAACAAGAGAAAGGTTTGAAAATGCTCTGTAAATCAAAGGGAAAGGCAAGTGGTTGTTATTTAGATCAGAGATACTTAAACTGGGGTTTATAGACCCTTGGGAAACCCATGCATGAGTAATTCACCACGTGAACTGCCTATCTTTGCAAGCAAAATTTTGTGTGTATGCACATACCTGATTTTCTCTAGGGAGAGAATGCCTAGCTTTCATCAACGTCTTGAAGAAGTGTGTGACTCAAAAAATGATTAAAAACCACTATTGTAGCCCAACCCTTTATGTCATTTGCCAGTAAGAAGAACAAAGTAATAATTTCAGGATCTGAAGTGCCCCCTACACCCTCGGCAAGTAGCTTTCCGTATCAAGGGAACCCAGGGAAGAGGTAAAAGAAAGTTTTCCAGGGGAAGGAAGATTAAATAAAGATGCCCTCTCCCCAGTGGCCATAGGCCTTGGGATTCACCCTGGGGTTCACATATCCAGCTAGAGAGAGAGATGCATGAAGGCATCACTGCTCGAGTAGATAGATGGCAGAAACACCATCCCCTTCAAAGTGATGAAGTGAGATTGCTCAGACAAATGCTTTCAAAGTCTTGAACCTGTGAGTTTTGCTCCGAGTTCAGGAAATAACAGGATATAAATCTGCCCGAATCATCTCGGCTCACGCAAATTCAGGGCCAGGCCACAGTGGATCTGGCAACATCTTGTTCCTTTTGTGTAATGTCTGTTGATGCTATGGATTTAGATGGATTAGGCCATTTAGGGGAAAGATGGGAATATTAATATACAAAATTGTTCAATGTCAAATAAAATCCCTTAATAATGTGTGTGTTTAAGATGAGTATGCAGGTACTTTGAAAACTCTTCTAGCACTAGCTCAAACATTTAAGAAATCCATTTTGCAAGTTCAAACAAATAACCCTCCACCAATTATGCTGTACCTGTGTGAGTCTGGTGGGTGATTCTGCACAGTCTCGGCTGGGAGTGAAGGCCTGTTCTCTTACTGTTGTCAGTAGCACGGGCACAATTAATACTTCATCCAACTGGCCGAATGCTTAAATCCCACAGATAAGCGTACGGCTTGCAACCAAGAATTGGTTTCCATATTTCCTGCCAATTAATTACCTAAGGGGTTGATTTTACTTGTTTTAAAGGCCAACGTTTGTGTTAGATGATCCGGACAGTTCCTACCCTGAAGGCCGCTACATTGTGGTCTTGCCAACGAGAGTCTGGGATTTGAAATCATTTGGGGGTGGGGGGAGGCAATTGAGAGGTGTCACCTAAAAAATTGAAAGTTGTAATGAGAATGTAATCATTTATATCATATTATAATATTATACATTCTAACCAGTGTAGGCTGAAAACATGACCATTCTTTCATTTATTGATTCAAAAATAATATCCTATCATAAGGCTGGACAGGCCTGTATATAGATCATCTATGACTCAGTGTAGACCCTGGTACCTCCTCTGACAGAGACAGTCATGAAAATCCAGGGGACACAGAAGAGAAAATACAGAGTCTTAGGGGGACAGCGGGAGGGAGTAGTCAGGGGAGGCATCTTGGAGGTGACGGCATTTAAACTGGGCTGTGTTTGAGGTGTAAAGTTTAAAAGGGACTTAATTCCAATCCTATAGCAGATGTTGGCTAAGTGTAATAATCTCATTATAAAAACCACAGAGCTACATCAGAAACCGTTTAGAAAACAGAAGAAGACGTACCACTCACAGTTCCATGCCACCAATGTAACTTTTGTTGGCATTTTGCTGCATTTCTTGCCAGCCTTTTTCCTTGGGTACAGCTTCTCCATAGCACTTGTTGTTATAGCTGATATCGTATGTTATCGTAGTAAGCATACACACATTGTTAAAAAATGAATCATTAGGGCTTCCCTGGTGGCGCAGTGGTTGAGAGTCCGCCTGCCGATGCAGGGGACACGGGTTCGTGCCCCGGTCCGGGAGGATCCCACACGCCACGGAGCGGCTGGGCCCGTGAGCCACGGCCGCTGAGCCTGCGCGTCCGGAGCCTGTGCTCCGCAACGGGAGAGGCCACAACGGTGAGAGGCCCGCGTACCTCAAAAAAAAAAAAAAAAAAAAAAGAATCATTACTTACAAGGTTTTTTCCACGTTTTCACAAGAGTGGGCAGGTTTACACTAGGTGGGGATGGGGGAATGAGCATTCCTAGGGAAGGAGAGAGTAAAAGTTCCAGTAGTGGGAGGTGGCATGTTGTCAGAGTCCACTGTGGCTGCACCTTAGATTTTTATGCAGGATCTGGAATGTTCTCCCAGGGAGCTGGAGGTTTATCATGCTGGTGACGGAGAGAATTGCAGGTTCTGGGTGAGACACTGACATAATTAGAGTTTGACCCCCTCTCTAAGTGCTGGCTTTGGAAATTCTGGGATTCCCTGCGGCACTGGAGAATTTGGGGGTTTCTTGTGGAGATGAGTAAATAATTCATCAATCATTATATAGAACAAAATCATTAACTAGTACCTGAATGAAAATGTTAATGCATTTTAAAGTACTGCTTGGTTTTAGCCACAATAGGACAGCCTGTTCATCATGACTTTGTTTTAGAAGCTTCATACCTAATCGTTTGATCTCAACGATCTGTCAGAACCTAACCCCTGCTTCTCCTTGCCAAGCTTGATCGTCCAGTTCATAGATGGTAAATAAGCTCCAACTTACCTAACATCTCCAGTAGTTGGCTGCAATGTCCTAGGAACTGTGTTGAGAAGGACTGAGGGCACGTCTGGACATAGTAGGAAAGAGGCCAGCTGTGGGGGAGCAAGAAGCATCAGCATGTGTGTCATATATTTGCCATCCTTATTCTCCCTCAGATGTTCACTTAAGATGTCTTCTGTTTAATTTTAGTATGGCCCAGGTTGATATAGTGCAGCCAAACCAATTGGGGTCCAAAGAAAGAAGCAGATGGAAGAAAGTTCCTATTAGTCAACATCTCCATAAAGGAAAGGACTTGATCCATCAATCTATCTCCATCCATCCATCCATCCATCCATCCATCCATCCATCCATCCATCCATCCACTTATTCAAATCTTGATTCTGCATCTACAATGGGCCAGACAGTGTGCTAAGTTCCGGGGACAGAGAAGTGATTCTTGTCTCCAGAATTCAGAATCTAGTAAGGAAGCAACTGAAGAGATGGTAATTATAATACAGTATGTACCAAGCTAGGCAGAGGACTGAACACAGTGCCATGGCACAGGAGCAAAACCTACTGACCCCAACTGGGGCAGGAGAGGTGGTGGGGGCAGAGGAGGGCTGTGATTTTCTCATCAAGCTCAGACCTCCATGAGGACCGGGGCCATGCATCTTAGTCATCACTGCATCCCCAGTCCCTAACCTAGTGCCTGGTACATAGTAGGTGTTCAGTAGATTTTTGTTAATGAATGAGGTATCCAAGGAGTAGAAGGAACACCCAAAGGTCATCTGGTCCATCCACCTGCCTCTGGGCTGAGCCACACCGAAATCATCCCAAGTGCTATTTCGGGTGTGGTTATTCTTAGCTGGCCTCTCTGACAACTGGAAAGAGTCAGAGAAGCAGCCTCTCCTCTGAGGCTTTAGTGCTACAGGCCCCATTCAGGAGTAGCTCTGTTTGGTGGAAACAAGAGCTGGGAAGAGAGAGAGGCAAGTGCGTCCCAAGCCTGAAGCTTGGCTGGAGGGAACTAAGGTGGGCAGTCTCCTCTTCCTGGGTCATCAGGAGGAGAAACTGAGAAGGTGGTCTTCAGGAGAGGCTTGGAGAGTTGGGAATGGAGGCTCCAGGACTGGGGCATTGTTGGGTTCTTAGCCTGGGGACCTACCAAGGGGGAGGAGGAATTTTCATGGCCCTCCTTGGATTTCCCCCACTAGAAGCCTCTGTTAGGACAGAGGCCTCTTGAAATGTGCAGACCCTCCTGTTTCCACGGGTTGACTCAGGCCCTGTAAGCCCTGCCCCCACCTCCGCCAAAACCTTTGGTGAAAGAGGAGCTTGAGGCTGCAGCTCTTAAGGAGATCTTTTCTTCCAGGACCTGTTTTTTCCAGGGTATTTCACAGTGGCCGGGGAGTGTTGGGGCCTAACACAGTCAGGCTGTACCAGGAGCCAGAGCCCACAGTATTCTAATCTCATGGGGAGATAGGAAGAAATGATTAGTGCGCACTGAATAGCCCTGCTGTGAGCATTCTGAGCTGGACTGGTCCTGGGGCAAAATCAAGGGCAAGTTCTAATCTCATTTTCAGGTAGGGGAAGGGTAGAGAAGTGACATTCTGGGGCAGTCTCTTGAAAAACAGGCGTAAACAGGGAACAATGGTACCATTCCTTTCTGACCTACTCGACCTGGTGCTTGATACAAAATGAGTGTGTGTGTGTGTTTGTGCATGTATGTGTGTGAGTGTGTGTGTGTGAGAGAGAGAGACTAAGTATAACCTTGTGAACCCTCTTAGGAGGCTAATGCTTGCTCCCAAATCCCCCCTGCATAGGGATGGATTTGCCCCTTTTTTTCTTCTAAAAACCTGTGTTTTCTAAATGCAGGACGAAAAGTGGTTCAGTGGAGCCACCTCTGAGCTTCAGGGCCCCTTGATGGCCACCCAGCTCCCACCCCTGTTCCCCTCTGTCCCACCCCCTGCCACCCAAAGCTCTTTAACTGAAAATAAAAGTTACAGAACAAGGCCGGGGAGACAGCTTCTGACCCTGGGAGAGTAGGAGACAAAGGGCTGAAGGCTCATGGCCCGGGAGGGTGGAAGTGCAGAGACATTGTGCATTGGATCCGGCAAACATTACTGTACATGACCATGTGCCTAGAATTGTGCCAGGGCCTTTAGACACTACAGAGGGGGACGAGATGCTGTCTCTGCCCAGGAGGGTCTTCCAACACTGCTCACTTCACGTCTCTCTGCAGAAGGTCTTGCTGTAAAGACAAATCGGACACATCTGCTTGAATGATGATGGGAGCTAATATTCAGTACTTTCTTTAGTGTGAGCCTGACAGCGTACACGTGGTCAAAACCTCCCAGGTTGGCATCTCTGAAGATCTCACTGCTCCTCCTCAAGCCCTCCCTTATCCGAGGTCCTCACAGAGGATGCCTGAACTTCCTGTGTCAGTCCCTTCTTTGCTCTTGAAACACAGTGGATGTGTCCTGGCTTTGTCACTCACGGTCTCTGTGATGGTGGGAAAATCACTCTTTGGGCTCAGGTCCCCTCTCGGTACTAGGTTGAACCATATGAAACTGCTGGGGTTTCTTTAGGTCAAAAATGACCTAAAATAAGATGAAGGGACTGATGTGAAAGTCCCTTCGATCACTAACATTTTAGACTCCTTAGATTATGCCCATTGTTTCCCCAACTCCATCCTCCACAAGCTGAGTTCACCACTACTCATCACTTAAACATCAGTGTACCTGGCCTGGCTGCACAGTCGGCCCCTTAAGATGCACTTACTGTCACAGCAGCTTTAAGGCAAGTCCCCCTCTGCGTCTCGTGGGCTGCTTCTGTTTTCTGGATCCAAAGCTCTTTCACGTTCCTTCTTTGTTGGAGTACGTTTTGTCCTTCAGAGCCAGCTCCATGTCACCTGCCTTCAGGTACTTCCTCAGCTCTCTCAGTCAAAAATAATTTCTCCTTCCTTCAGGCTCCAAGAGCCTGTCTCATATTTTTTTTGTAACATTTTCTCTTACTTGAAATGTAAACATGCTCATTGTAGAATATTTGGAGCTGGAAAGGATACAAAGAGGGAAATAAGAATCATGTGCCATCTGCCAACATCTAGTGTCAGTGTTTGATATGTTTCCTCCCAGTGTCCTTTTTATGTCTCTACTAAATTTATCTTTTTTCTAAACTGCCATAGCCCTTTATAGTAGGTAGTAGGTTGTATTTTTAAATAGACTTTACTTTTTGGAGCCCTTTAAGGTTCACAGCAAAATTGAACAAAAGGTACAGAGATTTTCTATATACCCACTGCCCCGACACGTGCACAGCCTCCCTCATTCTCAACACCCTCACCAGAGTGTGGTGTGTTTTTTACAACTGATGAACTTGCACTGACCCACCATCATCACCCAGAGTCCGTAGTTTGCATTAAGGCTCACTCTTGGTGTACATTCCATGGGTTTGGTTGAAATGTGTAATGACATGTATCCGTCATTATATCTCATACAGGGTAGTTTCACTGCCCTAAAAATCCTCTGTGTTCCACCTATTCATCCCTTCCTCTTTCATAACCCTTGGCAACCGCTGATCTTTTAAATGTCTCCTTAGTTTTGCCTTTTCAGAATGTCACAGTGTTGGAATCGTACAGTATATACCCTTCTCAGATTGGCTTCTTTCAATTAGTGATATGCATTTACATTTCATCGATGTCTTTTCATGGCAGTAGATTACATTTTTGGCCCTAATCCCTTATCCCCTCCTGTATGTGTATGCTTTGTCCTGTGACTTTGCTGTTTCTCCCACTAATGGGGGTGGAGTGTATCCCCTCCACACCCCCTTAACTTTGAGTTTGGCCATGTGACTTGCCTTGGCCAGTGGATTTTTATTGTTTGTTTACTCTATGATAATAACTTTATTATAATATTTATTTATTTTATTTAAAAATATATTTATTAACTTAATTTATTTATTTTTGGCTGCACTGGGTCTTCGTTGCTGCACGCGGGCTTTCTCTATTGCAGCGAGCGGGGGCTACACTTCATTGTGGTGCACAGGCTTCTCATTGAGATGGCTTCTCTTTGTTGGGGAGCACGGGCTCTAGGCGCACGGACTTCAGTAGCTGTGGCACATGGGCTCAGTAGTTGTGGTTTACAGGCTCTAGAGTGCAGGCTCAGTAGTTGTGGCGCATGGGCTTAGTTGCTCCGCAGCATGTGGGATCTTCCCGAGCCAGGGCTTGAACCTGTGTCCCCTGCATTGGCAGGCAGATTCTTAACCACTGCACCACCAGGGAAGTCCTATAATACTTATTTAGATGACTTCTAATGATCTGCTTTACTAGCTGACTCACAGATTGAGAGTATCTAGAGGGCGTTGAATGGATCTTATTCATCATCTCTTTTCCCTTAGAATCATTGTCACAGAGCAGCTGTTCAAGAGGACGTCAGATAACCACATTTGTTATCCATGTGGATATAATGAATGATCCCTAAACTTAATGTTCAGAGCAACACACATTCATTATCTCACAGTTTCTGTGGAGCAAGCATCTGGGTGTGGCCTAGCTGAGTCTTCCGGCCCAGAATCTCTGATGCTGGGGCTACAGCTGGGGCTACTATCAACTCAAGGCTCGACAGGGGAAGGGTCTGCTTCCAGTCTCACTCAGGAGGCTGCTGGCAGGATTCAGTTCCTCACAGGCTGTTGGACTGAGGGCCTCAGTTCCTCACTGGCTGATAGCCAGAGGCTACCCTTCTCCATAAGGCAGTTTATAATATGGCAGCTGGCCTCCATAAGAGCAAGCAAGCAAAAGAGTTGAAGAGGGCTAACAAGATGGAAGCCAGGATCTTTTGTAACCTAATCTTAGAAGCGATATCCGGATCCTACCTGCTGAAGAAAGTTACTAGGTCCAGCCCACATTCAAGAGGAGGAAATTATGAAATACTACTCAGCCATAAAAAAGAATGAAATAATGCCATTTGTAGCAACAAGGATGGACCTAGAGATTATCATATTAAGTGAAGTAAGTCAGAAAGAGAAAGACAAATACCATGTGAAATCACTTATATGTGGAATCTAAAATATGACACAAATGAACCTATCTACAAAACAGAAACAGACTCACAGACACAGAGAACAGACTTGTGGTTGCCAAGAGGCAGGGGGGTGGGGAAGGGAAGGATTTGGAGTTTGGGATTAACATATGCAAACTATTATATATAGGATGGATAAACAACAAGGTCTGGCTGTATAGCACAGGGAACTATATTCAATATCCTGTGATAAACCATAATTGATAAACTATATTCAATATCCTGTGATAAACCATATAGCACAGGGAACTATATTCAGTATCCTGTGATAAACATATATATATATGTATAACTGAATCACTTTGCTGTACAGTAGGAATTAACACAACATTGTAAATCAACTATATTTCAATAAAATTAATTTTAAAAAAAGAGAAGGAAATTAGCCTAGAGAATGAGTTCTAGGAGGCAGGGACCCTTGGGAACCATCTTAGATGCTGCCTACTGCACTCTCAGAGGACAGAATCAAGGTTTACGTAACTCTGGAGAGCCCCGACACACACCTTATCGTTTAATTATTTGACAGTGATAAAGAGAAATGGGAGCAGAATCAACCATCCGGATCATTCACATACTAGATACCTGGACTGTGAAGAGATGACATACACAAAACAGCAAATTCTACAACACAGTGAATGAGACCACGGGTTCTTCAAAGGGGTTCTGTGTATGTCTAGTTTTGTGTTTATGTACATTGGGGGCGTGGAGTAAAATATATAGCTTTCAGCAAATCCTCTTAGGGTTCCCTGACCTCTAAAGAGTGACTACCCTCAAGAGCTGAAGTAAAGGATGGGTGAAGCTGGGTGGGGGGATGTCAAGACGAAGAGCTAGGCTGACAGCTCACTGGGATGTTGCTCTCATGTGATTCGGTTTTGTGTCAAAGGGACTTCATGCCCTGCCTGACCCAGAATGGTCAGTTCATCTCTGAAGGACAGGAGGTGTTGGTTGGAATATTCCAAAAAAGAAACGTGTGATGTGTCAAGGAGCCTGAGTGAATTAGGAAATATTAGAAAAGAAGTTGCATTTGCCTGTATCTTTAAGGTGGGGGCAGGGGATGGGGCCCAGAGGCTCAGGGTTGAAATTAAGCAGGCAATGCTACCGGTGGCCCCTGGATAAATGCTCAGTCTCTTCAGCATGCCAGTGCTGTGGAGAGAGCTTTGGGTCAACTTAGGCAGACTGAGATTGCGATCCTGACTGGCCCCTTCCTAGCTAGAGGAGAGGTGATGTTGCATAATATTTAACTCACAGAGCTGATGAGAGATCGTCTGCTTGTTTAAACCTCCACTTTGTTCACAGGGGATTCAAGGCAGCACTTGGAAAATCAAAAGGCATAAACACAAAAGCATCTACCACAGAGCCTAGCATTTCACCCACCCTCCCACCATTTACTCACCTGCCCATCCGTTAACCCATCCACCAGTCCAGCTGTTCACCAACCTTCTGTCCATCCACCTATCCACTCTCCATCAGTTCATCCATCCATCCACCATTCACCCACCCATCTACACATCCAGCCACCTACATATATAACCATACATCCAGCTACCCTCTGTCCATCCCTCTACCAATCTATCCATCCATCCATAGTATGAATTGAGCACCTACAGTTTATCAGGCACTGTACTGGTTGGCTTGGTTGCCTTAGGCTCTGGGGGAACAAGACAGCTGTGGTCCTTATTCTCATAAAGCTTACAATCAATCAAAAACAAAATAAATGTTTTTCTTTTTCTCCTTTCCTCCCATCTGTCCTCTTCATCCTATTTTCTCTTCCTTCCTCCTTTTCTTCTTCAGGTTCTGTTTGGGGGAAGAACTGACTCCATCATGAGTTTGGGATACAGACTGGGACAAAGTTGTGGTGCGCCCAGTCTCCTATAGAGAGATCTTTGGCTGTGAGGAAGAGTGCAGTGGTCAGTTGCCCCAGTAAACCCTGTGTGATAAAAGTTAACGGCTTGTTTGAACCACTGTGAGAGGATAAAAGGGTCCCTGAAATCCAGCACCAAGTCTCTCTATGCATCACTCCTGTGGGATTGGCCTGACCCATAGGTGGGGCAGGTAAACACCTTCTGCTTTCCGTCCCCAGTACCCCTCCCCATCTACTCTTTGATGCCTGGAAGGCCACCAAGTGAAGTGTGTTTCTTGAGCTTAAGGCTTTGATCCTGTGAAAATGAAAATCTCTGTGGGAAGGTCACAGTTTAAACTGGTGCTGGTTATTTACACGTGGTTGTGAATGAGTATCACTTCTTTTTCCATTGGAATTAAATCAACAGGTATTCATTAAGTCTGCTTGAGATCAGATTGGGGGTGGTAGCTGTCAGTGTGATGGCATATTTGGAGAGAGGCCTGGGTGAGGAACGAGGAGACACTGGTGATGATTCTTGCTGGGCCAGGTTTAGGCTACTGAGACTCCCACTCCTCTGAGTGGGTACAGAAAGGGGGCCTTGAGGGCTGGCTTTATGGGCACGTGACCTGAGCAGATGCACAGGGCCCTGTGCTTGGTTTAATGCTCTCCTGTGTCTGTCTTACGAAAAATAATTTTTGAACATGGGGCTCAATAGTTTCAGCTTGCACTGTGAGGGCAAACTAGAGAGTCGGTCTTGGTGGGGAGGTGGGACCCAGGGAAGGAGACCCAGGGTCAAACACGGCTCAGCGCAGAAGCCAGCCTCCAGCTGCCACTGCTCCCTCCTTCCCTGTCCGGCTCAGGACTTGCCTCCCTGAGAAAGGCATTTCTAAATATGCCCACCTGCCCGCATCACTCAACTCCTCCCCTGCAAGTCTGCAGACAACAGGCTCTGCTTGGCCAATCATTCGCTTGTTGATGGGCTCAGGGAGGAGTTGGCTGGATTCAAGTGCATATACCCATTTCCCTGCCAGCACCTCGAGGCACCTCTCCCTTGCAACCTATGTCCGTGGCGTGGTGACTTTGGTCCTGAGTTAGAGTTCCGGCCTCTCCTCTTACAAGCCGTTTTCCTATGTCATAGGGCGGCAGGGTGCCCATCTCCCGCCCGCCTCCCTGGGTGGCAGTGAGAGCAGAGAGGGAGGGAGATGCGGGCTGGGAGGCACTGGGCACACAGGGGGCACCAACGAAATGAAAGGGTCTTCTGGACTCTCAGAGCCTCCTTCCTCACCCACAAAGAGGAGACATCACCCCCATCTCTCTTTCGGGGGCCAGGCGCAAGGGCATCCAGACACATTATCAGCTAAAAATACCCGGACCCCCAGCAGCGCTCGCCCCGGGCCGCTCGGGAGTCCCGCCCCGCCCGGCGGGAGTCGGTCTGCAGAGCAGCATCTCGGGGGCGATTGTGCCTTGCGAGTTTCTAGCGCCGTTGAGCCCTTTGAGGTTTGAGTTACATTTTCACTTGGCAGAGTCTAGTTCTCTGATTCAAAGAGAAAAGCTGTCAGAGAGAGCAAGGGGGATGGGGGAGAGGATTGTGTTAAAAAAAGAAGAAAAAAAAAAAAAAAAAAAACAACAACACAAGGCTCCCACGGCTTCTCGGACTTGGAATGGAAGGGTTCTGTGGAGACCGGGGGTGGTGGTGGTTGGGGGGGATGCATGCAAATCAGAACCACATGCACAAGGCGTTCCTCCCGGCACACGCGGCTCCGGAATGAAGGCGCCAAGCCCTTAACGTGCTGTCTTAGGACCGGCCAGGCTTGGGCTGGGGATGAAGACGTGGAGCTTGCACCTGTGTCCTCTCAGCCTATCGTGGGTGAAAGGGGAGAAGATGGGAGCAGTGGCTAGTTCTATGGCTCTCCTCTTGGACTCTGGAAGGTCTTGAGACCTTGAGACCTCCCGGATCAGTAGGTCACGGGAAGCTTTTTAGAGGTAGGGGAACATCTGGCAGCACCAGGCAGTGGAAAGAGAACGAGCCTTAAATGTTAAACTTTAAGCTTTAAACTTTAAAGTCAGGATGACTCTGGTTAACTTCCTAGCTAAGTCCCTCACTAGCTGTGTGACTTTGGGTAAGTTACTTAAGCTCTCTGTGTCTGGAATTTCCTCATCCCCAATATTAGGACCAAGATCACCCTCCCAACAGGCTTTTGTGAAGATGCAACCAAATGTTGCATTTTCTTTATTAATTTAATGTCTGATTGATTAGGTCCCATATGCTTCTTTTCTTTCCAGAAAGGATATGAGACAGCTCCCTAAAAGAGATGCAGTCCATTAAAGAAATCACGACACAAAGAAATAAGAGTTGAATAGAAATATGAAGCTAGGGCAATGTTAGTCCACAAACCTGCACGGCATGGAGTCTTGCACAATTATTAAAATTGGTTACTAAATTCGTCTCTGAGCTTCTGCTTGGCCAAAGTAAAGCAGAAAACATCCTTTATAAGATTCGTGTTGTGTATTTTAAAAAATGGTTTCTCAGGAGAGCAGCTTTCCTTGGCACTGTGGCCACAGTCATTTTTCCCAGGGGTCCTTAAAGGGGTCACAGCTCGGGAATCAATGGGCAGCGGTTCTCTGTTGCATCGACTGCGCACAGAAGGCCTGGGGGAGGAGCCCCGGTGCACAGTAGGCGCGCTTTCCAAGGGGCTGCACACGGTGTCTGGGGGAGATGGTCTCATTGCAGGAGGACTGGGGATCTAGTGTCACTTTTTCTCCACTTCCTGTTACTGGCGGCTTGATTTCACCTCCTGCAACCCTGCCTCTCCCCTCTCCTTGCCAGGCTAAAGCCTTTGTGGGGACACCTCTCGCGTCCTCTTAGCTGGAGACGACGTAGACCTATTGGGCTGCTCTCAGGAAGCCCGAACTCTCCTCCTGGAACTCTGCATGCTTGGCTCAGTGACATCCAGCCCTCTGGGTTCCGTCCCAGGGAGGAAACGTGTCTAAGAACTCAAGCATCGCTCTCTCCTGCTTTCTTCTCTTTGTCTTTCCTTCCTGGGCGAATGAAAGGCAGAGTGAATGAAAGTTCCCCTTCTGATGGGAAAACTCACTCTGGCCCTGTAATGAGCTAGAATAATTGATTTGTGGATGAAAACCGAGGTTGTGGAATTGATGCTCAGTGTCAAAACAGTCCGGATCACTTCGGTACCAATTCATTGTCACTGGAAGGGAGCTGTTAGGCGGGCGTCTGGTGAGAAAGGGGCAAACTTGAGTGGAAACATGAAAAGATTTGATTGTGCTGAGTCTCCCCCGCATGGCGCTACCACGTCGGGGTCTGGTTTCTGTGCTCCAGATCGAAGGTCCTGGCTAGTATTTGCTTTCTTCGCTTTCTCGTGAGGGTAGAGACAACTTGGCAGTTGCCCCATGGCAGCTACTGTTTGAATGTGGATACTAATTTAATCTGGAGTTCTGTTACTCTTTAAACAGTTAGGGGTTTGGCTGAGGTCTTTGTGTTCTTAGGATGCGATAGACAGTGAAAAATGGAATTGGAATGTTTTTTAACTCGTTTCAGAATGGAAAAGGATTCTCAGCCTCCTTCCCTCCAAATCCCCCCCACTCCAATTCCCTGCTTCCATTTCCTCATCCTCTGACTAAAGCTTCTGATGAGAATGAAGAGCTATTTCAACATTTATGGACAGAGGCCATGGGGTGGAGGAGAGAGAATATATACTTTAGAATCAGATAGATCCACGGAGGGATGTTCAAATCCTGGCTCCTTCCCTGTGGGCCATGCACATTCGGGTGGGAGCTTAAGAGCTCCATTTCCTCATCTGTGAAATGGGGCTATGGACACCTGCTCTTTAGAGCTGATATAAAGATTAACTGAGATACAGTGGGGTATGTAGAACAACCGCAACAATACTATTATTATTTTATGAAAATGTCACTGACCTAAAGTAATATACTCCCAAAGCATTTGTGCAGAATTCTGAGTGGGTGTATTTCTTGTATGATGAATCTAGTTATTCCTTGGGTCTTTTGGTCTTGAGGAGTTTGTTGCTAAGTAGAGAAGGCAAAGTGGTTGGGCTGTGTCCTGTTGTCCAGAGAAAAGGCACAGAGAAGCCGAGGGCTGGAGAGGTCCTGTGGGCCAAGGACCGCCATTTAATTCTTGCGTTTTATCCCTCCAACAACTCAAGGAGGTAGGGGGCATATCTTCCTTTGAAAGATGAGGAAACAAACTCAGATTCTCTGAGCCGCTTGTCATAGGTCACACGGTGACACAGAGAGCGCAGGTCTAGTCTCACTGCCTCCAAATTTCCAGTTCTTTCGACTTGACTAAGATGCTGCTCACAGCCTCTGATGTTGATGGGAGGTGGGGGCCTCCACATCTCCACTAGGAGGCCCTTCCTTGGGACTCTCATTGTTTCATCGTTGGCTTATTTCCCAGATATTTATTAAGCATCTACTCTGTGCTGAACACTGTAGGAAGTAAGAAGGCAGAGACCCCATCCTCAGGAAGCTGACACTTCATCTAGAGAGACAGACAGATACGTAAACAATTTTTCAAAAAGAAGAAAGAGGAAAAATTTGGGAAGGAGAATTGAGTGCTTCTCTTAGCTGTAATTGCACTGCCAAGCCCATGCATGGGACTGTGCACATAGTAGGTGTGCATTAAATGTCATCTGAGTGAATACAATCTCTCTCCCCCATCGTCTTTCCCCAAACACTCACTCTTGGCCTCCCTGGATTTAAGACACCATGTGTTCAGTGCATAGTCAGCCCTTGGATTGACAGTCCAGGAGCCTTGCTCCTTAATAGAAGCCTTAGCTGTGGGAACCAGAGAGGGTGGTTCACCCGAGAGAACAGCAAGAACAGCCAGGGCTACGAGCTGTTGAGATGACTCGGGACCCAGGCAGGTCTGCACGTTCATTTCCTCCTCACGACTGCTGATGGTGTGGGTATTCTCACTGTGCCAATCTACAGATGAGGAAACCGAGGCACAGCGAGGTTGCCATCTGCAACTCCAGGCACACAAGGGGGAAGGGAAGACTGACCTTAGGCCCGGCCCCAGGGAGGACCTGGGGATGCACGAACGCCTGCCTGTGGGCCCCCAGGTATCTGGGGTGGAGGGAACCCTCATCAGCTTCAGCAAGGAGGGGAGGAGCGGGGAACTGCCCAGCATCCCCCAGGCTGGACCTGACACACCCCTCCTTCCACCTGCCTCAGGCCTGCCCACCCTTCCCACGTCACTCTGGCAGGTGAGGGTCTCAGAGTGTGACTGCTGAGACAAAGCAGGCTCCGAGGAGCCTCCCTGGCTGAACCCACACTTCCTGAGCCCAAGGAGCATCCTGAGAATTGCCGGCAAGTTAACGGCTATTTATTCTGCCAGGGAGAGATGTCTTCCTCTGTGTTTTCTCTGTTTCCTCTCCTAGTGATCCTTTCACTCACCCACCTTCTCTTCCTCTTTTGATTCCTCTGGCTTTTCTGTCTCCTTTTCCTTCTCTCCCTCCTTCACATGCTATCCCTCCTCCTTTACACACCCGCTGTTCTTTTGCCTCCTTCTTCTCCTCTCATGGGTTTCAAAAGAGTTGTCTTTTATACACATACATGTATATAAAACACATCCATGTAGGTGTATGTATGTGATGTAAGATTACTTAACTGTGTATTATCTATGTGTACCTATAACACATATACGTATATAAAACCATTGTATTTGCGCTGCTGAATATGTCCTTCTGCTAAGAATGTAGGAGATTCAGAAGGTCTGGGGTCAAAGTCTGGCCAGGGTCCCATTGGGAGGTTCAAGGATAGGCAGCCGAATGGGTGGGAAAATTACCACTCCACAGAAGCACGGGCTTTGAGTGTTAGAGATCACCTGGGCTAGTATCTTCTTTCTGATGCTAAGTTGCTGTGTGACCCTGGGGAAATTACCTTCTTTCTCTGTTTCTTCTTCATATGGAAAATAAAACTACAATACTATACAGAAGTGCAGTGATGCTCAAATAAGAGACGAGTGGCAGGAGAAATATAAATGGGTCATCATTGCCATTACAGGCTTTTATTCACACACCCCGCCCCCCGCTCCCACCCCACTTCTTGTTTGAGTGGTGTGTGAGGAGGTAGAGAGAGAAGAGAAGAAAAGGGGAGGGGAAGCTTCCTCTTCATAAGAAAGGAGAGTGGTTTTTCCGTAATTCCGGTTGGATTGCTCACCCTCAATCTAAGGGATTATTTCTTAATTTTCTTTTTACTCATGCCCAGCTGAACGTTTGTCTGACTTTAGTAATTTGTATAATTTTTGAAAAACCTATTTTTCTTTTTTCTATGTATAATGTATTTGTTATTTATAGTGTTATTTTGTAATATCCAGTATGCTTTCTCAAACTCCCCCTCTTTGAAATGTGGGCGAGCCCCAGCCTTGGAGAGGTAGAGAATTTGTCCCAAATGGTTGTGTGACCTTGGATCAGCTGTTTACTTTTTCGGAGCCTCAATTTCCCTTCTGAGAGATGAGGGCCGATGATGCCTGCTTGGCACCTATAAGGCCTGTGGTGAGGAGATGACATCCGCAGAATCAGCATCCTTCATCCCGACCCATGGGGCTCAAGTCAGACCCGCAGCGCAAGGCAGGGGTCCCCATGGTGGGAACAGTTTCTCTCTGGGGACTGCCTTCTGGAGATTTAGTGTGATATTTTTTCTCACCCTCAGGAAGCTGGCCAAACTCCAGGGCCGCCTATCATGAGCAGTCTTGTTTGCTAGCAGTTTGCAGAGCTGAGAGGGTAAAGGACAGGCTTTGACTATTCAATCAGTTGGGTGAGGGTGGGGAGCTGCTTTAGGACAGAGATGTGGGATTTTTCCTCTTTCAGGAATCAGGGATTCCTTACAGAATTCAGTGGAAGTGTATGTTGGGGTGAGGGGGAATGTAATCCTTTTGGGGGTGACATATAGTGCCGGCCAGTTCTTGGTAGATGTCCTCCTATTTGATGTTCAGTCATGCTGTGTGGAGGCATGATTATCCCCATCTCACAGACGGGGCCACTGAGGCTCAGAGAGGGTACATAATTGTTCCTAGTCATGTGCCTAGCAGGATTTGCACCTATATCTGTGGCCTCTGAAGCACAGTGAGAATATGGGATGTAGGGAGGGATGTTTCCAGGGGGTAACAGGACACATTTCTGAGGGTCTAAGGTTTCTTATCCCTGATTACCCCCATTTCCTTGAGCAGAATGAATTTGAGGAGTTGGCAACAACAGCAGCCTGACTCCTGATTTTGTCCATCCAGCATGCTGTGTGGCCTGCTGTAGAGGGAGCCAGCCACTCAGGAGGGGGGTCTTCTCTCCCCAAGCTATGGATGACCATCCCTCCTAAGAACCACAGGTTTGGAGAAGTGGATTATGTTCCTGCTGGTCTTCTCCCCCAACTTTCATGGCCCTTTATTCCTTGTTCTGAGACATCCAGCATGATGGCCACAGGGTAAAGAGAGTGAATACAAGAGGAAGGAGTGAAAAAGTGTGAACTTATAGAGGCGGACACATCTAGGCTTACATCTTGTTCTGCCACCTCCCATCTATGTGGCTTCAGGCAAAACATGGCACATCTTTGAGCCTCAGTTTACCCACCTGTAAAATGGGGATGACAAATCTCCTACGCGGTAAGATGAACCGAGGTGGGGGATGGAGGAAGAGCCCAGGATGGAGTGAGGCACAGAGGAGGAACTCAGAAGATGCTGGGTTTTTTTTTTTTTTGTGGGACAGAAGATGTGTGCCCTAGGGATCCTTTAGTAAAGCAAAGTCCCACGCTTCCCCGCCCCCAGCTGTTCAGAGTAAATAGCAAGAGACATACATTTCATAAGCACGAAACTTCACTTGGAGAGAGAAAAAACAAGGAAGGGAAAAAGAAAGGAAGAAGGATAGATCTGCGGACAGTCATCAGCAGAGCGATGCTTGGAGCCATTCTCACAAAATGGCTTCTTGATGAGGAGATTAAGCCTCCGTTATAGATCACACCCAGAGGTGGCCAGAATGTTTCTCTGTCACCCCAGACTCCTCACGGTGCCCGAAGAGCGGTGGGACCCAGTTCTGATGAGAGGACTGGGGCCCTGGCCTTCCTGGTTGCTCTTCCTGGTTGCCCTTTTCCTGGGACAGGAAGAGCCGCCCGTCTGGGGCTCCCTGCCCGCTGTCTGCTGTCAAGCGACAGAGCCCACTGAGCATTCCAGAGCCGAAGAAACAGAAACTCTCCAAGTTCACAGCTGTGGAGAAACACTTACCCAGTTTGTTTTAAATCAAACGCCCCATGCTGACACTGGGTCTCCATTCAACCATTTAAAAAGTTCCACTAGCAAATAAACACTTAGCCAAATATTTGCCCTTATGTGTTTTCAGTAGTAAATACCAGCTATATTGCTCATCTCCATATAACACCCTGGCTGGGCCCGTCCCTGGTTGCTCTGGAGCCGAGTGGCCTCTCCAAGGATGGGTGGGAACCCCTTCCTGACCCCCCACCGCGGAGCCACGAGCAGAGGACCCTCCGGTGAAAAACGACCCCTCCTACCCCAAAGGCCAGACCCGCTTAAGACCTTCGCGTGGGATTTGTACTGACGTGTAGCTTAGCCCCCAGGATGCAGAAATGTATTCCTGTTTCCCTCTCGTTTCCCTGGGCGCTCAGCAGCCAGCCTGCAATCGCCAGCTCACCTCTGAGGGTCGGGTCAGGGTTTGCTGCCGCCTCTTACCCAGTCCTCTGACCCGAACGGACAGTGGGGGAGAGTTTAGGAACTGGGGGTGCAGAATGAGAATGAGAGTGAGAGGGCTTCAGCTTTCACAGGGACAGCAGGGTATTTGGGCACCCCAGTTACACAAAACACAATTCCATACAGACGCACATGCATACCCACAAACACACACCTTCCCACTCAGCAACCATGGCATGGGTGAGCATTCCTTGGTTGCTATAGCAACAGATTCCTCGGCTTGGAGGAGGTAAGGGGAGCTTATAAGAGAAAAGGTTGAAAACCCAGGTTTGGAAGAGACAGTGCTCTCACTGGAAAGAATGTTCTACTATTTTCAGTCCCGGACACTCTGCTTGTGAATCATGTTCCAGGGAGGAACCAGAGGAGGACAGGACACCTTCATTAACAGTCCCTCAAGGCTCACTTGCATTGGTTTTCAACTTTTTTCACACCCCAACACACACGAAAAGTATTTGCAAGACATAATGGGGTGAAAGGATGAGGCTGCTCTAGGCTGTAAGTCACTGCTGGACACTGCTCATTTCCCGAACGGGCCTGGGGCCTCAACAACTCAGCAAGCTTGTGCCCATTCATAGCAAGTTTTGGGAAGCTCAGCTGTTTCCAAGAGGGAGAGGTAACTCCTCAAAATACAATCAGGATGCTATCAACAATAGCACATGGCACAGAGGCGGAGTACCATCTAACCGCCAGCGTGCACTAAGGCTTCCATCATCATCCACGAAACGATCGGAGCTGCTCTCCTGCCTTGGTTGCTGCCTCCGCTCCTCTCCATCTCATTCCAGCCACAATATATTGACTTCCCACCTAATTCCCCTCTCAGTATAGGGATAGCAGACAAATGCATTTATATCTCTGCTCACACATCACAAATCTCTCCTTCAAAAGACCCAAAGCCTGCAGAGCCCAGGCTATGGGTTATTGGTTTTTTTCATTGACACCTAGAACTGTACTCTACACACAAGTCATCCGCAAAACAGACCCCAGACTTAGCTGAACCCTATGCTCCAGACAAACCACTCCCATGGCCCCAGACACACTCTCCTGTTTACACGTCTGCTTGGGCGCACTTCTTCCTTCAGGACCTCTGCTAACGGAGACTCTTGATGTATACTTATAAAATAAATGATGCGAGAGGTCAGGTGGACTCTCCCCAAATAATAATCAGGTTGAAGCATCAGATAATCCAAAGGTGTTCATGGTAGTCTTCGTTTTTCAAAGCTTGACATCTGGATTCTCTTATAGAAATCCAGTCTTGATCCAGTCTGCCATATTCTTGGGCTGGCAAAACCATAATGTTGAGGGTTTCTGCCAATTGATAACCCATGAGAAATAAAAGAAGACCTGCTCTGAGATGACCACGCACATTGATGAAGAAATGGGATTTGATTTACAAGACCTTTTGATGAAGTCTCAGGAAGTCTCAAGAAAAGAGAAAACTAACTTCTGAAGAGAGCTTACCTGTGCTAGGTAATTGCACTTGTTATCATTTCATTGCATCTTTTCATCTTCTCAGCAAACCTTTGCGGTAGATGTTATAATTCCCATTATGCAGATGAAAATACTGAGGAGTGATGTAGAAATATACCTGGGCTTGTTTTTTTAAATGACTGCTCTGAGGCAGAGCTGGGGCTCACACTCAGGTGTTTTATGTTTCTGTTTTACCTCTGCAGCTCTTTGCCTGCCCTTTCTCCAGGATCAGTGATTTTTTTGAGCTATGGTTTTTGATGCTAACTGGCACCAAAATTACATGACATGCCACCAGACTTCTTGCAACACTGGAAGAAGACACTCCTATTTGGTTAAGCTGCTGTTACACGTGGCTGTGGTGATCCAATCCAATATTAGTGAAAATATTGAATATATAAGTATATAAATGCATATTTGCACTTAATAAAGGTAGCTATTATTAGGATAATATACAGATATACATTTTAAAAAACATTCAGTGTATGCAAATCTATACTTATTAATGGGATACATTGATGGAAGATTTTTAAAAGGAAATTCTGCTTTGCTAATAACTCAATAATTCATGTGTTTCTATAGAAAAAAGAACTGGACACTACAAAAGGGTATAAAGTCAAAAATGAAGACTTCTTTCTGCCATCCCCTCAATACTTCTCTCCAAAGGTAACCTGTGTATGAGCCAAAAGCATTTTTCTACACAGACAGGTTGGGACTAGGGTGAGGCAAGGAAGTGCCTAGGATGCAAAATGTAAGGCCGTGCTCACTCTCAGGTTTGTGCAGGTGCAGCGTGGATATGTCCACGAGCCTGGGGGTGGGAGGGGTGCCTCCTTACATTTTGCTCCCTATACACTTGGCTTGAATCCCCTCTCGTCCTGGCCCTGCTATGTACTGCATATATTTATGTGGGTCTTTATATGGTTAATTAAAGAAAACTGGAACTTCCCTGGTGGTCCAGTGGTTGACTCAACACTTCCATTGCAGGGGGCACAGGTTCGAACCCTGGTTGGGGAAGATCCCTATGCTGTGTGGTGTGGCCAAAAAAAAAAAAAAAAAAAAAAAAAGTGAAAAAATAACCACAAACAAAACTGAAATAAACTATTTTATTGTGGCTTTTTTTAAACTCAACAATGAATTAGGATCCATTTGTGTCCATTCCTATAAATTTAGTTCAAATTTTTAACAGTTGTGTAGTATTCTGTACTATGAATGAACCATAGTTGAGCCATTGCCCTACTGATGAACATTTACATTTTAATTTTGCTATCATAATGTGTCTTAGTCAATTTGGGCTCCTGTAACATAATACCATAGACTGGAGGCTTAAACAAAAATTTGCTTCCTCAGTTCTGGAGGCTGGGAAGTCCAAGATCAAGGTGCTGGCACGTTTGGTTCTTGGTGAGGGCTGTCTTCCTGGTGGTAGACAGCCATCTCCCTGGGTGCTCACATGGCTTTTCTCAGTGTGTGCTCATAGAGAGAGCAAGACCCTCTTGTCTCTTCCTTCTTTTATCAGGGCACTAATCCCATCACGAGAGCCCCACCCTCGTGACCTCATATAAACCTAATCACCTGCTGAAGGTCCTACCTTCAAATGCTAACACATTGGGGGTTTGGGTTTCAACAAATGAATTTAAGGGGACACAAACACAAACATTCAGTCCATAACACAGCAAGTGCTATGAAATAGATAACCTAGGGCATAGGTACTTGCAAGTATTTCTGGGTGATAGATTCCTAGAAGTAGAAATGCTGGGTAAAGGGGTATTTTACATTTTTGAAAGCTGTAACCAAAGCTCCCTTTGAAAGTTTGGCACCAATTCATATTCCCATCAACAGTACAGAAGGATACAATGGTAGACAGTTCACATTAGAATTATCTGTGGGATTTTAAAAAATAGCCGGCTTTCTTGGTATTTACGATTTCTCCAATTAGATTCATGTGCCATTTTCCAGCAGTCAGTTGACTGACTAGATCCAGACGGGCTGGCTGAAGCGTGTGTGCTGCCTTCTGGGCCAGCCCTTTGCCTTGCTGCTGGGGAATTCCACTGGCAGTGGTCGCTCTAGCTTTTCCTACAGGCCTGAGGTGGGTCTGGGCTGGCAGTGGGGAGCCAGGCACTCTGAAGGGCTTTCCCACGGGTCAGTATTTCATCCTTGCTCTCCAATCTCTCCAAAGATCAGTGCAGGATCATGCAAGTGCTATGGGGCGTCAGGAGGTGACAGCTGTAGGGGGCAACTTCTTGGATACACAGGAGCTTGTGGAATCTTGATCTTTATATGTTGGAAACAAATAACTTGATGTGGAATCGTGCTCAGCCACCTTGGCCAAGAGACAGAGTGCTGGACCTCATGACCATCTGAGAGTTTTGAAATCCTCCTCCTCCCTGCAGTTCTGGATGTCAATTCCTGTCCATCCACCTTCTAGATCAGGAGTTGGCACACTTGGCCTATGGCTCACATCTGGCCTGCAACCTCCTTTTGTAATAAAGTTTATTGGACCACAGCCATGCTCATTTGCAGATTGTCTATGGCTGCTTTTGCAACTGTGGTAGTTGTGACAGATTGCATGGCCCACAAACTCTGAAATATTTATTATCTGGCCTTTTATAGACAAAGCGTACCAACTTCGGCTCTAAATGTCTTTTGCATTTGTCCCCTCTTCTCCCTTGTTAGTTCATCTCATCCTGCCTGGACTGCTACAGTAGCCACCAAGCTGGTCACCTTTGGTGTGAGCTTTCTGAGATGCAGATATAAGGGTGGCAGGCCTGCAAATGCTTCCATTTCTCCTGGTTGCCTGCGGTGTGAGTGGCTTGCCCCCTAAAGCCCTCTGATTCTGCAGGCTGTGTGCAGCCATCTCTCCACTTCACGTATTTGTGTGCCCCACGAATACTCCATAGTCAGTTACTTCATCTGGAACACGGGGCTAATAGCACCTTCCTGGTGTTTCAGTCCCTATGAACTACTGACCTTCCCAAACATGCTGCTCACTGTCTCACCCTTTACCCTTGACCCACGCTGGTCCCTTTGCCCAGGGGTCCCTCCCCATGTCCCTGATGAACTGACATTTCTTCACTGATGCATTTTCAACTCTCTCATTAGCAAAGACCTTTACCCCTTCCTCTTTATTCCCAGTAAACTGCTCCAGGGCTGTCTCCCTCCACTGGAACACTTACCTGGCATTATTGGTGATTACATGCATCTTTCCCTGTCTCCCTCACTGATCTGTGAACTCCAGTGTGCAAGGTTCCATCTCCCCTGCCTCTAACAGGGCCTGGCCTGCACAGGTACTAAAGAAATGTTTGTTGAATGAATAAACACTAATATTGTTTGAGCCCTTGCTGTGTATCCATAGTATCTCAGAATCTTCACAGCAACCTTGTGGCACAGACAGTGTTATAGCCCCACTTTACAGATATGGCAACTAAGGGCATAGAGAAGCCACATGCCTGGTCTCAGAGCTTGCCAGGATCTAAACTAGGCAGCTAGGCTCCAGAGCGCATGCTCTAACTCCCATGCTAATAGTAAGCTAGTGAAGGAATGAATGAATTTTGTGAGATTCTGTGAACTGAAGGTAGAAAAGGTAAATGTTTTCTGAACTTATGAAACCCACTAGTAGGGTTTACAAAACAAAAACACAAAGATTCCAGGAGACCTGGCAGGGATGGAGGCTATGAAGGGATCAATAGCCCACAGAGATAGGGCTTCCCTGGTGGTGCAGTGGTTGAGAGTCCGCCTGCTGATGCAGGGGACACGGGTTCGTGCCCCGGTCTGGGAAGATCCCACATGCCTTGGAGCGGCTGGGCCCGTGAGCCATGGCTGCTGAGCCTGCGCGTCCGGAGCCTGTGCTCCGCAACGGGAGAGGCTACAACAGTGAGAGGCCCGCGTACATTAAAAAAAAAAAAAAAAAAAAAAATAGCCCACAGAGTTCAGGGAGAGTTTAATTTGAGTGAAAAATCAGGCCATCCTGTGAATTTCTGGGAGTACTTGAAGAAGCTGAGGGGCCACAGGTAAACTAACAAGGCCTGTCCCTCTGCATGTAGGGAAAAGGGGAAAAAAGGCACCAACTGTAACATTTACGGCATGCCATGCTTAACACTATGCCATCAAGTTTCATGTATGCTAGCTCACAGAATGAAGATTGCCCCCTGCCCACAAAAACTTTCTGACTCCATACATTTTTCATTGACTAGCTATTATGTGCCAAGTCCTTGAAGTAGATGCCAAGGAAACAAAAATGAATGGAACTCTAGGGGTCTCCAGCCTAGCAGGGGAGACAGATGAATGTATAATTCTAGCAACGTGCTCAGTGCTATCAGAGCGATACAGCCAGGAATACAGAGGGGACATAGCTCAGCCTGGAGACATGGAGGAAGACTTCTGGAAAGCAGTGACTGAACTGGGCTCTGAAGGATGAATAGAAGTGGACAAGGCAGGGAAGGGCTTCCAGACAGAAGGCAAGTCAGTGCCAAGGCACAGAGACAAGAATGTCAGGGACTCTCTCTCTCATGTGAGCATACGACAAGGAGGTGGTCATCTGGAAGCCAGGGAGACTGCTCTCACCAGAGCCTGACAGTGCTGGCACCCTGATCTGAGACCCCCAGCCTCTGAAATTGTGACATGTAAATTTCTGCTATTTATTTCACCCAGTCTATTGTATTTATTGTAACAGCCTGGACTAAGACAATAATTTAAAATAATAATAACTAAAAAAAAAAAAAAAAGGAACGTCAGGAACCTACCAACAATTTTCTGGGGAGGAACGGCACGTGAGGTCGATCAGGGAGGGTCTCAGAAGGCGTTGCCGTGGAGACTGGCTTTCTCCTGTGGGGTGATGGAAATACAGCAAAAGGGTTTGTAAGCAGATGGTATTTTTTAAAAAAATGAGATGGTGTTTGCATGATGGTAGTGTGGAGGAAACAAAGAGAGGCACGGCTGGAGGCCGGGAAACTAGCGAGGAGGCTGTTACCTGGTCCAGGTGGGAGGTCATGCAGGTCTGAGCTAAGGACACAGGGAAGGGAGGTGAAAAGAGAACCAGAAAGCCAGGAAGTCTTGGTCTTGAAATGTTAAAATATGCACTAACCACCTATTTTTTGAAAAGCTTGGTTATTAAGATCTTTGTTTGAGAAGGCTGCACACACACAATACTGGTAGAGTGGCCTGTATCTGGGGAGTGCACACGCATATGCACACATACACACATACACTGCAGATAAATAGTAGAATAAAAGCATCCAACAAAAGGAACAAATACACATAACGACTACTCTATTAGTCTAGTCTAAATAAGTGGGTGTGTTGTGTAGGATGGAAGTAGGCAGGGAAGGTAAGAGTGAAGGTACGGCTCTGGGAGGGGTGAGATGAATTAGTTATCTAATGCCGGGTAACAAAGGACCCCCGAAGTTAGTAGCTTAAAGCAGCAAGTATTTTTTTACATTGAGGTATAGTTGATTTACAAGGTTTCAAGTGTACAGCAAAGTGACTCAGTTTTGTGTATGTGTGTGTGTGTATATATATATATATATATATATATATATATATATATATATGTTCTTTTTCAGATTCTTTTCCGTCATAAGAAGATACTGAATCTAGCTCACTGTGCTATGCAGTTGGTCCTGTATGTCTATTTTGTATATGGTAGTGTTTTCTGTTCATCCCCAATTCCCAGTTTATCCCCCGCCCCCCCTTCCCCTTTGGTAACCATATTTGTTTTCTGTGTCAAAGGAGCAAGTATTTATTATCTCACAGTTTCCATGGGTCAGAATTTGGGGGTGGTTTGGCTGGGTGGTTTTAGCTCCGGATCGCTCCTGAGGTTGCAGCCGGGATGGATGCGTGGGGCTTGAGTGGGGCTGGACCACCTGATCCTGAGATGTTGAACTCATCTGGTTGGCAGAAGGCCCCAGTTTGTCACCACAAGAACCTCTCCATAGGGTGGCTTGAGTGTCTTCGTGACATGCAACTTGCTTCCCCCACGGGGTGTGAGTCAAGAGAGCAATGTGGGAGCAGCAGTGTCTACCATGACCTTGCCCAGCCGTTGTTCCCACAGTGCCCTAGCGGTTATGCAGCTCTGCCCTACTCATGTGGGAGGGGGCTCCACAGAGTTGTGGGTGCAGGTGGGCAGGGTCATTGGGAGCCACCTTGGAGGCACAGATGGGCCTGGGGCTAACGGGGGCAGAGTAGGTGTGGCGCGCGGGAAAGGCAGCAAGGCTTGGAGACAGAAGCTGATTAATGAACGGTCATCCTGCCGACATTCTGCGATGAGCCTTGTCTGTGAGATGAGGCTCCACAGTCCAAATGCTGGTGGACAGTAGTGAAGGTCATTTGAGAGAAGGCTTATAAAATGCTTTTTGGCACCCACAGAGCACTATAGTATGGTGCTGTGTAAAGTGACTGCACAAACGGAAGAAATCCTTCTGGATGGGAAGTTTAGACTTGATGAATCTAGGGGGACCTCACTGAAGACACTTCATCCTTTATTTCTGTGGCTGCAGAAATCCAATAAATACCATTTATTTATCTGCTACTTCTACACTCCAGGAGAGGCACAGTCATAATTTCATTTCATTTTCTCAATGATGCTGACAAATGGGATCCATAAGCCACACTTTACAAGAGAGGAAAATGAGGCTCTGTGAGGTTAGAAAACTTGCCCCGAGATCGAGGGAGCTGGGGGTGCAAGCTCAGGCCTGCCTGACCCTGATGGGAGATAGTGAGGCCGAGGAGAGACGGGCTCAGCAGGACCTGGGCTGCATCCCTGCTGTCCATATCTGGGACCTGGAACGTCCTCACGGTTGGGCTTTTGCAGGTTGGTGACAAGGGGAGAGGGAACGGGGAACAGCAGGGCCTCTCCTAGCCTACACATCCCCCCAAACTCTTGGTCCTGAGCTGATGAAGGGTCTTTGTGTGTGTGTGTGTGTGTGTGTGTGTGTGTGTGTGTGTGTGTGTGACCAGCCCGGCAGCTGCTGCCATCCCCAAGCTGGGGATTAGGGTGACGAGGCCCACAGGGCCCTCCGGAGCTGGCTGCAGGCCAGAGCCACACGGGGCTGGGGCTCCTGGGAGTTGGGCTCCCAGGCCGTTCTGAGAAAAGTATTTGCAGCGAGGCCGCTCCAGGTGCGAGGCCGGGCCACCAGTCCCTCACTCTTTGGAGCAGTGAGTTTATAAAGCAGCAATTAAATAAGAGCTCTGTAAGTGCTTCTGGGAACTGCCCTGAATGCATTTTCCAAACATAAATAACGGGAGCTCCACTTGGCGCAGGGCACATGCAGAGTGGAGGGGCAGCCCTGCCGGCCAGAAGGGAGCCCTGTTTAGCCGGCGAGCCGGGCCGCGCGCCCCTGGTGCACGCTCTGTGTAGGTGGCAAGTCCAGTTGTGTTGCCTGCCTGGGTGGCATGGCAGCCTGCCTGGACAGGTCGCAGTGAGGGGATGGTGGCTGCGACTAGCTGCTCGCTGGGGAAGGCAGGCGATCACCGGCTGTCCCAGAGATAGTGACAATGAGGGAGCAGCGTTAACAGCAGTGATGGCGTCTACCTACTGAGCACCTACTGTGTGCCAAGAGCCCACAAATTCATATTATTGGGAGGTTAGGCGACTTGTTCAAGGTGATGGCCTCTAAGGTGGAGGGGCCCAAATGACGGTCTTCAGCATCTCACGTTTACCAGGCCTCGTGATATGCCGGGTGCTGTTCTAAGAAGCAGATACTCCCATTACCCTGTTTTATGGGAGAGAAACTGAGGCAAGGAGAAGCGCTGAGACCCAGGCGGGCTGTGGCTCCAGAGCCCCTGCTCTGAACCCCTCACTGTGTTGCTTCAGAGCACCGGACCTGAACCCTGGTACCAGGTGCCCCTCCGTCTTCTCAGTTCAGGTTTGATTACCGTCCACGGTCTTTCCCAGCCCAAGGCATGAGCCGCTCCGTCTGGTTCAGGGAATAGTGTCCCGCAACGTCCTCCCCACCTTCTCCCCTGCCCCCGCAGTGGGCTATCCCGTGCGTCCTCCCAGCCCCCGGAGCTGGCGGCCCCAGCAGTATCCAGACGCCACGGGCCATGCTCGCTCTCTTCCAGCAACTTCATGCCTCTGCTCGTGCTGGTGCATCTTCCTGGGTGTTCTTTCCCCACTTGTCCATCTCACAAATACTGAGGTATCTTAAGTCACCGATGAAGGGTCACTTACTCTTAGGAGTATTTCCTGACCATCTGCCCTCCCCCCCCCACCATCTGGCTGAATGGGATGCCTTTCTCCGTGAATACCTCCGTACACATCAAACTCATTCCTGTTGCTTTTCTAGCCTGTGTAGATATCGCTGAGTGGGTAGGTGGAGCCATTTTCCAGAAAGGGTGGACACTCACTCACACCATGTCTGATCCTGGATTCCTGAAGGCTCCATCCTTGACTATTCCCATCCCATCAGAGCAGTGGGCTAGTCAGATGACTGATTTGAATGAGAACTGACTTCGCTCTGCCATCAACTTGTTGTGTGACCTTAGCCAAGTCACTCCAAGTCACTTGTCCGGGCTTCAGTATTCTCATCGGTAAAATAGGAGCAATTATAGCTTCCTGGCAGGGTTCTTTGGAGGGCTAAATAGAATACAGAAAGCAAAGGCACCCAGCACATGATGAGCGCTTAATAAATATTAGTTTCCCTCTCCTTTCCCCTTATCTGCAGAGACTGGGGATAATCAGGGTGGTACCATGGCAGCCCTTTGTAAGGCACATCTCTGCGGGTTTATGATTTTTCCTCCACTCCCCCAAGCTGGGGGTCCCTGCTTTCTGCAGAAGATCCTGACCACAGTGGGGCTCCTTTCCCTGCTTCTCCCGGGGTGATGGAGCCCACTCCACCACCAACTTGTCATGTCACAACTAAATGTAGCATTTCTTGAATGCTGTCTTCCCAGCACTCCCTCACCAGAGGATCCCATCGTAAAAACCCCCGTCAAGAATCTGGCCCCTGTTCATTCCTGAGCTGGGAGTCAGTGATTTCCCTGTCTCAGACTCTATCGAAGTTGCCAGTGATTAAGAAACTCATATATTTTCACACTCATTAAAAGAAACATGATGTTCACTTTTCCAAGAAAAGCCATCCTTGTTTGTAGACCCTGTAATATATTGGGAACGCCTCTTAATTGGCTTCTAGGACTCAGTGTCAGAAGTCAGACCCAAGTTTGTTTATTGACACAAGGAAAAAAATAAAACGTCGTATAATTAGTTGAGTGACTGACTCTAAATTCAGTAACTCCCATCGGTATGTGGCCTTGTCAGGGTTTAAGATTCCATTTTGGGTTATGAAAGAGGCCGGGTCCCAGGTAGCCCAGACGCGGGCCGCCCTGCATCATAGCTATTGTACAAACGGGCTCAGTGTGCTGTTTGTGTTAAGATGGAAAACTTTTACATGTTTGATTTTTATGCAAGTCAATTAACTTGTTTTTTATAACTGTAAGGGCTTGCTTTGCAAATAAGATTACTTACCACTATAAATTACGGGAACATAGGGGCCTATTCAGACAAAATGTTACACACCCCTAACCCGTGCACCAGGCTGCATGCCGGCCTTCTGCAGGGGGGCACAGCCAGCCGAGGCAAAGGGGGAGGTGCAGGAGGAGGGAGGGGTTATTTTGGTGCATTCTAAGGGGCCCTTCCAAGAGGGATGCAGGGGGAGTGGGAGGGCCGGGGGTGGGGCCTAGGGACTGAGCCAGAATACCCTCCTCTGTGCTGCTCCCGCAGCCCCAACTCTCCCAGGTTGCGCAGAGCTGGCCAACGCCTCCCCTTACATGGCAACGGAGGAATCTCCGTGGAGGAGGGTGGTTTGTCTGTTTGTGTTTTTTTAATGTTTGCTTCTTGGTGACAGCACATCCCCCTGAAGTTTGAGGTTTGGGGCAGGGCTAAGGCTGGGCTTTATCCTCGCTGTCGTCTTGTCACCCTTCCTGCAACGACGGCCCCGTGCCTCTCCCGGCACTCAGTGGGCCGCCCCCCCCCGTCACGATACAAATGGAGGGGTGGGGGCAGGGCAGAGGGAGGGGGAGAGGAGCAGGCATCCCTGCGGGCTCGGCAGCAGCGGTGAGGCGTGTGGAGGGGCCCCGGCAGGAGCGAGAACCAGGAGAGCCTGTCCTCTGTGCGTGCGCCGTGCAAGGCGCCGCGGTTCCACACGCGAGGTGTTCCGGGAAGTGAAATCGGACTCTTGGCTCTTAGATTCCTTGGTGAGCTTGGATGGGCTCCTTCCTGTTCTGGGTCTCAGGTGCTTTCTCACGTGTGACAGGGAAGCAGAAATTCCTGCCTGGCATACCTCCTAGGGGGATGGTGGCACAGGTGCTTCTAAACACGGGACATTTTGCCCCCCAGCCCCGTGGACATTTGGCAATGCCTAGAGGCATTTTGATGACTACAGCCACGGGCTGGGTACTGGCACCTAGGAGGTGGAGGTCAGGAGTGCTGCCAGGTATCCTACAAGGCACAGGGCGGCTCCCACAGCAAAGAACTGTGTGACCCAAAATGTTGAGAGTGTCGAGTTTGGAAAATTCTTGTGGAATTGCCCTGCTTCTCCGAGGCGTGTGAGGTAAAAGGAGATCCTCTGGGGGGTGGTCCACCTTTGGGACAAGATTTGCTTTACTGAGGAATCAATAGAGTATCTGGTCCCTCAGGAATACAGGGACAGGCCCTTGACAGAAACAATAACGAGATAATTTTCCACACACGAACAGGAGGTTGCAGCGGATTCAGTGCATGGGAATGCATGTCACACTATGAGACCTCACAACAATCTAAGGATGTAGCTAGGGAAATAACAACAACAATGATAATAATCCTAAGGAGGATTAGGATGATCATATTCCTATTCTGCTGAGAAAGAAACTAGGGCTTAAAAATATGAAGTCATGGCGCAGTGGTTGAGAATCTGCCTGCTAATGCAGGGGACACGGGTTCGAGCCCTGGTCTGGGAAGATCCCACATGCCGCGGAGCAACTGGGCCCGTGAGCCACAACTACTGAGCCCGCGTGCCACAACTACTGAGCCCGTGAGCCACAACTACTGAGCCCACAAGCCACAACAACTGAGCCTGCACATCTGGAGCCTGTGCTCTGCAGCAAGAGAGGCCGCGATAGTGAGAGGCCCGCGCACCTCGATGAAGAGTGGCCCCCGCTTGCCACAACTAGAGAAAGCCCTTGCACAGAAACGAAGACCCAACACAGCAAAAATAAATTAATTAATTAATAAACTCCTACCCCCAACATCTTCTTAAAAAAAAAACAGGTATATCTTTAAAATCTATCTATCTATCTATCTATCTATCTATCTATCTATCTATCTCTATATATATATATATGAAGTCACTTGTCTAAAATCACACAGCTAAACCTCCAAGTGCTGGACCCCTCTCACATACTTGGGGAAGGAATCAGGATGCATATGATATTCTCATGAAACAAAGTCAAATGTCATTGTCAAATGTCACTGTTAGGCTTGACTTCGCTGCATTTACAAATACTTCCCAAAGGGAGGCCTTCCTTCTTAACTGCACTCTCCTCCACACACCTTGAGTACTTTGTAGCCACTCTTTTTGGGTCATAGGTCATGGCTTCCATGTCTGTCACCTCTATTGAATTGGGGTCTCTTTGAGCGTAGGGACCATATCTTAATCATCTTGACAGGTCTCTTTGAGCTGCAGTTTCCTCTTCCCGAAAATAGGAACAATGGTTTCCACCTCACCAGGTAGACCTCCGTTAAATGTTTGTGGAACACCTGGATGAAATAAGAACGCTGACTTCCTTTCACGCCCCAGACTCCACGCCCCACCCCTTCACCCTTCCTCCTCACTTGCTTGATGTCACCTTTGGGTGCCAAGTGTCAGAGAAAGCAAAAGATCTGCGGAGAGTGTGAGAAGCGTCATCGCACTCTGAGGGTTTTATCTTATTTTTGAAAGGGTGGCTTATTGGAACTCAGTGGTGTCAAGAGGGACTGGCCTTTGAGAATCCAATTTCCATGACAAATAGGAACCGTAGTGGTGAGATTTCAACCTGCAAATAAATGTCTGCTCTGGCTCTTTGAATCACCCAAGAATCGAATGTCCCTAAAGAGATGAAGATTTAGGCGGCCGCTTGGCTAGCCCACGGAACTGTGAGCGCCCGATATTTGCAGATGGCAAGACTCACACTTGGTCCAGTGTGCTCCCCCCTGCGTCACTCACGATACATGTCCACAGGGTGGAAGCCTCGGAAAACTCACTGGACCTCTTGGCCTTTACTCTGTTCAAGTCGGAGTCTGACATCATTATGCAATTATGTCTAGTCTATTTGCTGGGTGGTTAGAACATATGATAAGAGCTTTGTTCACCAAATCATTAGTGTCTTTGGGGACACACCACTCTTTCATTCATTCATTCTACAAACGTTTCTAGGGTCTTCCGTACAAACAACTGTGTGCCCATGGGCAAACTAACCTCTGTGAGCCTCAGTTTTCTCTTCTGTATAATAGGAATGATGACTCACGTCATAGGGTTAAATGCCCAGTTTCAGGCATATGGTAGCTACTCAGGAAATGATAGTTATTATTATTAGATTCTAGAAAGACGTGAATTTCACAGTATCAGTTAAGGCATAAAAGACATTGAAATAAATTTATTCGGTGACGTACAAACAAGTGTTAACTGTTGGCCCAGCGCATGCTGAGGACTCTAAATATAGCCCCTGAATGATCTTGGAAGGCTCCACAGAGGAGGTGAGACATAAGTCTCAAGCAGAGGACAGCCAAGATCTTAGAGCTTAGAATTAAGATTTAGTCAGTAAGGTCGTCAGTAAGTAAGGTCGCTTTGCCTCCAGCCTGGCACAGTACAGTTACTGTTATTTTCTCATTTTTGAGTTGAAGAAACTAGAAGTAAATGAGCTGAAGGGTCTTATGTCCAAGAGTTAGATACTATCAATACGTTCTTTTCACAGATGAGGAAACTGAGGCATAGAGAAGATAACTCTCCCCCAGCAACGCATCATTAATCAGTGGTAGACCTCAAATGGGACTGCAGGTAGGCTGGCTCCAGAGACTAGGATTGTAACCCCTGGACTCAATGGGATCAGAGGCTCAACTAGTTTTGGAGTCAGACCAACCTGGATTCTAATCTCTGCTCCAGTGCATACTATCTTGTGAACCTGGGAAAGGCACTTAACCTCCTGGGCTCTAGTTTCCTTATCTGGGAACTGGAAATGATGATGATATCCACCCTGTAGGACACTCATAGAATGATAAATACATATGTAAAGAGTTTTGCATAGTTCCTTAGATAGCGTAAATTATACCTCAGATTGTCATAGACTCTTAAAGTTCACAAGAACTTTTGCAAACATGACTGCATGGAATTTGCTCAGATGCCCAATGAGGTATACAGGGGAGAGATTTTTATCTCCCTTCCATGGATGAGAAAGTGAGCCTGGGAGCGAGAGAAGGGTGAAGGGAACTGTTTCAAATTCTCCCATTTATTTAACAAATAACAGCTAAGCAGCTCTTGTATTCCAGCATCCCATTATCTTGAGGGGTATAAAGGATTGACCCCATTTTTCTGGATGAGGAACCGAGACTCAAAGAAACTATATAACTTGTACATGGCTATAGAACCAATCATAAGCAGTACTGAGATTTAAACCAAGGTTTTGCGTGGACCCCAGGCATGCCCGTGGTAGAGTGATTTGCTCCTGGGTCACAAGGCAGAAAAGGGACAGCCAAGGAAGGCTCTCACCCTGGTCTTCCAGCTCCAGGTCTCCTCAGTCACCTCAACGTGTGGATTAGGACTTCAAATAAGTTGGATTCCAAATTCTAAGCAAGAATTGGCTTATGCAAAAGGTTAAAAAGCCAGAACCCCAGAGACAGGAAGTATCACCTTCCTTGATTAAACATAGGAAATCTGCCCATTATGGATAAGATTTGCTGTCTACAGGAAACCTTCCCAGACATAAACTGATCCTATCTTCCAGCCAAAGTGATTTGGAGATGGCTTAACTAAAGAGATTTAAGAAGTAGACCCACCTCCAAGGTAATCAATGAAAGGGGATAACTGACTTTGGGAAGTGCAGTCTACCATGAAAGTCTGTGAGAATGATGGGTGTGGTTCTGTGTTCTGTGCAACCAGAAGGTCTATATGGGTTCTGGAAAAGAGAAGGTGACCAGCAGCCAGAGCTATGGGGCAAGTCCGGGTTTCTCCACTATCAGTTGAATCACTCAACTTCTGTGTGTAAGATGGGAATAACAATTTTTTTTTTTTTTGCCAACACAGGATTATTTGAGACTCTAAAGACATAATGAATGATGAAACTGCATATATAATATCTCTGACACTCTTTTCTTAGGGAAGAGTCATGGAGAATAGTAAAAAGAATTGGAGAGTAAAGGTATTTCTCTGTATCAGCAGCACAGTCCAGAGGGGAGAGGTACAACTTGGTTCTTCGAAAAGAGTAGTGAATCCTGCTTGTGATGTGTTTCACCAGGTCCTGCCTTATAAACATGCTGCTGTTGCTGCTGCTGCTGCTGATGTTATAGCACTTGGCTATCCACGACACACTTCCACGCATGGCTATTATTTTCAATTCCCTGAGTTGACCATGCACTCTCTTACTTTCTGGCCTTTGTACAATGTTGTTACTGCTGCCTGGAATATTTCTCCCCTCTCTTTGCCAGACTAACTACTTATCCTTCAACGTCAGTTCAGGTATCTAGTTTTCAGGGAAATAGTTCCTGACCCATTCTACTCCCAACTTGGGTGAAGAGCCTTTCTGAGTGTTTTCTGATCCCATCACTCATGTTGTAATTGCCTGTTATTTACCTGTATCTTCCCATCCTCATTCCATGACAGCTGGTGTTGACTCTTATTCATCTTTGGATTTCCAGAGCTGCTAGAAAAAGGCTAGGCACGTGGATAATGCTAATGGATATTGCAGTATGCATGAATGAATGAATGAATTTGACTTTTATGACAATTGCATCAGGAAGGTAGATAGGGCTGGAAGACACTGGAGAGATGGCCCAACCCAGCTCTCCACCTCAGATGTAGGAACCAAAACCCCCAAATTAAATAAGAATCCTGAAGGCACTCTGCCTATTAGTGGCAGAGTCACATTAGACACAGCCCTTTGACTGGTTCAAAACTGTTCTTTCTGTTTGTTCTGAGTCTGGTCTCCAGGCAACCTCAGGATGATGTTAGATATTTAGGCACCTTGTTCTTGGGCTGGGAACACTCCAGACAGTAGTCAAGGTTATGTAATGGAAAGGACACTGAGGTTATCCTTGACTCCTTCCCTCTCCCCTTGACTCTCCATGGCCAATCAATCACCAAGACCTGTCAATTTTACCTCCCAAGAAGTTCTTGCATCAACTCTCTCCTCTCCATCCCTCATCTCTCTATGACAAAAGACTACTCAATCTCAGGCCCAGACATTGCCACGTTTTGCTAATTGAGCTCTTCTTCTGATCTACCCTCTACATGATATACAGAACCCTTCAGTGGCTTCCAGTGGACCCTTCCATGATTTCACACGAGAGTCCCCTTCACATGAACCCTTCACTGGCTCCCAGTGGCCTTGGAGAGAGTCCAAATTCCTGAATGTGGACTCCAAGGCCCTCCACTGCACGGCCCCTGACTTCCACCAGTTTTAACTGCCCCGTCATTCCCAGGCACACTCTATGTGAACTGTACTGTATAGAGTTCACCCGGAACTGTATAGAGTTCCCAGTTCACCCGGAACTGTATAGAGTTCCCAGTTCATACCAAGCTATTTCAGATCCCCATGCCTGTGGTCATGTCATTCCCCCTGCCAGCAATGCCTCTTCTCTTTTTGCTTGACTCACTCGTACTCATCCTTTGACTTGCTGAAGCTCCTGGGCTGGACCAAGAGCTCAAACAGCAACACTTGCCCACCTCAAGGTCAGAAACCATTCCTGCTCCATCGCTATAGCTCTAGCACCTGGCTTAGCAGGTACGTAGCAAACGTATGTTGAATTAGACCATACTAAGATTTAAGATAGAAGTTTTAATCCTATCCTCTTATTAGCTGTGTGGTCTTGAGCATATCATTTCCCCTCTTTGGACCTCAGTAGATATATATGATGTAACTACCATGTGTAGACCTGATAAAAAGTTTAATTTCCTCCACTGTGAAATGGATCTAATCTTCAAGATCCCTTCAAATTCTAAATGATATGGTTGCCACATCAATTCCACAGGCACAACATTACCCCACTGTAATATGGGGTAGTATCTAAATGGTGGCTTGGGGTCAGGATCAGTTGTAGCATGATGGCCAAGAAATCAGACTTCACATCAGACGAAGAGGTTGTGAACAACTGATTGGTGTTTTCTTAGAGACTCAGTTTCCTAGTCTGAAAAATTGGTGGTAATAAAAGGCCTACCTTGGGTTGATGGGAAGATGGAGTGGGATACTGTGTGTGATGTGGTGTGTGGACCCTCTCGTGCAGGGTAACTGTAGAGAATGGCTCTTAGTGACCTGTCTCACATGATAGGGTATCGCGAGAGCTGCGAGGTTCAGCGTCTGATTGCTGGTGCAAGGTATGCATTCTGCGATTCCAGACTTACAAGGACTGGGCTCAAATTTTCCATCCGGGGAACTCACCAGCCAAAAAGGCTGGAAAAATAGCTAGCCGCCCTTAGTCATAACATACCACAGGGGCTGAAGACCCCAATTAGCCTCTCCAGTGCCCATGCCTGGGGAAGGCTTGTCTGGCCCAGCCAGAGGATTGGGTTCTTTCACTCTCTCCATCCTAGACAGAGGGTTGTTTTATTTGTTGGTTTTTAAAGTGGAGGTTCTCTAACCTCTTCCCCTTTGCCTCCTCCCTTGGGAAACTGTCCCATGGCCTTTTGGGTGAGGTTAGCCCAGCCCTCCGAATGAGGGATCAGGAATGATCTTGATCAGTCTTGATCAGCAAGACAAGGGGATGGGAGAAACAGCAACTATGCCACCTCCTCGTTGCTGCTGGGGTGTGTTGTCATGGATACCAAATGCAAGGAAGCAAAAGAAGCAGAAGAAAAACAAAAGCCACAGTATGCATGTATGTATATGTCTGTGTGTGTGCATGTGAATGCTTGCACACTCCTGCAGGAGGGCTAAGAGAAAAAGGGAAGGTGGTCATTTTAGAGGAGGCCTGACATTTTAACAATTGGGCTGAAATTGTCCAAGGTGGATTAACGTTTCCATTCACTATAGGAGGTGACCCGTGCATGATGCTACATGGTCAGAACGGGTCCCAGAATCTTGGTTCCTGTCTTTCTTCTTCTCGTTCCTTGCCATTTGCCTCAATCCTATAGAATGCTCTTCTGAAGTGCCCACGTATGGCAGGCCTGGTGCCAGGCTCCTACATTTCTTACTTGCTTTCATCCTTGCTATACCCCTGCAGGGTAGATTTTGCTACTCTTATTGTACAGATGGGGGGAGTTAAGGAGGTTAATGGTGTAGGCTGTGAAGTCAGGACATCTGAGTGAATCCCAGATCTGCCTTTTCCTCACTGTGTAACCTTCCACTGCTGCTGTGTGTCCCAGTACTCTCGTCTGTAAGCAGTAGTACCAGCTCCTAACTTAGGGATGAGGATGCTTAGTGCAGGGCGTGGTAAGTGCCTAATAAATGACTGCTGCTGGCGCTGATTTTTCTCAAGGACAAGCAGTGGGAAAGGAAAAAGTTTTCAATTCATTGTGACTGCACAGCACCTACCAGGAATGGGGCAATAACATTACCATGGTTTCGCTCCTGTCGGGGTCGGAGAAGGACTGACAGGATTAGAGCTCTGTTCTCCGAGCGGGTTGCCAATCCAGATCCCTCTCGTTCTAAAACTTGACCTCTACCTGCTCATCACATTCACCTGACTCAGATGCTGGGCTGATTTTCCCAGCCTGGGGAGGGTCGTGCCTTTGGAAACATTCAGAGGAGTGGCAGTGGCTGGTCTCGGAGAGCCAGACTGTACCTGGCAGGGAGGAGGGGCTCATCCTGGAAACATCCCAGGCACTGTCCCTTCAGCACCTCCATCCCTCTCACACAGCTCTCAGGGCTTTGGAGACTTGAGGAGTGTCTCTCTGACATTGTGGGCTAATAGGTCTAACTATTAACTAAATGCTTCATTCAGGAACACAGAAAAAAAGATAATCACCTTGAGTGTTTTTGAAAAGTGATTTGAATCTTGGGAGGATGGTAATCTGGCATATCATGGGCGTCACTAGGTTCTAGTCCCAGCTCCAGAGCTAACCAGCTTGGTTACTTTGGGCAAGTCTCTGCACCTCTCTGGGCCTTGGTTTCCCCACCTCTAATGTGAGAGGGCTGGAACAATGACAGTCACTTTGCTCTAATGTCCCTTCCGCACTGGTCTTCTATGACTCTGGCCTCAAGTTGCTCCTGGTTTAAATAGGCTGCAGTTCCTCACTGCTCCATCTTTTGTCAAACCTTCTCCTTACAAGACAGCAGCATTTACACAAGAGTATCCCTACCTGGTGTTCACAGGCCTTTCCAGTGAGACACCAGTGATCTCTGGGGTTATCTCTCCCTGCTTTCCTTCTCTGGGTGGGGACAGGCTGAGTGCTCTTTGGAGAAGCACATATTAATAACAGCAACTTGGGTTTGCTCAGGGTTTTAGAGCTTACAAAGGCATTAATATTATCAGTCACACAGCTGGGATAGGGTAAACAGCTTAGGTTCAACTTCAAAGTCTCTACTTTGTCTTTTTTTTCAGTCTCTACTTTTAACAACCCCACATTACCTATGTCTTCAAAAGATCTCCTTAAGTTGAATTTGGAATTAACCGATGTTCATTAAACAAACCAACACATTCTGTTTGGATTTGACTTAAAAAGAAAAAACTGGAAGTCCTTCTCATATCCAGTTACTCAGTTACTCGTTCACCATATGTTTATCAAATGGTTAGTATGTGTCAAGCACTATTTCGGATAACATAGTTGGAAATTAGAGTCAAATACAGCAGCTGCCCTCAAAGCGCTTCGAAATCTGGAGGTAGCCACATGTGGGTTCATCCCAACTTATAAGTGCTGGACTAATGTGGTGAGATGCAGTATGCAAGATTGGAAAGAGCATGGGTTTTGGAGTTTGGATCCTAGTTTTTTAAAATTAATTAATTAATTAATTTTATTTTTTATTTTTTTGCGCTACATGGGCCTCTCACTGTTGTGGTCTCTCCTGTTGTGGAGCACAGGCTCCGGATGTGCAGGCCCAGCAGCCATGGCTCACGGGCCCAGCCACTCCACGGCATGTGGGATCTTCCCGGACCGGGGCACGAACCCGTGTCCCCTGCATCGGCAGGTGGACTCTCAACCACTGAGCCACCAGGGAAGCCCTGAATCCTAGTTTTGAGTCATGGTTTTGCCACTAACTAATTAAGAGTCCGTGGGTAAATCACCAAATGTCTCTGAACCTATCAGTAGTAATATATCACTTAGGATCTCTGTTGGAGTTTAAATGATATAATGCACATAAAGTGCCTAGGACAGTGTCTGTCACACATGTGCAGTTAATACCTATTTATGATTATTATTAATCATCAGCACTGTGGGAGGGCAAAGTATGGCTTGACAATTCCATCCTGGCCGAGGACTGAGGAGGTACCGTGTGGGCTGTGCCCTGAAGTATGAGTAGGTCTTTCCTAGGTGGAATCCTCTTTGGGGTGATGGGGCAAGGGTGGGGCGGGACCATTTCAGGTAGAGCAGATGGCGTAAGAAAAGCGTCAAAGGGCTGACAAGTTCAGGCAGCCATGAACAAGTTGGTGTGGCTGGTTGTTGGGGTTAGGGTACAACAGAAAATGGAAGATGATAGTGGAAGGCAAATTGGGGTATAGACTGTAAAGGACCTTGGGAGCCATGCTAAGGAAGTTAACCATGGTTCTATGGCTAAAGGGGAGACCCTGGAAGTTTGGAGCGTGTGCTAGGGAAATGGCAATGCAAGTGGCAATGTTGAAGATGGGACAAGGCTGGAGGTGGAGAAATTGACTATTAGGGTATTCAAAGGCAAAGACAAGAGATGACAAGGGCCTGAGCTATATATAACCATGGTGAGGATGAGGATGAGAGGATGGACAGAGAGGTAATTCAAGAGGCGTTGGCGGATGCTTTGTTAGTGAGGAGAGGATGCTCACAAGAGGTAGACCAGAGGTTTTTGTGTTTTTTTGACCATATACGTGGGTGAATGGTGGGGCCAGTACTCAGGAATGAGAAAACTGAAAACTGATTAGAAGGTTTAGGAATAATGTTAGGATTCAGCTTGGAACCTGTAGTTGATGTGGTGAAGTCCGGAAGGCAGTTGGCTCTGCAGGGATGGAGCTTAGGAGAGAAGTCTGGCCCAGGGCAGAGATCTGGGTGTTGGCCATCCAGGTGTGGCAGCGCCCACTGTGGGAAGCCCAGGGTTTCTCCTCAGGTAGTTCTATGAAAGGAGAAGAAGAGAGTTGACCAGAACTCTGGGGTGCATCAATCTCCAAGGGTCCAGCCAGAAAGAGGAATCACACTGAACATGTCCCCAGGGGTCCCACTGGGCGGGAGCCACAGCCCAGGGCCTACCTATGGTGCTTGCTTTCTAAGGGAAGAAGGAAGACACAGCAGAGCCCAGGCCCCTGGGCAACGAGCCTTGGAATATGGCCTTTGGGGAAGCTGTCCAACCTTGGGGTGAGAGGCACTTGAGTCCACGGCTTAGTTCCCAGCAGCCCTGCACTTGCGTCAGCATTTCTCCATTTGTCTTGGTCTCTAACTTGAGGTTTGACCTTGACCAGGTCACTTCACCTCTCTGGGCCTCAGCTTCCTCATTTCCACGGTGGTGGTCACAGGTAGACAGATGCTCTTTAAAGCTCTCCATTCCCTGATATTACATGCTGACCCTTCTGGGGGCCTTGGCCCCACCTGGGTATGATTGTCTCTGTCCCTGAAATGAGGTGAGAGTGACACCAGTCAAAACTGTTTCTGGGAGCAAGTCACTTCTGGGTGATCCCTGCCAATAACTAGAAATGAGGAATTTCTAGAATTAAAACAAATTAGGGCTAATTTACCTGGGCTGAATTCCTCTCTCTGTTCATGTGAAACAAATTCCCTGGTTCCCCGACTTCCCTTCATTCTGATTTAACCTTTTCTCTCAGCTTTGCCTTTGGTCACTGGCTTTCCTCCTCATCTACTCTTTGGCTTATAATTTAAACAATAACAGTAAAAGCAACTGGCCATAAACATACAGCCTTTTCATCAGCAGAGAGAAAAAAGAATCCATTGGATTCTTTTCCCCAGGTGTGGACCTTGCAGAAATGAAGACCTGGGCAAGTAGCTTGTCACTGGCTCTGGGTGATAGGGCATTCAGCTTTTGTCCTGACTCTGAGGGGCACTGCACAGGCCCTGGAATTGGGGAGAGGGAAGGAGACCACCATTAGCTGGGCTCCTACACCCCACATGGAGCTACACGTATGGAACACACTAGAACACCCTAACAACCTGGTAAGGTACATGTCATTATGCCCATTTTAGACATGTGGAAACTAAATCTCAGGGAGGTCAAGCTAATAGCCATAGACCAAGATTCAAACCCAGGCTCGTCTCACTCCCAAGTCCAAGAGTCCCTCTCCACCCCCATATCAAACTCCTTTCTCTGGTAGAAAGGTTTTTGCCTCCAGGGCACGTTATTGTACAGCTAAAAATTCTGGCTGTGCCCCCCTGTGCACTTTGAAAGAGATAATGGATGTGAAAGTGGTTTTAAACTGTAAAGCATTAGGTCTGAGTTAGTCATTGTCTAATTTTATTATTCCTTGGGCAGGGAAAGATCAAGTTTTAACTGTCCAGCAGATAAGGTAATCTCTCCCATTTTTAAGGATTTCAGATATGGGGAAAGGTGACTCTTCCACCCACGCCTGAAGAGTCTTAGAATTTTCTCCATGGAATCACTCAATGCTATCTAGCTCCTGTTGGGAAAGCCATGTTTTTGGGGTGGATTCCCTTTTACTGGGATCGTCCTTGATTTGCTAAAAGAGTTTATCTGGCAACTTAGCTATCCTTCCCCACATACTCCAGTGAGCAGGGACCTTGGGCATCAGTAGCCTGGGAGTCGCCATAATCTCCAGAACTGATAGCATCATCTGAACAGCCCTGGCTCTCTGCTCTGTATCAAACACTGGGGCACATTCTTAAATTTTCCTTGGATCACTATTTAACTGGAGCTGAACTTTGAACTCCTAGTATCCTCAGAGTCCAAGAGATATATATATATATATATATATATATATATATATATATATATACACACATATATATATATATGGAGAGAGAGAGAGAGAGAGAGAGAGAGAGAGAGAGAGAGAGTTTGTATGGGCCCCAAACTGCACCAGTGCCCAGGAATACCATGGTGAGCAAAATGGCGGGAGGTGACAGTCTACTGGAACAGACAGAGCATGCAAATAACTGCAGATTATAAATACTAATGCAAGTTGTGACATATCCGATGAAGAAAAAGTCCTGAGAGCTGAGAGAGCACGGATAGAGGGATCTGACCTGCTTTACGTAGGAATGGGATCTAAAGGACAGGGTGGCATTTAGGGGTCCTGGTGGCAGAGAAGGCATACCAGACTGAAGGTTTAGCATGTGCAAAGGCCCTGAAGCAGCAGCGAGCTCAGTGTGTGAGTGAACACACATGAAAGACTGGGTGGCTGGAACACAGAGGCAGGGGGAGAGGGGCCTCAGTCGGGTAAGGATTCTGGCCTTTATCCTCAGAGTGATGGGAAGCCATTGAGAAGTTTTAAGCAGGGGAGTGACAAGACCACATGTGTGTCTTAAGGTCACTTGGGCAACAGCGTGGAGAATGGATTGGAGCTGGGGCGAGCATAGAATCAGGGAGACTGGCTGGGATTATGAACTCAGAGAGCACTAACCCCCTCTGCTTCTCCCAGCAGCCCAGCAGAGAGCTGAGCGCTGTTTGGATCTTGGCTCCACCACCAGCTAGCTGTGCAATGTAGGGCGAATCACTTAAGCTTCCTGTTTTCCCCACATTGCCACATCTGTAAAATGGGGGAAGAACTATTTCCCTTGCTTGACTAATTTTTTTCCCTTAATTGAATAAACTGAACACCAGTCGAGAATCCTTTACAACCTGGGCTGGGAAGAGGTTGCCAAAACCAGTCGCTGCAGGGCCTGTTTGACTTGGCAGCTGCAGACCACCTTATCTGCCTTACCCTTATTCCACAGACCTACTGCTCAGTCTGCAGATGTGTGGTTGGTTTCCTGAGCCCAATCCCAACCAGGGAGAAATAGCAGCAGCTGGATGTCCCATTACTGATGGCACCAGCTACTCCTGCTGCCACCATCTAGAATGGGCTCTGTGAGCATCTGTCCTTTCCTCAACCTCTGTGAGCTTCAGCCTTCCTATCAGTAAAACAAGCCTATGCACACTGATCCTTCCAGGCGATATTTGTGAAGCGCTGCTACTGGTCAGGGACTAGGCTCTGGGGACATTCAGACAGACCTATTTCCTGCCCTTGGGGGTGTTCACGTCTCATTGCACATGAAATTATGGACATGAAAGTGCTTTTAAAATTCGAACACTGTTTATACTTAGAACAACTCTAAAGGGAGGGTTGAACTGGAAATATGGAGATTTTGCTTCTGGCGCTAGCTCTATTCCAAAGTAACTGGACCTGAAACAAGTCCATTGACGTTGAGTTGACAAGCCTTAGCTTCTTCAGTCAAATGAAGGAGTGAAATTTAAGGCCATCCCACTTTATATGTTGTAATTCTATCTATCCTTGAAATCTGAATCCTTTTCCCAAATTCTGTAGCTGATTTCCTTTAGGACTTCCCTTTTTCCTTATTTCAAAGACTCAAAACTTGCTCTTGACTTTCAGTCTGCTACTTCTATGGAATCCAGGAGCCTCAAATGCATAACGCCTACAGTGGTTCTGGCAGGGAATATAATGGGTGAAGCATGCCGCAGGGAAAGGTGAGGACTGTGGCAAAGGAGAGGGGGCTTGTGCCATTTAAAGGGGAGAGCTTCTTCTCAGCTCCAACAAATTATTCTTTTAGACAAAGAGGCAGGCTGGATCCAAGTTCCATTTTCCTTTAGAACATCTCAGGTTTGTCCTTTTCCCTCCCTTCCCCCCTGATCACACTGTCCTCCAAAGATAGACAGTAGCAGTCTCTTATGTGGTCTTCCAGCCTGCAGTTTTACCTTTCTAATCTTCTTTTACACAAACCTAAGCCAGAAGCATCTTCCCACTTCATCCCTTCCTCAGGAAACTACAATGGCTCCCTGTGGACCCCAAGTCAGTTCACTGCACTTTACCTAGGATTTACTGAACACTTACCAGGACAGGCACTGTACTGGATGCTGTGGAGACTAGGCACATGAGTTACAATAAACAATTCTGTCACTTAAAAATCTCATGGACTGGGACAGGATTTAACGTTTGTGTTACTGACCTTAGAATCTGATGAAAACGACAGACTTTCCTCCCAGAAAAGAAGTACGCATATAAGTAACTGCAAATTATAAATACGAACTACAGGGCTTCCCTGGTGGCGCAGTGGTTGAGAATCTGCCTGCTAATGCAGGGGACACGGGTTCGAGCCCTGGTCTGGGAGGATCCCACATGCCGCGGAGCAACTAGGCTCGTGAGCCACAACTACTGAGCCTGTGCGTCTGGAGCCTGTGCTCCGCAACGAGAGAGGCTGCGATAGTGAGAGGCCCGTGCACCGTGATGAAGAGTGGCCCCCGCTTGCCACAACTAGAGAAAGCCCACGCCCAGAAACGAAGACCCAACACAGCAAAAATAAATAAATAAATTAATAAACTCCTACCCCCGACATCTAAAAAAAAAAAAAAAAAAAAAGAAGAAAGAAAGAAAGATACTGGGAAAAGCATTTAAAATAAATAAATAAATACGAACTACAGACTGTGACACATCCTATGAAGAAAAAGTCCTGAGAGCCAAGAGAGCATGGATAGAGAGACCCGACCTGCTTTCCAACCTGGACACCCATCTTCTAAGCACCACAGGTTAAGAACCCCCTTCCTCAAGGAAGTGCAGCGCTGAGGGCTAAGTGTGATGGAGAGAAAGGGGATGATTCATTCCAGCCAAGGAAGCCCTAACGGAGGAGACATGATGCCCCTTTGAAATCACACAATCCTGGATTTGAGCTTCCACTCACCAGATGTGTGTCCTTGGGCCAGTTATTTAACCTCTCTGAGCCTCGATTTCCTCATCTGTATAATGGCAATAATGCTCCTCATTTCACAATGAAGATGAATTAATCAACATGAAACACCGGCTGGTAGCATCACTCAAGGAGTGCCAGCACCTTCTTTGCCCCTTGGCCTCTCCCAGGTTTGCCTGTGCTCCTTTCTTCATATCACTGTCAAATGCAAATACATTTGGCTTTATCAGGACACTTCTGTCTGCTGGGAAAAATCCTACTGCTTCCAAGCCACGCTTGTTTATCCCTTGCCCTCTTTCTTTTGCCCTGTCTCTACCATTCATTCATTTATCCATTCACTCACTCATCTTGATTATAGACTGAAATATTCTCCAGGCTTCTCAGATTCCTCTCTCTTCTGGACGAGCCTAGAACCTCCCTGTGTGTGTGTAGGGGAGAGGTGGGGGTAGGAGGAAGCTCTTCCATCTTAGATTCCTCTTCGGTGCATGGCCCCTTGCAGGCCTGAAACATCAGGGGTCTTTCTGACGTCTCTCTCAGTCCCCACATCCAATCAGTCACCAAGTCCTCTTCAGGCTTCTGGCAAATGAGCTTTGTGTTAATTGGCTTTGATGTTTCTCAGGTTCAGCTCTTATTGATTCTTTCTGGACCTCAGCAATTTCCTCCTTAATGAATTTCCCAGGAGCCGTTATCCCATTTCCAATCCATCCTGGATGCTGGCACCAAACTTATATTGAAAATGGCTGTACTTTTTTATTTTTGTGTCTGGGGCATACAACACAGAGCCTAGCCTATAGAAAGTGATTGTGGTAGATTAAAGATGGCCCCTGATTCTTTGCTATTGCTTCCATTGAGGGGTGATGTCTAATTCCCTTCCCTTTGAATCTGGGCTGGTCTTAGACACTTGCTTAACCAACAGACTACAGCAGAAACAAGGTCATGGGACTTCTGAGGCGATTTCATAAGGAGTCTTGCAGCTTCCATCTCAATCTCTTGGAATGCCTTCTCTTAGAGTCATGGGCTGCCATGTAGGAAGTCCAACTGTTCTGAAGCCACCAGGCTGTGAGAAGACCCAAGCCACATGGAGAAGCCACTTGTAGGAACGCTAGTCAACAGGTCAGCAGAGCTCCCAGCTGACAGCGAGGGGCTAGAAGCCATTTTGGGAGTGGATCTCCAGCACTCAGCGAACCCCATGAGTATCAGAGATGAACTGCCCATCTGAGCCTTTCCCAGATTCCTGACCCGCAGAATCATGAGCAAAGTAAAATGGTTATTTGAAGATTGTTAGTTTTGGTGTAGCTCGTTGCATACCAGTAATAACCAGAAGAGTGCTCAAAAACTTTCTGTTGAATGAATAAATAATTCCTTTGCAGTAGTGCACTAATGGTGTCCCTGTCCTCTTCGAGAGCTCTTCATGGCTCCCTATTGCCTGAGCAGTAACGTTTTGTGCCCTTAGTTGGCGTTCGAGGTCCTCCATAATTCGTCTTCAGCCTGCTTTGCAGACCTTATTGCCCACTGTCACTTGGTGTGGATCCATCCTATACTAAAGTTGGTTCGAGCTGTGTCCCAAACACGCAAATACTTTTCCAACATCATGTCTTTGCTTATACAGACTGCTTTCTCCACCTAAATGCCCTTTCCTCCCATAAACCCACCTCAGTAGGTCCACAGTCAATTTGTCCTTAGAGATGTGAGTCAGATGCCTCCTCTGGCTTCCCAGGCCAGCAGGGAGCCCTCCTCTTTCGGGCCCAGGTTTGTCTGCTGGTTTATTTAACTCCTCTTTCAGCACTCACCCTCTTCTTCATTCCTTACCTCCTCTATTGCATTGTAAGCTCCTTGTGTTTGGGGAGGGGGTGAGGGAGAGAGGTTCTGGCACATAACAGGGTGCCCAGAAATGTTCTGTGTGGCTTCCCAGGCACGAATCCCTACAGAGCTTGAGTTGAGACTGGACAGCACGTAATGTGGCACATGGTGTCTCCCAAGCCAGGTGTACCTGTGGTTGAAGGGAGGAAGGGTATTTAGAAGAAACATAGGCTCTAGCATAAGCTCAGATTTTGAGCCATAACCGTGTCACTTACTGTGTGGCTTTGGGTGAAACGCTTAAACTCTCTGAGCCCCAGTTTCCTTATTTGGGAACTCGAGACTTCGGATGAGCATGTGTATAAATGTGCTCAGCGCTTGGCACACTGCAAGCCATTAATAATTGCTTGCTGAATAGATGCAACAGAATGGTTGGTCAGCTTCCTGATGATCAGTTACAATTATGTCAGTTTGGGAGAGAACTTTCCTTCAACACCCCTCCCCCCCGCCAATAAATAAATATTGGAAAAAAACAAACAAACAAAGAAAAAGAGAACAGTGAAGAGGCACAATGGAGACCACCTAGCTACCCCCAACTATATTTATCTGTGTAATCTTCAGCAAGTCCCCACTGAGGTCTCAGTCTTCTCATCCGTACATTGAGCGGTGGTCATTGGAGTCTAAGCTCCCCTCCAGCTCTGACATTCCAAGGGCATTAAAGAAAAAGGATGAATCACCCCTTCAAAATACCAGTATGGGCGGGCCCCTCCCCCGGTCTTCCCCATCCAGCACAGCCAAGAGCTCTTAATACACAGCCAGCTCCCTCTTGCAGCTGCCACCAAACTTCAACCCCCTTTCCCAGGAGTCTCAGAAGCAAGACTGATAATGGAGCCCTGGCCTTCTCCATCTCAACAGGGAACCAGAGCCCATTCCCAGACTCTGGGGGCCAGAGGGTCCTCCCCTAAGGGGGCTGGCTTTCTGTGGACATTTGGCCTCCGTATGCTTGTGCATCAAGTGTCAGGATGCTGGAAGGGCAGGAGGAAGGAAAAAAAAGGGAAGAGTTGAAAATAGAGGGTTGATGAGTGAATTCCTGCAATCAGGGCAGCAGGGCTGGGGTGCTGGGAAACCGTGCCTTTCTCCTCCAGGATTTTGAACGAGTCGATGTGTCTGTATCAGTAATGGTTATAAATCTCCATTCGGGGGACGCGTGGTCCCTCAGCAGCTGCCTAAGTTCATAGACACAGGCTGTCAAAGCCTCAGACGACACCAAGATCAATTTTCCTCCTTACAGGAGATGGGCACTAGGTGACCGCGGAGGGCAGTTTTCTTGCCTCTCTGCCCAGAGCTCTTTACTCCTTTCCGCGTTGATGCCATATTATTAGTATTACCAACATTAATAATCATGGAGATGTAACCGACTGCGCATTAGTCGCAACGTTCCAGGAGCCAGCACCTCCTTCGCTCCCTTGTGGGACTGGCTGGGTCCTGCTGGGTCCTCCCTCCGTGTCCGGAACGGCCCTTTGAGGCTGTCTGTCCGGTGGTCTGTCTATTGCCGGTCACGTCTGCAGCCCGGGTCCTCCTAGCTCCCGCGGGCTCCCGCTCTGAAAGCCGAGAAGCTCGCCGGCTGCGAGCGGGTTTTCCAAGCGGGCAGGGGTGGGGAGGAGGGGTGGGGAGGAGGGGCGGCGGGCGGAGGGAGGAGGGGGCGTCGCGGAGGGGAAGACCTCGCATTGTAATCCGGTGACACTGCCAACATGGGGGTGGGGGGCGCTGGCCTCGGCGCGCTCTCCGAGTTTTGGCTGCCCGCCCAGCTGGGAATAACTCTCTTCGCATAATTCGCGTGTTTACCAGGCATGAAAGTTCTTGCTTTCGGCTCCCCCCACCCCCCGTAAGCCCCCTCCCCTTCCCCTCGCAAGTGAAACTCTGTCTAAAAAAATATTGGCCCGCGGCACAGAAAGTTTTGCATAAATTCATAAGTGATGAATGGCTGATTTTAACGTTATTTGGGTATTTGTCAGAACTTAACAAATATACATGGGGACGGCGGTTCATAAACTTAAACATCTCAATATCCCCTTTCTTCTGGAAATAAATTACGTTTGTTTGCCCGGCTCGGAGTCTTAAGGTAGCCGCGACATTGGGAATATTTTAAAAGCCATCATCCATCGAGCATGTCTCCCAGGCGCCAGGAAGATTAAATGAAAGAATCATAAGATGGAGGTCTTTAACTTTTAATCCTTTTACAATGAAGCCTCAGATAGTCGCGGGGGCAGGGTGCCCTCTCTGGGGGGAATAATGCCGTTACTCCGCGGCTCCCAGTTAATGAATACCCTCACGTCTGTCCCACGGCTGACGGAGGCAGCGCCGGGGAGGGGGCTCCGGCTCCCGAGCCAGGCTATTGAAATGAGGAGCCACCGAGGCTGCGTCGGGAGGGAAGAAAGCGCCCGGCTGGAGGGACAGGGCGGGCGGGGCCGGGGGCACTGAGACTGCGCCGGGGACCCAGCGCAGGTTTGAAATAATTAGCATAGATTCCCCGGGACTCCGGACTCGGGGTGGGAGGGACGCCGGGAGGGAGGCGCGGGGAGGCGGCAGGGGGGTGGGGAGGGAGCAAAGGAGAGCGACTTTGGAGCCCAAGATAAATAAAAGGAGCGCTGAGCGGTGTCAGGAAGCCGGCCCACGTGGAGCTGCGCGGATGGGCGCCACCGCGGACTGAGGCGGAGGGACGCACGCGAGTCCAGAGCTGGCCCCGAGGAGCCGGCTTTCTGGGGGGTGGGGTGGGGGCGAGGTCTTGCACGTCCCTTTAAGGGGTAACACGTCTGTTGCCCCTACGTAACCCAAAGCTCAAAGCTCCAGATTCTGATTTCTCCTCCCTCCCCCACCCGCAAGTGGAGTAAGTGTCTAGGGAGGGGGGCACACCCGCTTCCCAACTGCAGATCCCAGTGGTGGCATTTTTCACCCAAATTCGGACTCCTCTGAAATCCTGACCCTCTGAGCCCTCCTTAGGTCCCAGGGGAGGGGGGAGGTGAGTGTCAAATCTCCCAGCTATCACCAGCAATTCTGGCTGAGGGCCTGGCATTTCGGGGGCTCAGACCTGCAGGATCCCTGAGGTTGCGTTGATTCCAAGGGATCGCCTCAGCTAGCACCACCACAGCTTCCGGGAGTGCCAAGGGTTAACGCGGGCTGGATATTGAGGTGGGGGGGGGGGGGTGCGCGAGGCGGGAGGGGTGTCGGGATCTGGGTGGGCGCGCTCTGATCTCCCCCCCCCATTCCTCGGGGGTCAAGTTTCAGCGGCACTCCGCCCCCAGGGTAGGTGTGAAAGACACGTGTCCCCATTGTGAAGGGCCTGTCAGGCAGGACAAAGCGGCCGCCCACCCTCCCTCCCGCCCCTCGGCCCAGCCTGGGGTCAGCTCCAGGGGGCCGGCTGGGTGTCGAGGTCACGATGGGCCCGAGCTTTGGTGACACAGGGAGAAAAAGCTGGGAGACTGGGCGGAGGCCACGTGATGCTCAAGTGAGGAGTTTGAGAATAGCTCCCCCCCGCCCCAAGAAAAACTGAGCGCTCACTTCCATCACACCAGAAGACGGGATGAGCCCCTTCTCCCAACAGGCATAGTAAGTAAGCACAGCGGCACCCCCAACCCGCCCCTCCCACCCCTCACCCCCCCATCAATCACCAACACAGAGAATCGCAGTGTCGAGCGCAGTCGATTTTAGTGGTTTTCTTTAATCCTGCTCTGCACTTCTTTCTCCTTTACTACACGGGATATTATAAAGAATAAATAGCAGATACTCTTAATTTACAATGATTAGTCATTCCATTTGTTCTCTATATTTACAATAACTGTAAAATAACATTGAACTCTATAGCTTCTTCGAGGTCCAAGGAAAACCAAAACACTTTCCGAAGAATGGAAAATGGCTTTTTAAAAGTCCTGCTACAAAAGTTCTCCCCTCTCTTTGTACTTTAAGAAAAAATAACATTTCCCCCCTGCTTCGCCATGCGAAGGGCACTGGAATATAAATAGCAGGTTAACATTATTAGCAACAACCGGAATAAGTCTCTCTTTCCTCTGTTCTTTTTTTTCCTTTTGCTTAAAAAAATTTTAAAAATACAGTAGAAGCCGGTAACTTTTAACGTATAATACTGACCTTTTAATAAGTAAATTAAAACTGGGACCGTATATACATACACATATACATTCCTACACAGTTAAACAGTGCATTACATGAGCCAGAAAGCTAGGTCTCTGTAGCCGGAAAAAAAAAAAAAAAAAAAAAAAAAGTTCATTGAATCCCCTCGCGAGAGGGTGGTGGAACTGGTTGGAGACTGTGCGGGGGGCGTCGGTGGGGATCGATCAAGTGTCCGGGTGCGGGCAGGGGGCCCTGAGTTCTAGCATGAGCACTTGCACTCGGAAATGATGGGGTACTGGATGGGAATCCAGCCGCAGCGCTGGCCCCCGCGCCGCTGACAGCGCCACCGCAGCACCGTGAGGTGCACGGACTTGGACGGCTTGCACACCATGCCCTCTGGCACGGAGCACGAGCGCTTGCTGAAGCAGCTGCCCACCTTCACGTAGCGCGGCCAGAAGCGGCTGCCCAGGTCGTTCCAGGCGTACAGCACCGGGCAAAAGGTCTGCGACCACAGCCACATCTGTAACTTCCTCCGCAGCTTCTTGCTCAGGCGCTGCTTCTTGCCCGGGGCCAAGCCCTCGGAGAACTCCAGCCCTTTGATCTCGCTCGGCATGGCCCCCGACGGCCGCTGCCGCAGCAGCTGGTCCAGCTCCGCCAGGTCCTCGGCGCCCCCGGCCGCCACCCCGCCCCCGCCGGGCCGGTCCTCGGGGGGAGAGGTGGCCATGAAGCCCGGGTCGTAGTGGCCCCCGAGCAGCGAGCGCAGAAGCGTCTCGTTCAGATCCTTCTCCTTGGGGTCAAAGATAGGGTCCGGGTGTTCGATGAGGTCCACCAGGGGCAGGTTGTCGCTGGGCGCCGGGCGGATGTGGAGATAGTGCTGGCCGCCGGCCGGTGCCGCCCGCAGCCCCAGGACCACCACCAGGGCGTAGAGGGTGACCCCCAGGCTGGGGCAGCGCTCCATGCCTCCGGCGCGCGCCCGGGGCTGCTGCTTCGTCCCGCGTCCCCGGAGGAGAGCACGCCGAGCCCGCGGCGCCGCCGCGCTCCCCCGTCTCTCCGGAGGCGGCTCACCCGAGGCTGGGCAGGCGCAGGGCCGGCAGCATGAGTCGCCGGCAGAGCCCTTCGCGCGGCGCCGGCTCCCACCGGGGCGGAAAAAACGCACGCAAGTTGGCCGCCACTCCTCTCCCAGGTCTACTCGGGAAGGCGGCCGCGGCGGGGCATCCGAAATTGCTCCAGGGCAACCGCGGGCGCTGGGGGCGCCGGCTGCTCGCTGCCTTCCCGGGCTGGCGGCGGCGCAGGGCGCGTGGACTGGCCGCTCTCCCCGCCTCCTCCTCTAGCTGCTCGTCGTCCGGCCGCTCTGTGCAGCGCCGCGGGCCGAGCCGGTCCTAGGGGCACTTCCCTCCGCCTGCTCGGGGCTCCGCGGCCGTCTCTGCCCGGCGGACTCCAGCGGCGGCGGCGGCGGCGGCGTCCGCGCACGTTGGCACCGGTTTGTCTGTCTCGCAGGGTCCAAGCCTTTAAATTTCCTGCACTTTCAGCTCCATCACCATGGAAACCACTGACTCTCTCGGCGTTGCCCCCTCCCCCTTCTTCCCCCCAAACAACAACCCCACCCCCCACTTCTCCACCCCCGAGGAGCCGGAGCCGCACAGGCTCCGGGGGAAGCCGCCTGCACTCGCCGCGGAGGCGGCGGCGGCGGCTTCGGCTTCGGCAGCGCCCGGGCTGTGCCCCGCCGGACCCAGATGCCCCGGGAAGCCGACAGTCCGGCTGCCCGCCGGAGCTCACAGGCGGCGGCGGCGGCGGCGGCGGCGGCGGCAGCGGCGGTGGCGGCGGCGGTGGCGCTTTGGCAGGTCTCCGCGCAATTTTCTCTCTCCCCCACCACCCACCCCCCTTCTCCTCCTCCTGCAAAATGCACCGCCCCCCTCCTTTCTCCTGGGGCTCTAGGCGCCCCGCCAGGGCCGGTCCTGGGGAAAGCTCGCGGCGGCGCTGGAGCCGGGCTGGAGGGTGCAGGGCCGGTTTTGGGGGGTGCTCGAGGTGGGCCTGGGAGGATTCCCACTAGCTGGGTACTCTGCGCCGGTAAGGGAGCTGCGGGGAGGTGCTGGAGGCTCGTTTCTTGGTGCAGTTCGGTGCAAGGAATTTCTCCATGTGCATGGAGCTTTTTCCCCGGGCGCGTCTCGCCTTCCTCTCTCCCAGGCTCGGTCTAAGTCCCCTGCCCCTCCCCCCAGCGCGCGCGCACACAGACACACAGACACACACACACACAGACACACACAGACACACACACACACACACACAGACACACACACACACACACACACACACACACACACACACACTCTGCGCCGGAGGAGTCCGGGAGCCGCAGCGTTGCGCAGCGTGATGTAATTCCTAGGAAGCTGTTACCCGGGCCCACAAGGGGGGTCCGCTCCTCACCCTCCTCCTCCTCCTCCTCGGCCGGGTCTTGCACCCGGAGTGGCCGAGCTGCAGGGGCGCGTCCGCCTTGCCTGCGGCTCCCCTAGCCGGCCTGGCTCCGCGTAGCTGCCGCTCGGCTCCCTGGGGGCGGCGCGCCCTCTGCTGGCCCGCAGCAAGCCCTGCACCCTGCGCTGGCGGGGCGGCCCTGCGAGGTGGGTTTGTCTGCTGTCCGGTCTGTCCGGCTCAGTTTCTGCTCTTGTGTCCGTGTCACTGTGTATGTGTGCGTAGGTACTTGTGTGCGTACGTACCTGTGTGCGTGTGGGTGCGTGCGCGCTGACGGGCCTGTTCTGGCTCTTCAAAGATGAACTGGCAGTAGGGGACCTGAGACCTGGCAGGGCTCCGTCCAGATAAAACTACGTTAACCTCGGACAAGTCACTTTTGTAGCACCACACACCTTACTTTCTGCATTAGTGACGTAACTACATTACTCCTCCAGTTCTACCTTTCTGTGATTCTGAATAAACCTTCATGATGCTTTCTCTTCCAGAAGCAGTTTGCTTTTGATGGTAGATGGATATCGAAATGACACTTAACGGTTAATTTTCCTGTGGATGAGGAGCTGAATCCAAGCTTCAAAACTCAAACTCAGTTTCCTCTGTGGTGGATGTGATTGGAGTCTGGAAAAAGCTGGAGAAGAGAGACTTGGTGTGGATGACTCAAGCATTCACAGCGTTCCACAGAGTGGAGTTAGGAGGTCTCGTTGTGACGGCCTAAATCACTCTAGTTTCTTTCCCCAAAGATCTGGTTTTTCCTTTCAACCTGTGCTCTCCCACCCCACCCCCACCCAACACACAGAGACATTTATCATCTGTCTAAGGAAGCAAACACACTTTGTTTCATGGCACAGTCTTTCTGCAAAACGCCAGCATTTGAGAGAGATGGCCAGTTTCAGCTGAAAACCTTTTCTTAAACTTTCGAGTCTAGACAGTATCTAGAATTAGACAATTAAGGTAATGCCTACAAGAAAATCTCGCTTTAATGAATATGGGAGATAAGAACAACCAATTGGTTGTTTGAATTGCACCGATTCTGAAATAATGTGGGACTAGACCCCAGCACACAGTAGGCTCTTAAACAGTACTCCTTTCTTTTTGAGCTGCTTTAGGGGGCTTGGCACTGCTTTATTTTCTTAGGAAGATTAAATGTTCCAGAGCAGTTCTGCCACTGCTGTGAATTAACTAAGAGGATAATTTTTCAGTAAAGAGTTCAAAAGGCTAAATTCTAGCCCACCTCTCCTGAGGTGGTGGGTTCCACTGAGTGACATTCTCTTGTGCTGTTTTCTATTCCATCAATCTCCTCTCCTTTCCTTCAAATCACCTAGTTTTGTTTGAAAACCAGATCCTTCAGTCCTTTATTTAGGCGGAGTAGAATGAAAACAAACCACGTTAGACAATAGATTGGGTGACCTGTTTATAGAGTGTCCGCTGGGTGAACACCGTGGGAGGGGGGAAATGCAAAGGAGAAAGAAGTCACAATCGATTGCTACCATCCAAGACATTGCAGTTCAGTTAAAGGGAATATGACAAGTGTATGAAGAAAACATTAAAAGGGTGTGTAAGAAAACATCTATAAATTCCCCTAATAGCATAGACCGGTGTCTCACAACCATTTTTGGTAAATATTACAACTTCATGCTATCCTTTGAATGTTTGAAATTTTATAGTACATTATGGGGACCCCAAAAAGCCAAAACAAGTATAATATAAGCTATACTCTGCTCAAACCACACTTACTCTTCTTCACTGTGGGGTTCTGAAATGCCCCTCTTGGGGAGCCTGCAGTCAGTCCCCCACTCCCTGCCACACTAGGGTAGCTCACACACTTAGGTACTGTGTGAATCTCTGGGAATGCTGTTTGTCAGAGACTAAGCAGTACTAATACCCTAATGGTAGAACTGAGATTTAGCTGGGCTTGATGAAGAAGAAGGATATATTTATCTGAGTAGGGAGAGGAGGATATTTGAGTCTGCATAAAGAGGGGAAGCACACCATATCAGGGAACAGCCAAAAGATCTGGGGTGTGGGGAATGAGGGAGTAAATGTCATAAACGGGGAAGCTCAACACAAAGACAACCTTTGGACCAGGTGGACCTTGGTTGGAAGTCTGGTCCTGCCACTCACCAGCTGGGCTACCCTCTCAACATAGGCATCTTAACTCCAAACTTTCATTTCCTCATCTGTAAAACGGGGCTAACACACACCCCTCAGAACTGTGTTATACGTGGGAGATAAAGGATGCTGTGCTTAGCACAGCACCCAGGGCAGAGCATATAGTGGACAATAGACTTTCAACACGTGTTAGTTCTTCCAGGAGCTCCATCACCCTCCATTGGCCCACCGTCTTTGATTTGAGCCAGAGGGGCTCGAAGGGATTGCGATGCCTGTTGGAATCACCTCCAACACCTTTGGGCCTGCTTTCTGTCTGCTCAGCATGTGTAATTGAGCTATTCTCCGTGGCTGCTGGTCTTCAGGAGTTTAGGGGAGGGGGACTGAAATGTCTTGGGGGACACTCAACAGGCAACCCCTTTCAGTGCTTCTGCCGCTCTACTGAAGAGGGAGCTTGACAAGCGGGACAAAGAGGGTGTAGTTATTCCAAAGGAAGCTGTGGGGCGGGTGGGGCGGGAGATGGGCCAAAGGTGGGATGGTGATCCGCTCAGCTCTCTGATCAGGTCCTCCCAGGGGGTGGGGTGAGGCGGGGAGCAGTTGGATGTCAGTGGGGATTGGCCAGGGGCTCGGGCCTTGGCAGCCTATGTGGGAAGAGTCTAGCGGACGAAGTGACTCTAGGTCCATTCTTGGTTATCTGCATCCCAGGATTCCGTCCCTGCAAGGTACTCTGTCAAGGGAAACGGAAGCAGTCTTTTGAACCGTGGCTTCGGCAACTCCAGGTGAAGGCAAGAGGACCTTATGCATCCTGAGGGCACGTATGCATCTTTTCTTATTTTCAGCTGATTCTCAGAACAATTCAACAATCTTGGTTTTTTTGGCCCTGGAAGCATAGACCTGAGGCAGCTTTGGGTGATGTGCAAAGGACATGGGGCTTGACTTTGGAAAACCCGAAACCTAGCAGCTGTGTGACCTCGGGTGGGTCACTTTACCTCTCTGGGGCCCCGTGACACAGAGAGGTCAAGGGAGCACGAGGCACCACAAAGGAGAAGACATGACAGTGGCCATCTTTGAGGCCCCGGATCATCCCAGGCACATGAAAATTGTGTCACCCTCTGATTCTGACTGTCTCTTGGGTCCCATAAATGTCGAATTTGATGGACTTCCTCTCAATGAGACCCAAAATGGCATTTTTGGACTTGACCCAACTTAGCAAAGTGAGGAAAAGTCAGCCACAAGGCTTGTCACTTTCCTCTCCTGACTGCGGAAGGAATGGGACAGTGGAGGCTTCTAGGGCGGGAGGGTGGTGGGCTCCCCATAGCCTGCGGGAGGCTGTGGGAAACCTGGCCAGTTCAGGACTCACAGCCAGGGTGGAGGCCAGTGCAGTTTCACCATAGGGTCTGAGTTCTTGAGTGTGATTTTTTTGGTGATGGGATTCCAGTTATAACAGTGAAGTTCTAACCAGCATAGGAAGCGGGAATAGAAGGCGAGAAAGAGGGGAGAATGGGAGGGAGATGCCTCTAAATCGTGGGCTGGGGTGGGGAAATGGGTAAACAAATGGGAAATACATTTCCAGAGATAGAGACAAAGCTAAAGGCCGAAGGAGGCAAGCGCTTTGCTCCAGCCCTGACAGCCCCTTCCCTTCCCCAGTCTGGCTCCCTCTCCGCCCGCGGCCCCCGCCCCGCCCGCCCGGCTCCACGCTGGGGAACGGGAGCGACTCTGGAGCCCGGTGGCTCATTCATCTCCTGATAAACTGTTTATCTGAGTTTTAACGAGGGCGCCTCTCTTCCAGCCCTGGAGACAGAAGCCTCCTCATGTTTAGCCTGCCCTGGTGTGGGGGGCCTGGGGGTGGGTGGAGGCAACGCTGGCAGGCCCATCTTCTGCCCTTGCGGCGTTGCCAGCACGCGCTGCCTCGGCCTCGGCCTTCAGCTCTCCTGGCTTGATGTTGCCTTTCCTGGTCTGGGGTCTGGGTCTCTCTGGGCTCGAGGTTCTCATCTGGAAAGGCAATCTTTTTATCATTTCTCTCCATTCACTCGTGTGCGGGCGCGCACGCGAGCGCGCGCGCGCACACACACACACACACACACACACACACACTCCCTCTCTAAACACATACATACGTAAATACATACATTTAAAAATCAAGGGACTTCCCTGGGGGTCCAGTGGAAGACTCCCCTTTCCAATGCAGGGGGTGCGGGTTCAATCCCTGGTCGGGGAGCTAAGATCCCAGTACCTCGTGGCCAAAAAACCAAAACATAAAACCGAAGCAGTATTGTAACAAATTCAGTAAAGACTTAAAAAGAAAGGTCCACATCAAAAAATCTTAAAAAAAAGTAAGTAAAAATCAAAGCCAACTTGGTTCTGCACTGTGGACTTTTACCATATGTGACCCAATATTTCAAAAGGAAAGTGAATGGAATGCTACTGCTACAGCATGTAGCAGGAAAGGATTCTCCAAAGTGATGGAGGGGCTGTTCTATGAAAAGGCAGCTGTCATCAGTAAGAGAAACTAAAACTCTAATTGTTCTAGGACTTGCTTCCCACTTGCCACCATTCACCCTTATGGATTCACATGGGTGCACACTTTACAGACACTGACGCATCTGCTGATGAGCATACCTCCCCTACCACAACACATACAGCAATGGGGCATACAAACAGACCAGGGTGCACTCCCATGCACACCCCCGCCTTTGCCACCCAGGCCGGAAGGGCTCCTGGAGACAGTCCCCCTTAGCCACCTACCGTGAGGAATTTACACACAGCCTCCCCCCCGCCCCGTCAGACACACAAGCACCCATCTCAACTTAGGCTCACATTTCCCCCACATCCTCTCATCCTGCTGCCTCAGATAGATGTTTATTGAGATAATATGGTCTAGCCTCCCTTATCCCCTCGAAGACTCAAAGATAACAAGGAGACAGGGACTCAGTGGAGTGAAAAATAAAGGGAAAACCTCCCCTATTTGAGTTGGGTGGGGTGTTCGCAGGCTCTGGCTACTGAATCCACCCAATACAACAGTCTCACGTCTCTGAATTTTTTCCTAGTCCCCAACTCTGTCTCCTCACCAACCAAGTATTGGTGCAGACTTGGAATGACTCTCCGTGACCGCCTACTGTCGTCCGTCGGTCTTATTCCTCCACCTATTCACCAGGCATGTACCCTGTTTCCGGACACTCTCAAAGACTATTGGGGGGGAAAAAAAAGAAAAATAAACCCAAGATTACAAGTCAGGATGTCAACTGCCACGACAAAGCACAGAAATGTTGGGGTGGGATGGAGGATCCAAAAACGCTCCTTAGGAAATGCAGTGTCCAATGACAAATGGGAGGGCCCAGTCTAGTGAGGAGGGGACAGTGGCTGGACGGTGTTTGGGGCAGTGGGGGGAGGGGAACACCATCCAAATGCTGTGACAAGTTGGCAGTGCGAAGTGCTGGGGCTTGAGGGCTAAAGGCTGGAAGACGAGGGGTTCACATAGTGAGCCATCGAGGGTCTTAAGCAGTTTCAAATCCAATTTGAATTTATACTTGAGTTTAGAAATATATGAAAGAAACTTTGGAAACCATATGCACATGATGATTATAGGTCCTAAATAGTTTAAGACAGCCCCTATGAAAACACAAAAACAAAACTTTATTCTGATTGAAGTCGAGGCTGTTCAGCCCTTAGAACCCTGGCTTTTAATCTCTATGCAGGGATTATTTTATGTGTAGGGGAAAATCCCTACAAATATGCTTATAAATCATTCATTGTAATGATTACCTGTAAAGAATTGGGTAAGTTGGTGCGGTGAGGAGGGGAGAGAACCTTACTTTACGTTATTTGTATGTAAATCTGTTTAAAAAGAGAGAGAGCAGTCATAAAACATTTTTGTATTTAGGAAAACGTCAATGAAAGATTAAAATCAGTGAATTTAGTGGCAACAACTTGCCCCAAAGTAACTATCAGGCATGAGTAAAGCTGGAAATGGCATTTAAAGTTCTACGTGTTGAAAAGAGTTTTGAAGCCAGCACCAGGCTGCCGGGCGGGGCTGACGCGTATTATTGGATGATCTTTGTTTCAGGTTTAGTTAAATGGTTCAGCGCTCATGTGCAATGGTGAGACGAGGGAGAAACCCATTTGAGAAGCTTTTGTGCGCAGGGGTGAGTGTTTGTACGCATGCATGTAAGCATGTGATAGGCACTGTTTCAGGACACTTTAATCTCCCGTCACGGGCGTCTACAGAGAAATCAGATTGCTTTCAAAATAAAGTGATATCCACGTCAAAACCCACCACTGGGCTGAAAAACAAAACAAAACTAAAATGCACCAAAGCCCAATCTCACGCTTGATCTAAACCCTACAGTCTGGAAAGTCTGGAATGAGTTTGGGGCGGGGGCTGGGTACTGGAAGTAAGTCACCTCAGTTGAGGGTTTGGAGGACAGGGTCCCCAAGTGACTAAATAAGAGGCTTTCTCTCTCAATTGCCAGTCTTAGAAACAGGGCTATAAGTTTAACATGTGCCAGGAATTTACCATCTGCCTTACAAACGTTTTCTTATCTACATCTTACAAGAGCTTCTGGAGCAGGGGCAATTAAATCCCCATTTTATAGATAGGGAAATTGAGGCCCCGAGAGGTGAGGGAGCTGCCGAAGGCCATAGTCTTTGACTCCAGGATTATCTAAGGAGGTAGGGAGAGGAGTCTTAGCTCAGAGCTGCAGGCGCAATGGGGCCTTCCTAAGGCATCCATCTGTGTTGGTCCGTTACTGGTCCCTTGGTCCGATCCGTATCTGGCTTACTTCAGAGGTCGTGGATACCAGCAGGCTAGGGAGATTTACTCTGGCCAGTGACTTTTGACAACCTGGTCAAGTTGGAGCGAGGGCTCATTTCATCCTCCCCTCCCCTCCCCCACCCCACCCACAGTCCCACCCTCCATAATGGAGCATGACTGTAGTAAAACAAGGCTTTTGATCAAGCTTCCTCACATCACTTTCAAGACAAACAATGTCTCTGAAGCCCCCAACTGCTTTTATTTTTCTTATATCTAAGGTTTCACCTTAGGGCCTTTACCCAGCTTCATTGAAAAATGACCTCAATTAAGAAAAGAAAATGATGGCATTTCATTATTGTAATTCACAAAACATACCTATAGAACTGAAAGAGAGGCTTCAAAGTTATAAAAACAACCTTCGTAATTTTCTAAAAGGGGTTCCTACCTTCCCTCTAACCCGTCAGGTGTCTCCCACATACCTCAATGATTTTCCAAACTTTTCTTCAGCATAATTAAGATCATAAGCAAACATATTAATTAAAATACAAATAAAAGTAAATAAGACAGTGGCTAGTCTTTCACCAGCGTGGTTGGCGGATATACTCGTGTTTCAACACAAGACTTTTCAAAGGTACCATTCACTATGTATAGGATTTTTAGAAAAAAATTAGTTTTATAAATTATTTATAAACATATAAATGAAAAAAATTTTTTCCCATCCATGGTGGAGAGGTGGATAAGTTTAGAGCCGAGTCCAATGTTTGGGCCTCTGGGTCTCCTCCCTACAAAATGATTCCAGTACACTACAGTTTCAGACAAGCATTTCTTTCCTCACACAAAGGCTTAACCATGTTAACTAGTTAATGTAAAGCTTGATTAAACTCGCAAAGATAATCCCTAAAATGCTGGGAGAAGGGCCCTTGGAGTGCCTGGAGGTGGCAGGGAGGGGGCGGGCTGGTAATGAGGCAAGGCTGCGGTTCAAACCTCATTTTCGCTTTGCTGTGTTTCAAAAGTGAATTACTGCAGCAGTTCGGCAAAATACATTGAGACAAATGCAAAGCTGCCTTCCTCACATCCTGGAGGATTTGAGTCACCACAGATGAGCCTTTAAATGTAATAAGAGGCATCGTAATTATCATGCCACGGGGGTAAGAAAATCCTGGCAGATCACATTTTATAGAACTCTGCTTTTCTTTCAAGCCCCCAGCCCAGAAAGAGAGGCAGCTACATTCGAGACTAAATGTTTACGGCTTAGGCTGCTTCAACAGCATGAACGTTTACTTCTGAGGTAGTCCTATTGTTCCACGTGTGATTTCAATATGCTTCTTCTAAATATTTTGACAGCTAGGCAAGCTTTGGGGCACTTGTCCTCTTCTAGGGACCACAGGGCCGTGATGACGGATTGTGGGGTGGGGGGTTGGTGAGGTCTCTGACTTGTCCCTGATAGCAACTCTTCTTCCTCTCACAGCTATTAGGGTCCTAGGCGAGGCCCTCATCTCTCACCAAAGCTCCCCTAAGTTCCCACAGAGAAGGAGGGCTTGCAGATAGCACTGGCCCACCCAAGGCAAGAAGCTTTCTACGGAAGTGCACCAAAGTGCCCCTCTCATTTCTCCCAAAGTCTTGGCATTCTTGAAGGAGAAACAGGCTAAAATAACTCGTATATAGAAACGGAATTATTTACAATCATTCAGCAACCTCTAAGGATTCTCGTGGTGACTCTCAAGATAACGTTACGACACTGGATGCCTTTTCCATTCTGACCCTGATCTGCCTTCTATTTAGAGAACTCCTTGGAGGTCTCTGCACATAGCCTGCCCTGCCTCATCGTTATAAGTTCTGTCTACCTTCTCCTTCATTTGCAAAATCATTTTTTAGATTCTGCTTAAGCATTGCCTCCTCCATTCTCGATTCTTTCTGTGCAGAATGAGGTCCCTCCTCTCAGCTCCTATGCCATCTGGACCTTCTTCTAGGTTATGGATTACCAGATGGCATTCTAGGCAGTTGTCTGTCTTGACCACTAGTCTGCAAGCTCTTTATGGGAGTTTATCTCTCTAACCCTGGTGCCTAGCGTTGTGTTTGATGTACAGTAGGTGCCTAGTGAGTCAATGACTCCCTGAGCTGCTTAATTTCTTTTGGGGACAACAATGGATCCTGGTAGTGGTTGGAGGGAAACCATGGTGGGGAAAACTATGTCCATGTCTTTTTTTTTTTTTTTTTAATGTAGTTTTTATTTATTTTACTTTTATTTTTTATTATTTAAAAAAATTTTATTTTTGGCTGCTTTGGGTCTTCGTTGCCGTGCGTGGGCTTTCTCTAGTTGCGGCGAGCGGGGGCTACTCTTCGTTGCGGTGGGTGGGCTTCTCATTGCGGTGGCTTCTCTTGTTGTGGAGCACGGGCTCTAGAGCGCGCAGGCTTCAGTAGTTGTGGCGCACGGGCTTAGTAGCTCCGCGGCATGTGGGATCTTCCCGGACCAGGGGTCAAACCCGTGTCCCCTGCATTGGCAGGTGGCTTCCTAACCACTGCACCACCAGGGAAGCCCCTCATGTCTTAATGAATGCAGCAAATCCAGACAGCAATGGCTTATGCTTGATTTTACTTACTTACTTATTTATTTATTTATTTATTTATTTATTTATTTATTTATTTATTTATTCAGCTGCACTGCTCAGCTTGCAGGATCTTAGTTCCCCGACCAGGGATTGAACCCTGGCTTGGCAGTGAAAGCACCGAGTCCTAACCACTGGGCCACCAGGGAACTCCCTGTTTGATCTTTTCTTATAAACTAGGTCCCTCATAGGTATCTGGAAAATAAAAAGACCAAGTGGACCCAAATAGCTGCTTTATTATTTAACTGGTATACACCAATGACTCGCCCATGCTGAACTGGAGACAGCCTGATTGTTGTACCAACACCTTCAGCAGCCTGAATCCTCACAAATTAGCAGCTCAGTATCTTGAGGTCTGCTGTCTTTGGCAGCAGAAGCGAGTCAGGGCAAGGGAGGGGGTGAGGAGAGGTTGGCTCTATCCCAGGAAGCTAGCTGCAGCTTGGGCTGGGGGTCGGGAGTAGTTGAGTGATGTGATCCCAGCTCATTCTGGGGAGGCACAGCTGCTGTGACATGTCAGGCTCAACTCAGTCCATGCCCTTGGGAAGGAAGGTGGTGGAGTCCCCCACCCCCACCCCTGAGACCCCAGAATCCAGTCCTTCTGGGAACTATTTTCTCTCCCTTCTGCCTCTACTGTTCCAAGTCCCTGCTGTCTTCTTAGAGAGGTGGGTTCAGAGGCGTTCCAAAAGGTTAGACGATCACGAATCTCTCTGAAGACCAGGCTCCCCTTGGTGTCTGATTCTTCTTTGTGTAGCCAAAGAGCTTTGCACACCATCTGGCTCAGTCAGCACTCGCTGGGGGTGGCTGGATCAATGGCTAGGTTCACTGTCAACACTGACGAGGTGCATTCCCTAAACATCCTTTAGGTCCTCGAAGCTGTCGTTCCATAGCCACAACTGTCCAGATAACCAGGTCAAAGGCGCCCCTCTGGGAATTCTTTTCCCAGCCTGAATGACACAGCCCAGTGCAAAAGTTTCTCAGGGGCAGCTCGGCATCACTCGGGTTCTGTCCACCTGGCACACAGGGCAACGCTTTGAAGAAGAAATGGATTAAGGTATTGGATTACAGCTTCTGTGGCCAGGCTCAGGGCCTGAGCTGAATGTCCTCCCCCAAGTAGGGTGACTTGGCAGAACAGTCCAGGCTTCCCTCCCTCCTTGCTCACTTCCCTCCAGCCTCCATTGCGCCCTGGGTGAGGGGTGGGGGGGGAGTAGGGGGACCCTCACTCCCCACCCGAAATCCACGCTTCTGTAAAGGGTGGACCGTATACTTCTGCACACGGCCTGTCCTACCCTGTGGCAGCATGACGACGTGGGCAAGAGCAGTCAGCGGGCGCTCTGCGTGAGTAACAGCAGGGCAGAGGCACAGCTCCACAAGAAAATGGATGTGAACCTCTTTCTTCTCTTCTGCTTCCTTACCAGTTTCTGAGTTCTTGCTGTGTGCCTGGTACGGTGCATTATATTTGTTATATCATTTAGTCCTCAAAACATCTCAGTTTATAAGCGAGGACACTAAAACTCAGGGAAGTCAAGTGACTTGACCAAGGTCACCCAAGTAGAAAGTGGCATAGCTGTGGTTGAACTCTGCCCAACCTCAAAGCATGTGGTCTATTCTTGATGGCCCTTTTTGTCGTTTCATCTAGGATTCTGACTCTGGTGTTCCTTATACAACCAGTAAATACGGAAAGGGGTGGTGAAGAGAGACACAAAAATGGAATTCAAGGTGACTTACAAAATAGTAGTATAAATTATTAATGGATGCAAATATATGTGGTAGATCTTATAATGAATGGGAATTATACACACCAACTTGGAGACAGTGGTTATCTCTGGGGAGAGAGAGGAGGAGGGTGACGCACTTGGTGGGTATTTATGTGTATTTATATTTCTTTAGAAAGAGAAAGAGAGCTATCAAAGCAAACACAAAACAGACACAAATCTCTGACGTCCCAAACCACAAGGAGATATCACTTCACACCCATTAGGCTGGCTATTATATGTATATACGCGTAATGAAAAGAAGTGTTGACATGGATGTGGAGAAACTGGAACCCTTGTGAACTGCTCGTGGGAATGTAAGATGATGCAGCTGCTATAGAAAACAGTATTGCAGTTCCTTAAAAAACTGAAAATAGAATTACCATAAGATCCAGCAATTTCTTCTCTGAGTATATATCCCAAAGAACTGAAAGCAGGGACTGCAACCCATGTACACCCATGTTCATAGCAGCATTATTCACAATAACCTAAAGGTGGAAATAATCCAAGTGTTCATCAACAGACGAATGGAAAAGCAAAACGTGGTGTATACGTACAATGGAATATTATTCACCCTTAAAAAGGAAGGAAATTCTGACATATGCTACAACAAGGGTGAACCTTAGGACGTCATGCTAAATGAAATGTCAGTCACAGAAGGACAAATACTCTGTGATTCCACTTATATGAGGTGCCTAGAGTAATCAAATTCATAGAGACAGAAAGTAGAATGGTGGTTGCCAAAGGGGGGGGGGGAGGGGGAGGGAGAGTTAAAGTTTAATGTGTACAGAGTTTCAGTTTGGGAAGAGGAAACATGTTCTGGAGATGGATGACGGTGATGGTGGCACGCAATGGAAACGTACTTATGCTATTTAATGCCGTTTACAAATGGCTCAAATGGTGAATTTTACATTATGCGCACTTTGTCACACACACACACACACACACACACACACACACACACACACATCCTTGGTGCCCAGCAAGGAGGGAGGAGGAGAACAGCTTCACAGTTCCCTGTCACATGCCACCCTTCTTTGGCTTGGTCCCCATCAGGGGACACTGGACACAGGGTGAAGGGAAGAGCCCCCTCCCCTGGGCACTCCCAGCAGGCAGCCTTCCTGACTCAGGTAGGCCAGCAACTCTGGACACTCAGGCTCAGAGGAAGTTCATCTGAAAATAAAAGCAGTCCTTCAGGGGTCCCTATGGATTGAAAGACTGCCTTCCTGGTTGTCTCTGAGGCTGAAGCGTGACTGCTGCTAGCCCCCTGGGTATAGCAACAGCCCTGTCAGCCAAGGCAAATCTGCCCGACCTCAGAATCCCAAATTAGCACCTGGCCCTTAGATAGGGCAACTTTGGTTTAAAGTTTAAGTGAAACCTTGACAGTTCTACTGCCTTGAGGGGAGGCCGGGGGCTGCTCTCATAGGATGTTCTTTCTTCGGAGGAATGCGGTGGTGTGTACCGTGTGGTGTCTGCAGTCAATTCCTACAACTGCAATTAGGGCCTTTCAATGGAGGTGTCAGCCACATTCAAAGTCTGAACCGTCTCAGCCATGAAATTCATAATGGGATAAAAGTTCCATGCCGGGACTGACAACTTGAAATGGAATTTGGTGTAATCTTTTATTTATTTACGGGGCCGTGGGAGTGGGGGAGGGAGCTATGAAAAATCCCACCTGCCCCCACTGCCTTCCTCCCCAAAGCTTCCAAGGATAAAAACGAGGGTCGGGATGACACTTGGAGGGGAGCAAGGCTATGTTTAAACAGGCGTTGGAAAGTGTGGCTCCACGTCTGAGGCAGTCCGGAGCGACAGCTTCATCCAGCCCAGTCTGGGACATTCCAAAGAATCATACTGAGACCTTGTGCTAATTGGTTCCAATTTATCGGTTCCAATGTCTCAGTGGACCAGGGCCGGGTCTCGATGCTCGATGATCTGCGGAGACAGCGACGCCCTGGATCGACTGCAGGAGCCAACGGAGCCTTCCATACTTCGCCTGCTTTTCACTGAGGGCGATGGCTGTTTAATGAATTCTCGAACACCTTCTTTTTAAGCTAAGCTTCCCCAAGCCATATGCCATTAGCTGCCTCTTGGTAGACCTCTGAGTAACTTCGGTTCATCTTCCCTACACAAAAGCAGAGGCTTTTTGCGGTATTAAGGGAGCCGCAGAGCCCGGGGCGGGGGCGGGGGGAGGATTTAGTTGTAATTGCAGCCGGGTTCTCGCTTAGTCCCATCCCACCTTTCTGCCCATTCACAGGCTCCGGCCAGGGCTGGCGCCAAGATCTCCAAGTTGCCCTGTGTTTATGTCACGGAGACGAGGACAATATTTCAGTGTGGAGCCAAGCCACAGGGATCCACTCTATAAAACCCTCACTAAAAATAGACGCTCCAACCCCTGCCCAGCCGCCTCCCCGCCTCCGCGACTCCCCAACGCCTGCCCCTAGCGCGGCAGCACCCAGCTCCATACACGGGGAGACAGGCGTGCCAAATCGGCCGGATCGCGCAGCTCGGGGGGGGCCATGAGCTCCTTTCTTCCCCAGGAGTTTTAATGCAGAATAAAAGGCGTCAATTAGCAGCCTTTAGAGCTGACAGGGCAATTAAAGCTAAATTGCAAGACAGAGGGAGAGCTGGAAGAAGAAGGAAGAGACATAGGGGGAGGGAGAGAGGAGAGAGATTTCCAATGTATTTTTGGTGGCAGCTGCATTTTTGAGAAGGGTGAGCCTCTCAAACTACAACTGGCCGTTTGGATGTATTTTCACTCCTGAAGTGATGTTTTCAGCGAACACTGATACTCCCCGTTTATTGCACTTTTCATGTTAGAACTGAGCCACTTGGGAAACTGAAAACAAACACAAAGTGAAAGGATCTTGTCTTTACAAACTCTCCCAACCAGCCTGGGTCCCAAGAAACACGTTCCTTTGCAGGCTGAATTAGATGCAGCATGAAACTGTGAGGGTAGACGGATGGGTGGGCGGAGCCACTGCACCAGTTAGCAGCTAATTCGCGCTTTGGGGATCCCAGAATTTAGAGTTGGTGACTCTGTCATAATGCCTTTGCACACTTTCTGTCATCAGCCCAGTCCCCCAAGGTTATAAAACTATTGGAAAATAGTCTTTTTTTTGGTCTACTCGGGAATGACCTTCCCGAAGGAACAGTCAGGCTTTGGTTTGGGACTTGGGGGCTCTGAGACTGTCTTATGCGGATAGGGGTTGGTAACAACGGTGGTATTGATTTTGATTCACTGCTGCAACACACCAGTTCCAGGGAATGGATTCGAGGGGTGCTGTGCACCAGGATGGGCACAAGAGAGAAATACACCATAATCAGAGGAACAGTCAGCCTGGGGAAGCTAGAGCTCCATCAACCCTTCACAGGCATCCTACCCTCCCCTGGCCCCCAACCCACGGAGGAAACAGTAACCACAGTTCCTGAGAGGATGCTCCCAAAGTCACCTTTGCTTTGCTGGACCACACATCTCCCATATCCTGTAACTACAATCCTTTTCTCCTTACCCTCCCTCACGCATTAAGAACTACCATTTCTACAACCTCTACCCTGCTCCTGGCATTGTGTTAAGGACTTGCCAGGCACTGAGTGTGAGGGAGGTGCTATTATTTTACCTGTTTTATGTAAGAAGAGACTGAGGCTGAGAGAGATTCAGTAACTCATTCAAGGTCATCCTTCTGGTAAGTGGTGAAGCCGGGGTTGGAACCAGATCTTAGTCTAAAGACTGTGCTCTTGACCCTTATAATGTACTCGCCTTGCACAGGGCCCCCATGAATCTCCAGGACAACTTAACTTGGGATCGGTGTTCATTTGGTTGGGCCTGAACTTCGAAACCCCTGGAAAGGGGGACTTGCTGTCTTAGGACACTGGTGATACTGCAAGGACACAGTTCCACATGCTTAGGATCAGCAGTTTTGAGCTGAAGGGACATAAGAGTGACACTTAGTTGTTCGTGTCTGGAGCTAGTGTCCAGAGCTCCTGGATTTCTGAGAATCTGTTCTCAGGAGCATAATGAGATTATGTATTTTGAGACAATATCTAGCTCAAGCCTTGCCATTTTGACAGCCCAGGAAGATGAGAGGCCGGAGAAGGTCACACAGTGAGTTATGGTGGGTGAAGTCAGAACCAGGATTACAACCCTGCCCAGGACTATGTCTGCTAACAAGCAACATTTTCAAACACTGAATTTATAGGTCCACTTGAACTGCTTGATTGAAGCCCCTTAGGGGCTTTAATAGATATTTGATGAGTAAATGTGTAAAAGCAATTTAGGAGTGGTTACAGGTAGGCAAACACTTGATATACTAATTACAGACTAGTCTTAGCTGCACTCACAAGTATTGGTATTTGGTCACAGTTTGGCCTCCTAATCTCAATTGCTTAAGTCAAGTAAAGTTGCCTTTCTGTGTGTATCCTGAGTTCTTCTCTGTTCGCTCCACATTCAGTAATTTTTTAATAGGATGCCGAATATGAGCCAGGCACTGTCCTGGACTGTCAACAAAACAGACTAATTCCCCACCCTGCTCCCCGCTAATCTGCTTTGTAAGGCATTGCTGTGCTGTAGTGCTATGTAATTGGGATTTGCTCTGGTGAGGTTTGGATGGTGAGAGGCCATCCGTTTTGTTTGTTTTTTCTTATTTTCTTCTATCAGGCCTAAATGAATGGTTTTTACCTTTACATTTTTTAAATTAAAAATTACAAAATAATGCCTTGTGAACAATAAAATAATGAGAAGTATAAAAAGTAAAATCATGGAAGTGTCCTGCATCCCTCCCTAGAGGGGCCAGTGTTAATAGTTTGATGGTATATATTCTCCCCCTGTGGTATGTATGTATAATAGTTGTACAGTATATTATATAAACTCATACATACGAGTGGAGGGTACACAGCTGGGGCAATTCAGTCAGCGGGGCAGGATAATCATATATATATATATATTTTTTTTTTTGTGGTACGCGGGCCTCTCACTGTTGCGGCCTCTCCCGTTGCGGAGCACAGGCTCCGGACGCACGGGCTCAGCGGCCATGGCTCACAGGCCCAGCCGCTCCGCGGCACGTGGGATCCTCCCGGACCGGGGCACGAACCTGCGTCCCCTGCATCGGCAGGCGGACTCTCAACCACTGCGCCACCAGGGAAGCCCTAATCATACTTTTAATTTTGTAATCTGCACCGTTGGTGTCTTTCATAGGCCTCTTAGGATATCATTAAGAGCAGAAACTTCAAAATCAAATTTTAACGATGTTCAGAAAAGAGCAGTCCAGGGCAGCACCTCGCAGCTCTCTCCTTGCCTCCCCCTCCCTGAAATCATAGGCCCAGGACAGCCTGGGCGTCTATTTGAAGCCCAAGGGGTGGGCCTCGATCTGAGTTTTTTTCCCCGCTTTTGTTTGTTTTCGAAACAGAAGTGTTCGATCCTATTATTCATGTTATTTTCAACTTGCTTTATTTATTTAACAACATGAATATACATCCATGACAGTACAAGCAGCGTAGCTCATTATTTTTAATGGCTGCATGCTCTTCCATAGCATGGACATACCATGATTAAAAAAAATGTTGTACTAACAAGGAGGATTTTGGTTTTCTTCAGTTTTTGGTTTTTATAGGCAAAGTTACAGTGGAACAGCTTTGATGCATGTCTTCTGCTCACTCACGTGAAAACTTCTTTCGGATAGGTTCCTGGAGGTGAATTGTTGGCTTTGAGGGCATGTACGTTTATGATTTTGATACTGCCAATTTTCCTTAAAAAATGTTTCAATTCGTACGCCAACCAGAAGAGAGCCTTTGAACCACCCATATTACAGTGGACATTTTTTGTTCTTTATGAAGCTAAGTGTAAGAGCTGACCAGTGACAGACCTACCAGTGAGGGAGGAAAGCAAACCCCGACTGTCCTAAGAATTCAGCTCTTGTTAAGTCTCCCTTAAACAACCATGCCCAGCCAAAATGGAGCTGAGATGATAATGTTATACCTGGTGATGTAGGAGATCACCCTTAAGGAGATGCTTCAAAAATGATACATCAGAAAAAGGCCTTCGACAAGGAGCTTGCTTCAGGAGAAAGAGCACTACTAGACTGAGAAGGAGGGATTCGAAGATTGGCTCCCACCTGGTCTTTGCCACTTACTACCTGTATCACCTGGGGCAGGTCACTATCTAGAGTTCCAAGAACTCCAGTTCCCCAACGTGCCAAGTGGGAGCACATGATATACTCTTCAGACTTCATGGGATTGCTGTGAATTTAACATGCTCCGGTGGAGTATGAGAAAGTGTTTTGTAAAAGGTGTGTCATTTTGATAACTGCAGATTCAGTGGTTCCCTGATAGGGAGGACAACTGCTTCAGTCCAGATATGAGAGTGGCTTGGATAAAGATATTAAATGCCAACAGACTGAAGCCCTGGTATCTGAGTGTTCTGGATTCTTCTAGATCTTGGGTTGAGTTTTTAAACCATGTTTCTTAGGGCTTCAGAGGAAATTTTGAGGAATGTGCTGAGTAATGAGTTGTTTCTGGGGATGCTTTGTGATACAGCTGAGGAGAGGTTAACAGAATGGTGTGTAACGGCCAAGACCGTTAGGTTGATTTTTATGTTTGCTGGACTTAGCACATAGTAGGAGCTTAAAACATCTGGAGCATGAATAGTACTCACGCTTATAACCCCAGTATGAGTTTCATCTTTGACCTTGAGTTGGAGACCACACGCTGGCCCCTTACATTTTGCTCTCTGATTTAATGGATTGATGCATGCCATTGCCTACCACTGTACCTGACTTATGGGAGATGCACAGTCAATGGCGCCCATTTTGCTTCCTCTGCGCTTTATGTCTGAACCCTCCCTTCATGGCACAGTTCACATTGATTACCCATTTCCTCCCCCACTTTTTTGTGGTTTTTTTTTTTGCATAATAATTATGTATCATTGCAGCCAGACATAACTGTGTTCCAATCCCAACTTTGCCATGAACTTCGTTATATGGTGTCAGACAAAGTGCTTAACGTACCTCAGTCCGTTTCCTCATCTGTAGGAAAAAGAGAATACTAGCACATGAAAAGATGCTCAACATGACTAATTATTAGAGAAATGCAGATCAAAACTACAATGAGGTATCACCTCACACCAGTCAGAATGGCCATCACCAAAAAGTCTCCAAATAACAAATGCTGGAGATGGTATGAAGGAAAGGGAACCCTCCTACGCTGTTGGTGGGAATGTAAATTGGTGTAGACACTATGGAAAACAGTATGGAGTTTCCTTAAAAAACTAAAAATAGAGCTACCATATGATACAGCAATCCCACTCCTGGGCATATAAACAGAGAAAACCATAATTCGAAAAGATACATGGACCCCAACGTTCATTGCAGCACTATTTACAATAGCCAGGAGGACATGGAAGCAACCTAAGGTCCATCAACAGATGAATGGATAAAGAAGATGTGATACATATTTACAATGGAATATTACTCAGCCATTAAAAAGAATAAAATAATGCCATTTGCAGCAACACAGATGGACCCAGAGAGTGTCATACCGAGTGAAGTAAGTCAGACAAAGACAAATATTGTACGACACTGCTTATATGTGGAATCTAAACAAATGGTACAGATGAACTCATTTACAAAATAGAAATAGAGTCACAGATGTAGAAAACAAACTTATGGTTACCAAGGGGGAAGGGGGGGACATAAATTGGGAGATTGGGATTGACATACACACACTGCTATATATAAAATAGAGAACGAATAAGGACCCACTGTACAGCACAGGGAACTCTACTCAGTACTCTGTAATGACCTATATGGGAAAAGAATCTAAAAAAGAGGGGCTATATGTATATCTATAACGGATTCTCTTTGTTGTACAGCAGAAACTAACACAACATTGTAAATCAACTCTACTCCAATAAAAATTAAAAAAAAAAAAGAAAAGAAAGGATAGTAACTGTCTCAGAACTCTTGTGAGGTTTAGAGGGTGCAGGGTGCTATTCCAGTGTTTATGACCCAACATGGTGAGGCGTTTTAGATCCATTACCCTTCACATCATTTTAGTTGAATGTTAATGACAACAACAACAAACATTTTGGTGCGTTCCAGCTTACAAATGCCTCTTACCATTTACTTTACGTCCATTCTTATAAGATGTCATGAAACTGTGTCTCAGAGAGGTGAGGTAACGTCCCCGAAGTCCCCCAGCTAGAAGTGGTGGAGCTCCGTTTCTGCACCAGGCAGAATCCCGAAGACTAATTCCATCATGCTTTCCTGATCTGACTCCTATTCCAGCTTCAGAGGCCCGTGGGCACTTGTCAAGGTTGGAAGCAAATAAAACCCACCACCTGGGTTGGTGTGAGAAGACCTAGCCTCTTCACCTAGGCCCTAATCCTACTGAGTTCTACCTGGATTCTTTCCTTGGAGCCTTAGGATAGACCAGGGAGCTAGAAGGGTATGGGGCCCTTAAGTTAACAAGTCTCAAAAGAGTGAAGGCCAATCCCGGAGTGAGCCTCTTTTTGAAGCCTGTGGTGGGAGATGACCTCACGGGGGAGCAGGTCCCTGGGGAAGAATTAGGTTAAAGACAGCCAGACTAAGAATGACCTCTGGATGCTGGCCTCTCCCTTCTGGCCTCCATCCATCACTGCTCCTCTCTCCCCATGTCTCCAGTCTCCTGGGGGATGGCTATCTCCTCCTTTCTTTTTCCTTTAGCACCAGGGAAGATGACTCAAGCACTGCTTTAGGGCACCAAAGGCGTCCACAAATTGGTCCCAATCCCAGCTAATGAGGAAGGCAAGGGAGGAGACAGGCAGACTGTCCTGTGGCTTGGGCCACAAGAGGAGAGGAGAAGGAGGCCGCCAGCTGGGGCCCTCTGACCCCACACAGCTCTAAGGCCCAAGGCCTCCTGCCCTGGGCCTGTGGGTCGGGCTTTTCTAAAATTTCTTCTGTTCCAAGGCGGTGAATAAACCGGTCTCTCTCCAGCTTCCCTCCCTCCTTCTCACACATGCGCTTTCTTATATCAGATCAGACAGAATAGAGGAGAGGTTAAGAGCACATCTTTCTGAGTCCAAAAGATCTTAGTTTCCATTCCAGCTTGTCCACATAGAGCCGTGGGCCCCAGGATAAACTGCTTGACCTCTCTAAGCTTCAGTTTTCTCATCTGTGAAATGGACACAGTAACACTCATTTTGGAGAGTTGTGAAGAGGAGGTGAGTTCAGACATGTGAATTGCCTGTAATCCAATCCTTCAGGAAGTGGTGTCTTTGATTAGTTTTAAAACCTCCTTCCCCTGACACCACCCCTGCCCCCCAACACACACAGATTAGAGCAGGCAGCTATAGCACTGACACAAACCCAAGACCCATTTCTCAAATCATTCCCTTTCTTTTAAAATTGATCCTTCTATGACTACTTGTAGCACAGGGACCCTGCCCTTTGAGGCTGAATTTCGACATTAGCATCACTGATTAAATGTCCATTGACAGCTGAATGGATAGAGAAGATGTGATATATATATATATATATATATATATATATATATATATATATATTACTCAGCCATAAAAAAGAATGAAATAAGGGCTTCCCTGGCGGCACAGTGGTTAAGAATCTGTCTGCCAATGCAGGGGACACGGATTCAAGCCCCGGTCCAGGAAGATCCCACATGCCGCGGAGCAACTAAGCTCGTGTGCCACAACTACTGAGCCCGCATCTAGAGCCTGCGAGCCACAACCAGTGAGCCTGCGTGCCACAACGACTGAAACCTACGTACCTAGAGCCTGTGCTCTGCAACAAGAGAAGCCACTGCAATGAGAAGCCTGCGCACCGCAACGAAGAGTAGCCCCTGCTAGCCACAACTAGAGGAAGCTGGCGCACATCAACAAAGACCCAAAGCAGCCAAAAAAATAAAGAAAAATAAAAAAAATTATTAAAAAAAGAATGAAATAATATCATTTGCAGCGACATGGATGGACCTAGAGATTATCATACTAAGTGAAGTAAGCCAAAGACAAGTGTCATATGATATCAGTTATATGTGGAATCTAAAAAAAAAAGATGCAAGTGAACGTATTTACAAAATCAGAAATAGATCCACAGACATTGCAAACAAAATTTATGGTTACCAAAGGGGAAAAGGGACGAGGGATAAATAAGGAGTTTGGGATTAACATATACACACGACTATGTATAAAATAGGTAACCAATAAGAACCTACTGTATAGTACGGGGAACTATACTCAATATTTTGTAATAATCCCTAAGGGAAAAGAATCTGGAAAAGAATATATTTGTATGTATAACTGAGTCACTTTGCTGTACACCGGAAACCAACACGACATTGTAAGTCAACTATACTTCAATTAAAAAAAAAAATCAACAAGAAAATCACAACCTCTTAAGGTCAGATTGGCTCAGCCCATTGCCTCCCATGACATAGATGTGGGGGAGAGGAAATAAGTGGCCAACTAATGGTCAGGAGTGTTCTGAAGTCCTCTCAGCTAACTCTCCTTTCCCCATCACCCCGTCCGTAATCTCTTCTAATTTAAGGTGGTCTGCTTGGTTGATAAACTCAGCTCATTTCCCTTTTTTTTCACGCCTGGCTTGAAGTTGGAAATTATATTGGTAAGACTCACGATGGTGGATGTTACTGATGTGCTTAATGGGCACTTAAGGCAGTTTAAAGATCTGAGCCTTTGCACCGTGCTTTATCCCACCCCCGGGGGTACATAATGGAGATGCTAACACAGTCTGTAAAGGGGAAAGAGCATCCCACTTCACAGGAAGGGGAGGCTTTGATGACCTGTCTGCAGGCAGGGTGATGAAATCAGTTTCCCTAGTTTTCATACCCCTTTCAAAAGGCCAATTCTCCCAACACAATACACATTTCCATGTCGTTTTAAATGTGGCATGAACATGTCTCCTTTATTCCAGACTAGAGCCGGTGGAGTTAACGGGAAACAGACATCTGGGCAGCTGTGCTCTTCCAAGTGAGGAGGTGAGCAACGGAGGGCAGGAGTGTGATGCGGGGATTAAAGGTAGTGGCTCCCAGACCCCATCAACCAACAGGGATTCAAACCATCCCGTTGGAATGGCAGAGTTTCAGAGCTGTCTATGGCTCCACCAGTGGCCATGGTTCCCTTCTTTTCCTCTGTGGAGGTGAAGTATGGGTGTCAGTTAACGTTTTGGTGGTCCTTAGTTCCTGGTCCCAGGCTGTGGGGGTGGGGGGACTTTCTTTGTTTCTCTGCTAAGTGAGTCCAAACGATTGCCTGGCTGGTCCCTCTTCTGCTGCGGACCTTTTCCATGCCTGGCCCTCTGCGTGAGTGCTGAGGATGGGGCATTTGGCACAGGGATAATGGGTAAGGGAAGGCTTTGAGCACACCCATGTCAAGCTTTCAGGATTCCCCATTCCTTTCCCTGCCCAGCTTTATGGTGTGTGAATTCAAATTTGGAATGAATCTGTATCTACGACAGTGAGGCAGCGGCCCTGGGAGACAAGTGTATATCAATAGTGACTTTGTCTCTGAATGCCTAGGGTCCCAGAGGAGGCTTCCTCTACTTGAACTCATCCCATCATGATTTTAGCCTCAAGTTTTAGGCATACTTTTACCATACTATGGTTTGTGTATTATTGTTTTTAATTGCTCTTTAGGGCTGGATGTGTAACCTGAGGAACCCTGGGGCCTGTGAATTCCTTGGGATTGTCTGCAAAAAAATGTGTCTGCCCGTGGCTTTCATCAGATTCTCAAAGGGGTCTCAAAGGCCAAAATTAGGGTTAGCATACATCCTGATTTGCTTGGGACAGTTCCAGTTTACATCCGTTGTCCTGGTATAATTGGTAGTAGCAACTCTTTTCACTCATAAAAGTGTCTTGGTGTGGATGATAAATTACAGCTGATCCTCAGTATATGCAGATTCTGTATTTGCAAATTCACCTACTTGCTAAAATCTATTTGTAACGCCCAAATCAGTACTTACGGCACGTTTGCAGTCATTTGTGGGCATACATAGCAGCAAAAGATTGAGTGGCCTGCTGTGCACGTTTTAGTGGAGGTTGAACAAGATGATACTTTGCCTTCTTTTTCAGCTCTCATAGTGTATCCTTTCCATGGTCTGTTTAGTGCCACGTTTTGCATCTTGCCTTTTGTTGGTGATTTTGCTGTTTAAAATGGCCCCCAAGCATGGTGCCGAAGTGCTATTTCATGTTCCTAAGTGCAAGAAGGCTGTGATGTGCTGTACAGAAAAAAAATAACGTGTATTAAATAAGCCTCATTTGGTTCTGAGTTATAGAGCTGTTGGGTGTGGTTCAGGACTAATGAGTCAACTATATATCAAATAAAATGTATTTAAACCGAAACACATGTAAATGCATTGACTGATTGACAGAAAAGAGGCTCACAGGAATCTCACTGTGCATTTCCCCTAGGAGCTGGGGTTCGGTCTTCAGTATTCAGGTGTCTTTATAGAACATAACGACCGTGAATAATGAGGATCACCCTTGCTAAAATTCATTGTTTTACGGGAAGATAACCAGACTCAAAGTGAACCAGACTTGGTTCTAAATCCCTGCTCTGCTTGTTACTAGCTATGAAACCTTGAGTCATCACTTCTCCTTGGCAGGCACTTTTTACTTTTCTCTCAGTAGGATGAGAATGGTGCTCTTGGGGTGCCCTTCCTCTTTGCCTTGAGTCAAGGAGCCTGTTACTTCCTTGGAGAAGCAGGCTGTCTCTGGAAGCTAGCCCCAGATATCAGGCGTAGGTGCCTACCTGTGCCTGGGACATAGTGACCAATCTGTTGTAGACTCTTGTGATAATAACTGGAGTGGGCCCCTCCTAGGGCCTCTTTGTTGGGGGAACTGGTCATCGCATGTTACAGTGGGATCCATCCCGTTCACCATGGCCTCCTTTCTTGGACCATCCACCAATCTGGAGAAGTTCTCAGCCCCCCAACAAACAGTCTTTCCATCCTGGGAACATCCTGGTTGGTTTTACAGGTACACTATAAAGCTGAGCGGGAGGCATCCAAATGAGCCAATAAAAACCAGAAAGACAAAGGGGTCAGAACTGTCACGTGCTGAGTGCCCAGAAAGAGTTGGGCATTGTGCTCTGTACTTCCATCAATTACCCTATTTCCCATGACAACTTTGCTGGTTAGATATTATGGTGTCCATTTAAAAACAGATGTGGAAACTGAAGCTAAAAGAAGTAAAACATCTGCCGAAAGACATTCAGTAAGTAGCTGTATGAACAATTCAAACGCAAGTCTTTCTTACTCCAAATCCCATCATTTTCACTTCCCTATGGTATTTTATACGAAAGCCAGCTTTTGGAGGGTAGGGGCTTGCCTTCAAAAGCCCATGCTCTCTGACTCCCTAGGGAACTTTGAGAGAGAGAAAGAGGATCCTATTGTATAATGCAAGACCCAAGGGTATCAGTAATTTCTCAGGAACCCTTGGTTCCAGTTGCCCGTCTGCAGAGCGCCATGCTGGGAGCGAGAGTAGACCTCCAAATGAGTCGTGTCCCACCCCCCACCCCTGCCCCGTGGGCTGCTGTCCGGTGAAGGTCACCCTCTTAGCCTTGCTTGCTTTATGCTGCTTTCGAGCACCCTTTTTCAGAACAGGAGCTCAGTTGCAACTCTCTCTTTTGCTTGGCCCCAGGACAAGTTTTCCACTGTCACCACCCTGTAGCCTCAGCTGGCACAGAAATTCCAAAATAAATGAACGTGTTGTAAATCGGGAGAAAATATTGTGTCCTTGTGGTGTTGATGTTGATTGCAGCTCAGCGGCTCAGGCAGCGATGACCACAGCTCAAGCTGCATATTTCTTTACCCAAACACACAGAGGGCCTAGCTCTGCAGACGCCTCCGTTCAGTGTGCACTTCAGCTTCTCGAGGGTGTGCCTGCCGGGCTGACAAAGTGCCGTTGATCCGCAGCCCCCAGCCAGGCCCGGAGCCCGGCCATCAAAGCCAGGCTGAGACCAGTCTTCAGCCCCGAAGCACTTGGGAACAGAGGGCTGACGATAATACTTTGGCAGGAGGCAGCTCCCAGAGCAGCGTGCCGCTGGCCTTCAGAGTGGCCCCCGGGCCTGGGTCTGACTGGGGCTGGCACAACACAGCCTGTAGCTAACTGAGGCCCTGTGCTAAGAGGCTTCTTGGGCTGAGGGTGGGACCTGGGCTTGCTTGTCAGGGTCTGGCTGCAGGCTCTCAGGGGGGTTTGAAAGTTTGGCCACCCAGCGTCATTTTGGTAGGGACATGAATAAGAGAGAAACAGAATCTCCTTTGAAGAGGGCTATGGGCAGGCAGAGGGAGAGAGTGATTTGTCACAAGGATTTTTTCCCCCTTAGCTCAAAGACTGGGCCTGAATTTTCCAGGGAGCAATGGGGATTCTTATGCAGGCCACTTTCCAGACAGCTTTGGAGAAGACATCTGTTATTTTTTTTCTGTCTGTCCAGCAATCCCCCACCTCCTCCTTTAAGATATTGTTCCCAGGTCCCAATCGCGGGAGTCGGTGGGCCAGCCAATCACAGTCTCTCATGCCCCTGGATGCAGGGGTGGGGCATAGTCTTGATCTGCCAATCACAGAACTCCATTTCTCTGGCAGGAGTGGACATTTGACATAAGCTAGAACCACCAGGATCCTTGTCTGGGGCTTTTTTTCTTTCTCCCTGGGACTTTGGATCTGGAGAAGAAGGTCGCTTGCCTTTTAGGTGAGGGAGCTAAAGGCATATGAATTGAAGATGGCTGCTGGGCATCTTCCTTACACTTTAGGAAAGACCGATTTGTAGAATACGTGAGAATGAGATCACACACAGGAAGTGTCAGTATCAAATGATGGGCAAGAGAGTGAGAAAGAAGGTTCCGAATATCACCCTTGAATTCCTGGATCTAGGTGGGCTTGGAGCCAGGTTCATCCTTCGATTTCCTGGTTAAATGGATCCATATAGTCTCCTTGTCCCTTCTTTTTTAATCCTAAACTAGTTTGAGTTGTTATTAAAGTAGCCTTGTCTAAAACAAAGTGGCCTGTGGCTCAGCCTTGGACAGACAGAGTGTGTTTCTGAGGGGGAGCAGAGAGGGTCCAGGGAAGGAATCGTGGCAATCATTTTATGAAAACCGTGCATCAGTCCCACGTCTGTTCATTCCCATTCGTTTATTCCACATACAGTTATTGAATGTCCACTACGTGCCACGTCTGCCTGGGCCAAGGTTGTGGCTATTAAAATGAATAAGGTGAAATCTCTGCCCTCAAGGAGCTCACAGTTTAGTTGGAAAAACAAACAATGTGTGGCAACGATGGTGCAGTGGGATACAATACAGAGCTAGGATTAGAGTCCAATGCTAGGATGGAAGACCCGCGGCTCTGGGAACATGGAGGAAGCCCGCTAACCCAGGAGCCAAAGGAGATCAGGACAGACTTCCCAGACGAGGCAGCACAGTTAGCACGTAAGCTGCAGTGGATGCTGGTGGGATGGGAATGAGCAGTAGCTAGTCCCTGGCCTGGAGCTCTTATTCCGGGGTTTGGGCTGAATGGACTGGGGATGAGACCAGCACAGAAACCATGGTGACACATGACCAGGTGGTGAGGTGATGGGGCCTAACTGATGGCCAGTCAGGAGCTACAGACGTTCACAAGAGCTTCTGATATGCTTCTCAGGAGATGATCTTTCCAGGCCTGTCACAATTCACCTGTTCACTCTGCATTCCTCCCCCACATTCACTCCATTCCTTTTGGCTACTGACTTTGCTATCGGCCTGCTCTTTCTATCCGTGGTTTTCAAATATTTTTGATCATGCCCCTTACCAGTAAAATGGTTTTGATGAGACACTGACAATATTTGTGATATTTACTTAGATATTTATAAATTTTATACACACACACACACACACACATATATATAGCTGCTGTGCAAATATAATATGCAATTAAGAGTATGTTCGGAAGTAGGAAATGTAAAAGAATAAAAATCAAATTAGCAGTGTTTTAATTGTCTTGCTAACTGTACTAGCTAAATACACATTAACCAAAATGCCTTTGGGGTAAGGTTAATTGTAAATGAAGGTAGATTTATAGCCACTCATTTTGTGAAAAGCCTTCTTAATAATTTGATTTTTTGACAATTTTCTTATCATATTTGATGATGCAACGGATGGAGAGCTCCTACTAGACGTAGGAGAAGTGAGAGTGTCACTTCCCATTTTCTCATTGGTCACTTGTACTGTCGCTCTCAGTATTGTCCTCCATTCACTTTCTTTGCAAGAATTCTTTTAAGCCATTTGTCCATTTTGTGAAGATGAGTTTGGATAAAATTAGACAATTGTCGCAGTCCAGTCAGGCTGCTATAACGAAACACTACACAGACTGGGTAACTCATAAACAACAGAAGTTATTTCACACAGTTCTGGAAGCTGGAAGTCTGAGATCAGGGCGGCAGCATGGTCAGCTTTTGGTGAAGGTTCTCATCCTGGTTGCAGACTGCTGACATTTTGCTGTGTCCTCATGTGACAGAAGGGAGAGGCAACCCTCTGGGGCCCCTTATATAAGGGCCCCAATTCTGCCCTCATGGCCTAATCACCTCCCAAATGTCCTACCTCCAAAAACCATCACACTGGGGTTTAGGATTTCAACATGTGAATCTGGAGGACACAAACGTTCAGCCTATAGCAGTAACAGAAAACATTAGTCTACTTAACCAGGCACGTGTGGACTGTAATACACAGAGACGCTCTGAAAGCAAGCAAACAAATGAGGATACCTTCACTGTCAGCCTCTGTCTTGGGGGAATCCTGCTCAACCCTCAGTGCTGTTTGTGCTGTGACCTGCGACATACGGAGCAAAGAAGACTGCAATGCCAACCTAGATACTAAATAGTCATAAAGCTTAATTAATTCATTCTTAAGAGAAAATAAATATGCGTTGAAATGCTAACATTCTTTTCCAGTCCTGGGGATCGTTGTGTGTGCCTTCTGGAATGTTAAAGCCAACTTTGGAGACCATTTGTTTACATCATGGTGAGGTAGGTTAAAGGTGGCTGCAAATTCTTTGCTTCTTGAAAGCTGGATCATACGAAGCCTTGAAGCCTTGGGCTAGACCTCTCAGGATACTCTCTGTGGGAGCCCCGAGCCGTCATATTAGATGCTTGATTACCCTGCTACTGCTATGCCCAGCCTAGCCTTCCAGATATTCCTGCACAGGTGTTAGATGTGGGAGCGAAGCTGTCTTCTACCGGTGGAATACCACTGAGCTTCCTTTGTTGACATTACATGGAACAGAATGACCAGCCCGTTGTGCCTTGCCCAAATTCCTGAGATATAATCTGTGAGATAAAATAAATTTGTGTTGTTTTAAGACACTGCATTTGGGGTTGTGTGCTATGAAGCAATAGAGAACCTGAACACATGCCTTTTCAGCCAGATGCCTATGTAGTCTTTCTCGATTTTTAGTGATGACTGCCTTCTTAGCCTGATTTTTCTCCCTGAATATGCCACCCAGTCGTGCTTATAGATTGTGACTGCTGTCTCTGGTGGAGAGGGCATCACCAGCAAAACTCCACATCTTCTCTGATCCACAGGCAGATAGGACCGTTCAAATTACTCATGCCTAAGGCTGGATCTCATCTGATCTTTCTCTGGGTCCAATTTTGCCCAGTTTTCTCAATCCCAGGGCTTGGCTTCCACCTCATGGTGCTGACCATCTGCAGAGATTTTTTCTAAAGTCCTCAGTTAGTGGACCCACTCCATCTTTTCTTATCAGTCCCCAGTCCTCTGGATCTTGCTCTTTGCATTGATGGAATTCTCTAAAACTGATGGAATTCCAGCCTCACTTGGAATTTGGCCTTCAGTGCTTCTCTGTCCTACAGCCTCAAAGTTGCATTCTTATTTCCTCCCTCCAGAGTGACTTTCTTAGGCCTCTAACATTTGACTTAGATCTGGTTTGGGCCAAGGAAGTCACTCAAGACCAGTTCCTTGGATGCTGGTCCTTCCTTGAGGGAGAGTCAACTTGTCCTCTACAAGGAGTCCTTGCCAACTCCTCCTTCCCCAGGTTCCCTTTCTTCCTCCCCCAAAGCAAGTCCGGCTGGGCAGGCTTTACTTCATCCCTGAAGTGAAAATAAATTAAGACACTCTATGTTTTTTTTTTTTTTTTTACTGCTATTTTCTTTTTTAAAATTATTTATTTATTTATTTATTTTTATTATTAGTTTCTGCTTTATAACAAAGTGAATCAGTCATACATATACATCTGTTCCCACATCCCTTCCCTCTTGCGTCTCCCTCCCTCCCACCCTCCCTATCCCACCCCTCCAGGCGGTCACAAAGCACCCAGCTGATCTCCCTGTTCTATGCGGCTGCTTCCCACTAGCTATCTATTTTACGCTTGGTAGTGTATATATGTCCATGCCTCTCTCTCGCTTTGTCACAGCTTACCCTTCCCCCTCCCCATATCCTCAAGTCCATTCTCAAGTAGGTCTGTGTCTTTATTCCCGTTTTACCCCTAGGTTCTTCATGACATTTTTTTTCCCCTTAAATTCCATATACATGTGTTAGCATACGGTATTTGTCTTTCTCTTTCTGACTTACTTCACTCTGTATGACAGACTCTAGGTCTATCCACCTCATTACAAATAGCTCAGTTTCGTTTCTTTTTATGGCTGAGTAGTATTCCATTGTATATATGTGCCACATCTTCTTTATCCATTCATCCGATGATGGACACTTAGGTTGTTTCCATCTCCGGGCTATTGTGAATAGAGCTGCAATGAACATTTTGGTACATGTCTCTTTTTGAATTATGGTTTTCTCAGGGAAGACACTGTATCTTTTATCTACTGTCACAATGATGCTGTGTAAAAAGCTACCCCAAAGCACAGTGGCTTAAAAGAATAAATTGGGCTTGCCTGGTGGCACAGTGGTTAAGAATCTGCCTGTCAATGCACGGGACACAGGTTCGAGCCCTGGTCCTGGAAGATTCCACATGCCGCGGAGCAACTAAGCCCGTGCGCCACAACTAGTGAGCCTGCGCTCTAGAGCCTGCGAGCCACAACTACTGAGCCTGTGTGCCACAACTACTGAAGCTCGTGCGCCTAGATCCCGTGCTCTGCAACAAGAGAAGCCACCACAGTGAGAAGCCCACGCACCACAATGAAGAGTAGCCCCTGCTCGCTGCAACTGGAGAAGAGCCTGCGCGCAGGAACGAAGATCCAACGCAGCCAAAAATAAATTAAAAAAAAAAAGAAGAATAAATATTTATTGTTGCTCATGAATCTAGGCTTTACCAGATGGTTTTTGTGGTCTCAGCTGGGCTCACTCATGTTCATCATGAGCTGTGGGTCTGTTAGGTGACTCCTCTGATCTTGCCTAAGCATTTTCATATGTTTGGGGGTTGGTGGGCTCTAGGCTGGTATAGGAAGCCTGGGCTGGAAGACTGGACTTTTAACATAATCCTCCAGCAGGGTAACCCAATCATGTTGCGAGGCCATCACAGTTTCATGGTAATAGCAAAGAAGCAAGATGAAGTAGAAACATTCAAGTGTTTGTTTTTTTTTTACAAGTCTTCTTTCCCATTGGCCAAAGCAAACCACATGGCCAAGACCAGAATCACTGTGGGAGGAGACTATGAAGTTACAGGGCAAAAGATGGACAAGGAAAGGCCAATAACTGATGCATAATGAAGTCAATCCAACAATAAGCTAAACTCTCTCCTCTATCAAACACCGGCTGAAATCTCAGCTGGAACAACAGAAAGGCAGTCACTTGGTAGAAGTCCCTTGGTAGTCATGAGGGGAACGAAGTTACTGGCAGAAACACAGTGCTGAAGCAGGGAGGAGCACCGAAGAAGTAGACTGCCCACTCTCTCTCCCTGACCTCCAATCTCCTCTCAATGGCCAAACCCAACCTGAAGCCAGCCAGTGAAAGAGCCCGGAGGACACAAGCCATAGAAGTCAGTCTCCCTGGGCACAGAGCAGGGCAGAGGGTGGATCTGGGTGTGTGTGTCAAGCAGGTCGTTCTAACTTTATCTGTACCACTGGGACAGAACTGAAAAACCAGTCTCATAATTCCAAGGTCAAGAACTTTTGATATGGGCTAGTTCCAAACTTAGCCATGCTCAACACCCTCCCTCCCTCCCTTAGTTTTTCCCTCCCTACATTGGTTAGGTTCTCTGAGATATAGACGCTAAGACGATGGTGAGGAAAAAAGGGGAGGGGGCCAAAGGAGGCTGGGAGAGCCATTAGACCATGAGGCAGGTCTGACACCTGTGGAGAAAGGAAGAAACGTTGGATAGATAGAGTCTTAGATGGCACTGCAGTTCTAAAAATGATTCAGCCAGGTCAATGGGGAGTCCTTGAGCCAAAGTCCACATCAAAGGGGTCCTGCATTCCACAGGAACTGTGGCCTTAGTACCCTGGCCATGCTTACTCTTTGGCTGAGAGCAGTGGTGGGGTGCATGGTCTTGGTGCACACTCAGAGGTCAGCAGCTGGACCCGTCAGTTAATTATGCACTTGGGAGCAGGAGATCTGAGAAGCACGTTCATGGCTTCTGCCCTCTTCCCTTCTTCCCTTCCCTCTCTTCCTCCCTCCCTCCCTCCCTGCCTCCCTCCCTTCCTTCTTTTCTTTTTTTCAGTTAAGATTTTTAAAGTGCTGTTTAAGTTCCAGGCTTGGTGCCAGGTATTGGTGATACACAACGAATACGGCAAACATGATATCTACTCTTGTGGAGCTTAATTACTCATCCTGCTTTAGGATTTCTGGGTAGGGTTCTGTTGAAATAACTCAACTGAAATCACTCTTGAGTGGAAGGAGTGAGTCTTACCTAGCTCTGCGCCCTCCCTCACCACCTCCTTATCCCACAGAGCCTCGTCAGTTGCCCGGTACATCATTAAGATGACCATATTTACTAAATCCAAAACCATTCTTATTAGTGAATTTATTTGCAGAAAAGGTCATAAACGAGTGGGAAAGTTAAATCTTATTTCTTTTATAGTTGTAACAAATCCCCTTTCAAGAATTAGGGCAAATTCATGAAATTGGACTGATCCCAGGAAATTCAGGCTATACGTTAAATATAGCCAAGTAGGTTGATGTAATCAGACTTGTTTGGGTGAAAAAACAGAGATTCATTCAAATTATTCGTAAGTTCGTCATAAGGTTACATGTGTGTGGGAACTCAGGGAAAGCTATTCAGTTGGCCTTGGGAGGATCAAGAACTCCAGCAGAGTGGCACGGACATATATACACTACCAAATGTAAAATAGATAGCTAGTGGGAAGCAGCTGCATAACACAGGGAGATCAGCTCGGTGCTTTGTGACCACCTAGATAGGGAGGGTGGGAGAGAGACGCAAGAGAGAGGGGATATGGGGATATATGTATATATATAGCTGATTCACTTTGTTATAAACCAGAAACTAACACACCATAGTAAAGCAATTATACTCCAATAAAGATGTTAAGGAAAAAAAAAAAAAAAAAAAGAAGTCCAGCAGAATCTGGGCCACACAGAGACTGAAAGCGGAATTGTGAAGTCATTTGGAATCCTGGGTGGTTCCAGGAATGTTGGCCTCAAGAGTGTATGGATCGTGACTGCTGTGTTCCATCGTTTTCATGACTCATGTCTTCTTCATGGCTGTTTTCCTCTTCCTGCAGCCTGATTTCCTCAACCTCTGGCCTTTGTATTTTCTTGACTTCCTAGTTTCTGACTCTCATAACTTCACCTTGTTTATGATGCATCATGGTCTCACTGCTTTATTTCTGTCTCATGATCTTTTGTCTTCTGCTGCTAAGTGCTTTATTCTCCTGGTATTTCTCAGTTCAACTTTTAGAGAGAAAAAAAAATCTGGTTGGCCCAGGTCTTCTTTTATCACAGTCCATGCGTAATTGGTGCTGGACTGGGGACCTTTGTTTAGAAGTCCGGTTGTGGTCTAATCAACTTGGAGGGCTGGGTGGGCTTCATATGACTCCATGTACACTGCCTAAAGCTTTCTTTTCTCCTGGGGTAATTGGCATGCCAGTTTCCCTTAGGAGAGAACCATAACTTCTTTGTTGAAGATATAGCATTTTAAAAGTCTTATTTTGGGACTTCCCTGGTGGAGCAGTGGTTAAGAATCCGCCTGCCACTGCAGGGGACACGGGTTCGAGCCCTGGCCTGGGAAGATCCTACATGCTACAGAGCAGCTATGCCCGTGTGCCACAACTACTGAGCCTGCACACCACAACTACTGAAGTCGCAGACCTAGAGCCCGTGCTCCGCAACAAGAGAAGCCACCACAAAGAGAAGCCTGCGCACTGCAACGAAGAGTAGCCCCTGCTCGCGCAACTAGAGAAAGCCGTGCACAGCAACAAAGACCAAACGCAGCCAAAAATAAATAAATAAATAAAAATTTAAAAAAACGTCTTATTTTGGTTCTGTACCGCAGTCATGGTGAATGAAATAATGTTATTACACACCTGCCATATCCCAGTCATTTTCATATAAACGGATCCACTCTTCCTGTTTCCTAGACTGATGGAGGAGGGCTGGACATAATGTTGATCAAGTCTCCCCTACATGCCAAGAATCCTGCTAGATGTTCTGCATTCATTATTTCATTAAACGATGACAATAACCCTATAAGATTGGTACTGTCCACATTTTACGGGTGGCAAAATTGAGACTCAGGGCGGCTAAGTAACTTGCCAGAAGTTGTAGAACTAGCAAGTACCTTTTATGTCCTTCCAGAGCTCCACTTTGCCTGGCTTGACAGCACTCAAAACATTCCCTTCTCTGCCCTCCATGGCCTGACACACAGGTTCCCTCAGGGTCCAGAGACGTGTTGCTTCTCTTTGTTCTTTTTTTTTTTTTTTTTTTTTTCGGTACGCGGGCCTCTCACAGGCTCCGGACGCGCAGGCTCAGCGGCCATGGCTCACGGGCCCAGCCACTCCGCGGCATGTGGGATCTTCCCGGACTGGGACACGAACCCGTGTCCCCTGCATCGGCAGGCGGACTCTCAACCACTGCGCCACCAGGGAAGCCCTCTTTGTTCTTTACTTAGCTAAGAATCCCAGTGACCATATAGTTCACGAGGACAGTGACCCTGTGCTGTCTGTTCCCCTCTTCATGTTGTGCTGGGCCTCTACTATACAGCTACCTGGGTGGGTGGGTGATAAAATAATTTTGAATTAGAGGCTGTCAGAGGACCTGAGTTCAAGTCTGGGCTTTCCTACTAATGAGGTAGGTGACTTGAGGTCCGATTTTTCGGGTGACGGTTGAGAAGGATATTTAAGCTTCTTTCAGTCTCAATAGGCCATGCCCCCTAAGAAAGCCTGGGTTCTTTCTGCTTCTCTCCACTTCTGAGAGGTTTGACTCAGGGTCCCAAAGCTCTGAAGACTCAGTCCTTACAGAAGGTCAGGGTTCTTTTCACAGCCCACTGCTGATAGCCTTCACTTTACGCAGTGTTTGGGAAATTGGAGGATGCTGGGCGGCAACTAAAAAAGGCTTGAATTTTGAGTAAATGCTACTTTCCATTTGATTTGGGGCCTTTCGTGTGGGAGGAATGTGAAATATAACTGAGTGGGAGAGAATGATTCTCCATAGTCTGAATTCATTTTCTCCAGCTGCTTCACAGGACCATGCTTTGGATTCCCCAGAGTCCCAGTTTCACACATATCATCCCAGCCTGCCTGGAGCCCCAGCCCAGGGATGCAGAAGTCAACCCAATGGGAAGTCCATTACCCTCACTTTCATTCGTTAAATATGGAGTGCCACTGTATAGTTCTGGGTCGTAGGTTTACAACAGTGAGCAGAACAGATGTGGTCCCTTCTTGCTATTGCTCACAAGCTGGAACGAAATATAATCAATAAACAATTGATATGTAAGTGATTCTAATTCCTTTTCTAAAATTTATTTTTTATTGAGTTAACATTGGTTTATAACATTATGTAAGTTTCATGTATGCAACATTATATTTCTACGTCTGTATACACTACAGTGTGCTCACCACCAAAAGTTTAGTTTCCATCTGTCATCACAGAAATCCTCTTTACTCATTTCGCACTCCCCCTACCCTTTCCCCTCTGGTGACCACTACTCTGTTCTCTGTACCTACATGTTTGTTTTGTTTTGGTTTGGTTTGGTTTGTTCATTTACTTTGGGTTTTGTTTGTTTGTTTTTTATATTCCACATATGAGTGATTCTAATTTCTCAGGCAACCCTTCTTTAGAAATCTCACAGAGAGTAAATCAAATCGGGCTAGTATTTTTTTTTACCATACTGCCTCTTAGCATTATGCATTACAACTAAGATCTCACTGTGAAAAATTCCTCCACGTAGCCAATGGGTTTATCGCAGTCAAATTCAGTTCTAATGAGACCTAGTAAATCACAGTCCCATCTTAGAAGCTGATGCTAAGGATGCAGCTGATATACTTTGATAATCTCCTGAGAAGCAGCAGGATATAATTACATTTTCTTGGCTCTGTAGTCAACCAGGCCTGTGTTTAGATTCCCATTCCTCCACTTATTAGCTGTCTTACATGGGCAGGTTACTTAACCTCTTTCAGCATATATGTACCATTTATCAAATAGTTAGGATCATTGTGTAGCTTTGCATGACATGTCAAATCAACATACTTGGTGCATAGTAGTAGGGTTCCTTAAATATCAATCTTCAATCCTTTCTCTAAAGGGAACAAGTTAAGTGACAAACAGCAGAAGGAGGAAACTATTATACAGATCTTTTTTTTTTTTTTTTTTTTTTTTTTTTGCGGTACACGGGCGTCTCACTGTTGTGGCCTCTCCCGTTGCGGAGCACAGGCTCCGGACGCGCAGGCTCCGGACGCACAGGCTCAGTGGCCATGGCTCACGGGCCCGGCCGCTCCGCGGCATGTGGGACCTTCCTGGACCGGGGCACGAACCCGCGTCCCCTGCATTGGCAGGCGGACTCTCAACCACTGCGCCACCAGGGAAGCCCTATACAGATCGTTTTGAACTAAGCTCCATTCAATGATTAGACAAATTTTGCACTTATTCTAATTATTCATTAGATACTTCATTAAGGACTTACTGTGTACCAAGGCTACTAGGTTGTGCTAGGTTATGGGTATGCAGTGGTAAGCAAAGCAAACATAGTCCTTGCTCCTATGAAGCTGTTTCAAAATTTTTCTTTGGCTTTGTTGCCTGCCTTCCTCCTCCACCCCCCCCCCCCACCCCATCCTTCCTTCCTTCCTTCCTGCCTTCCTTCCTTTCTCTCAGTCTCTCTCTCTGTGTCTCTGTCTGTCTGTTTGTCTGTCTGTCTCTGTCTCTCTCCTTTCTATTTTTCCCACCAGTGGGCTTTTCATGTGGGATCATGCCTTAGCAAGCATGATTAAGATGATGTTTGAAATTGTATGGAAAGTAGTGAGTACAGAGACAGAAAGTGATGGCAACAGCATGAGAGGGCAGTTTTTCTTTCCCTTCCCTTTTCTCTTGTATAACGAAGAGCCCATAATTAGAATACCACTGCTGTAGAGAGTGACTCTTACATAGAAAGGATCTAGAGAGAGTATTTGTCGTATAGGAGCATTAATCACAACCATGTGGGCCAACAGACTGTCATGGAAATAATCCTGTTATTTACGTAGCTCTTTACAGCAGTGGGATGTACCATCCTGGAAGCTGGCCTGTATTACTTTCTGCAGGGATGCAGGCCAGTGACTATTTACAAGTCTATATATTCTACGGCTGCTCTAAACAACTGGTAACTGAGGTGATGATGGGGCAGGGGCTTTGCATAAATAGAAAAGCAAATGTATATTTGTCGGCACTGCCCTCTTCTCCTTTGTTTTATCCTCTTTCCAAAAATAAAGTGCATTGTTCCCGGGAGTGGAATTTGAAGTGGCAGCTGTCTGCCTGGCTGACTCCTTCCCAAAGAACAGAGCCCAAGGAGGCAACTAGGGTTAACTTGAGTTTGTTGTGTCGTCTCCAACACCGGGATTCAAGCTGCCAAAATAGCTGCATTCGCAGAGCGTGTCAAGCTGAGCCCCAATGCCCACTGCTGACACAACTGCAAGTGACACACAAGCCTTGTGGGTGCCTAGGTCCTTGGGTTCCACACATGTGTTGCTCATTGGAAAGCTTGCCCCCAAACTGTGCCATTTATAAGGAATCATATAACACTACGTCTGTCCTTCTCTCTCTCAACCAACAAATGTGGGCTGAAAATCGCCTCACTGAGTCCAGGTCAACAACAATTCAAATGAGGTTTGGTTTTGACTGTGCTGTTGATCGTGAGCCTGTTAACCTGAGGGACCAGCCACATTTAGGAAGGTGGACACAGATGTCATCTGGCTTTAAGAAAAACTTAGGATTCCCTAGGTGACAGCTCTAAGGTTTGCCCAGGAGAGGGAACATTTTATTCAGAAAATTTAGGTCCATTATCCGAGTTTTCTGGAATTGAGTTAAATTGATATGACTCAGTACAGCAAACATGGATTAAACCCTTTGGTGTAGTTAGTATACCAAGATGTCTGTGTAAAAAAAAAATATCCTCTCTGCAAATGGCTGTTTCAGTATTTTATGTTAGCAGGGATCTGATGGAGGGATAGAATGTGTGTGATCCCAGCAGCGTCAATCTTTAGTGCTAGGAGAAAAGTTCCCAAGCGATGGAGAAGCCACTTGGGAGAAACTTTTCCCAGCCACGTTTTGCTAGCAGGCATTAATTAAATGTCCTAGATGTGGGTAGTGGCAGAATAGCCATCTACCCCCTTTTAAAAATTGACTCTATACTAGGATTTAGGGTGGATGGCAACATGTCTCTACCATACAGAAGAGCATTTGCTGGATTGAATGGCACAAAAGATATATACAGTGCGTGTCCTAATGCCCAGAACCCGTCAACGTGACCTCATTTGGAGAAAGGGTCTTTGCATATGTAATTTGGTTAAGAATCTCAAGATCATTCTGGATTATCCGAGTGGGCCCTAAATCCAGTGACAAGGGTCCTTACAAGTGACACACCAGGAAGAGACGCACAGAGAAGAGAAGAAGGCCGTATGAAGACGGAGGCAGAGATTAGATGAACGCAGCCGCACACTAAGGAAGGACTGGAGCCACCAGGACCTGGAAGCGGCGAGGGAGGACTCTCCTTTAGAGCCTTTGGAGGGAGCACGGCCCTGCCGACCCCTTGATTTTACATTTCTAGCTTCCAGAACTGTGAAAGAACACATTTCTATTGTCTTAAGCCACCAAGTTGGTGGTAATTTGTTATGTCAGCCCTAGGAAACTAATACAGGGCGTAAACCAGTCATTTTTTTTTCCTGGAAGTCCATATTTGGCTCTTCTGAGCTTTCTGAGGCCTTTGTAATTCATTCATTCACTCCCTCCACAAACACACAACTTGGAGCCTCTGTGTGCTGGGTACTGTTCTTGGTGCTGAGTGAATAAAGGCAGGGAAGACTCAGCTTGGCCCTTCAGGGAGCTCACCGATGCAAGCAAAGGAATAACTACCAACACGGTGAGAGGGACCCTCCAAGGTGTGCCCTGTGGGAGTACAGAGCAGAGTTGGGCATCTCTGTGCTTGTGCAGGGAGATGAGAGGTTTACCAAAACAGAGACACATGCCCTGAGGTATGGATGTGCTCAAAACCGGGGGACATCTGCTTCCACAGAGAGCACTTCTGTGGGGTGAGCTATGATGTCTCTCCCCTAAACTTAGGCTCATTTAAAAAAAGAAAGACTGTGGCTCCTAATTTTTTTCTTTTTTTTTTTTTCGGTACGCGGGCCTCTCACCGCTGTGGCCTCTCCCGTTGCGGAGCACAGGCTCCGGACGCGCAGGCTCAGTGGCCATGGCTCACGGGCCCAGCCGCTCTGCAGCATGTGGGATCTTCCTGGACCGGGGCACGAACCCGTGTCCTCTGCATCAGCAGGCGGACTCTCAACCGCTGCGCCACCAGGGAAGCCCTGTGGCTCATAATTTATGGGGGCCTGGAAGCAAACAAAAGGGTCCTTTCTTGGGTAAGCTGATTTGTGTGTGGGGTTTATGTGCAGACTTCCCTCTGACATCTCTTTCCCTGGTTTGGAATCCTTTGGAGCTGGAGATGGTCAGGGTTGGTGGTGGATGAAGGAGGAGAACAGGGTGGAGTGAAGGAGGGGTGTTCTGCCAGAGGAAGACGTCCCCATTGAGAGGTGGGCCAGAGCTAGGCGTGTAGGGAAAGTTCCCAAAGATGCTGTTTTGTCTGTCAGACTTGTTCAAAGGCAGTCACTCGTTTATCCCCTTATGGAAAGCTGATTGACCCTCATGAGATGAGCAAGATGTTTCTCTGCTAGGGGTCAAGATGGAGTGGTACTTACAGGAGGGCAAGAAAACTCTGAGGAGCTGATGAGTCGTATGGGGGACGAAGACTCTGACGAGCAGCGTGAGACCAGGCATGTTGAGCCTGCAGGTGAACTGTATAGACAGACATGGAAATGCTATAGACCCTTACATTAGAAAGGGGAGGCCAGTGAGGCCAGCTTAGTTAGGAAAGGCTTTCTGGAGAATGAGTGGCTCAAGGTGGGGGCTGAAAGATGTGTAGGACTTAACCAGATGAGAGTAGACGGAGAGGTCTTCCTCCCTCCCTCCTTGCCTTCCGTAAGCCCCGGGTAGGAAGAAGGTAGTATGCCCAAATGTCTACTATCAAAAAGGATTGTCATCTGTGGGGAGAAGGCAAACATGTTTTAGCTGGGATATCAAATTCTGGTAAGAAAACAAATCTTGGGAGACAAAAGAATGATACAATTTTTTTTTTTGCGGTGCGTGGTCCTCTCACTGTTGTGGCCTCTCCCATTGCGGAGCACAGGCTCAGCGGCCATGGCTCACGGGCCCAGCCGCTCTGCGGCACATGGGATCCTCCCGGACCGGGGCACGAACCCATGTCCCCTGCATCGGCAGGCAGACTCTCAACCATTGCGCCACCAGGGAAGCCCCCAAAATTATATAATTTTTAAAAAGAAACTGTAATTTGTGGCCAGACTGAATATCCGCTAAGGTGTTTGTCTGTGATCCTAAAGGTAGTGGAGAGCCATTGCTTCTTTTTTTCTCTTAAGGAGATAAAATCTATTTTCCATCCTAAAAGTAATAATGCTCATTACAGGAAGTAGAAGGATTATGGAAAAGAAGAAAAATAAATCACTTACAATCTCCCCTTAAAGAAATGATTACTGTCAGTATTTTTCTTGCATGTAATTTTTAACATAGTTGTAGAAATCACATATATACTACTTTATATCCTGCTTTTTAATCTCACCATTATAACACAAGCATTTCCTGATGTTATTTCGGTCCTTCAGGAGCACGGTTTTTAATGCCCACATCGAGGAGATGTACATTAATTTACTTAATCCTTCCCTTATGGTTGAATATTTGATTTACTAGCATTTTTCATTATTATAAATCATGCTGGGATGAGTTTCTTCGTGTAATAGTCTTCTTCCATATTTATGATTATTTCCTTTGGCTAGATCCCTAGATGGGGAATCACTGAATCAAAGGGCATGAACATCTTTAAGGTTCTTTGAACATTCTGCCAAATTGCTTCCTTGGGGGTTGTTGAGCTTTGCAAGTACATGATGAAAGATGAGTCTCATAGCTGAGGACAGGCAGGGCCAGGCCAGAAGAGAAAGAGCATTCCAAACATTCTAGCAGAAAGAGACATTCCGGAGTCACTGAAGCCGCAGACCTGGTGATATGCTGTCCTGATATGAAATCGTTGCTGGTGGCCTTGCCATTTTTAGAGAGCCAGTTTTGAATTCTTCCCTACAAGGGTGGTAGTGCTCCAGACATACTGGCTCTTGTTTTTTGTTACTAGAGCACACCAAGCTCGCTTCTACCACAGGGCCTTTGCATTTGCTGTGTTCCTCTCCTGAGAACGTTTTCCCTGCATAATTTGTCATGACTGGTGCCTTCTCATCATGCATGTCTCAGTTTAAATGTCAAATGCTCAGAGAGGCCACCTCTAATGACCTGCTCTAAAGAAGCCAGACATCCTTTGCTCCAATCGCTTCTATCAAGTTAATTTTATTCAAAGCATTTATTATTCCTGCCCAGTGTCAATGTTCAGTAGCTATCTGTGGAATGATTGAATGAAGTCATTTCCTCATTCATATAATCTAGAAATATTTTCCGAGTGCCATTTTAAAATATGCCCATTGCTCTGAACATAAAGACCAAACTATATAACATAGCCTGTAGAAGGGTTTCTGGAACTGGTTCCCCCCCGACCTCTCCCATCTTATCCTGACCCACATCCTGCCTTAGTCTCTGCACTTCAGCCATACTTGCTTTCTTTATGTACTCGCATGTGCCATTCTTCTTACTGTCACAGGACCTTTGCACATGCTATGTCCTAAGCCGAGAACATACTTCTTGTCTTTACCATGTGAATCCCTCCTCATGTATAAGACTTCCTTGGAAACCTTTCCTGACTCCTCATACTAGGCCAAGTTCTTCTGCTATACACTCTTTGTGGGAGCTAGTCTCCAAAGATGGCCCCCAAAGACTCACACCTTGTAACATTCATGCATTTTGTAGTCCTCTCTCTTTGAATCTACTCTGGCCCTGTGGCCCATTTTTTTTGATTAGTGGGATGTGGCAGAGGTAACACTGTGCGGTTTCCGAGTCTAGGTCATAAGGACTGTTGCATCTTCTACCTGGGCCTCTGGGAATACTTGCTCTAGGAGGGATACTACTCCCTCTCAGAATCCAGCTGCCATGCTGTGAGAAGCCCAGGCCACGTGGAGATGCTATAGACAGGTGCGCTTGTCAAAAGCCCAGCTAATGCCCAGCTGAAAGCCAGCATCAGCTGACAATCATGTGAAAAAGCCATCTTGGGTGTCCAACCCAGTTGAGTCTTCACATGAGTCCACCTCCAGCTGCCATCTGCCTACAACTGTGTGAAAGACCCCAAGTCAGAACTACCTAGCTGAGCCCAGTCAGTCCACAGAACCATGAGAGGCAAAAGTAAATATTTGTGTTAAGTCATCAGGTTTGGGGGTTGCTTGTCACATAGCAATGGATAACTGAAACACGCTTAGAGCATTATATTCCTTACAGCATATGATTCCTCTCTTTCATTGTAGTCATCACTGCTGTGGCTGCGGGTTTCTTGCCTTATTGTTTAATTGATGACCTCTTCCTTAATAGCCTATAAACTTTATGAGGGCAAAGACCAGGTTGATCTTTGCTTGTTTGTTTCATCTTGTTGGCTCACCGTTTGCAGTGGACAGTTGTCACTTCGTGGACACTAAGAAATGTTTGGGGAACCTCCCATGGTGTGAGTTTCTGGGGAGGCAGGTTTTATCACCGAGAAAGAGAGCTGGAAAGTCAATAGCCTCTGTATCTCACAGCATGTGCCCCGAGCTCAGCTAACTGGATGCTTCTGCTTGGGTGTTTGAATCTGGAGCTAGGAAGGCAGAGAAGCAGAATGGGCTTAGGATTCATTCTAGTGGCCCTAGTAGTAGCATCTTCTGTCCAGTGGTGGCAGCTTGGGTACAACTTCTGGGTTCACATCTGGCCTCTCCCATTGCGGAGCACAGGCTCCGGAGGCGCAGGCTCAGGGGCCATGGCTCACGGGCCCAGCCTCTCCGCGGCATGTGGGATCCTCCCGGACCGGGGCACGAACCCGTGTTCCCTGCGTCAGCAGGCGGACTCTCAACCACTGCACCACCAGGGAAGCCCCAAGGGCTGGTTTTTAAGTCCTTACAAAATTCTGGTTGAGGAGGCATAGTGTCCATATTGTCTAACTTTGTCTGAGGTCACTAACTTTGTCTGAGGTCACTATGTCCCACGTCTCTCTGGAGACAGACTAGAGAGATGGTCCCGACTTCCAATTTTCCCCAGTTCAATTTGTTTCAGGATGGGGATAGTCATGCCATAAAATAACTGGGTAAGAAGGATATTCACAGGCAAGGATTCCTGGAGAGCCCTTCTGGCAGAGAAGTGGTTTTGAGCTAGGTTCTTGGAAAGAAAACATAAACCCTTTAAAATTTCTAATAGGAGTGCTGGAAAATCTGCAGACCCCTCTGTGCTAAGAGTCCAACACAACTGCTTGGGGACACTTAGATGGTGGCTGTGATAATCTATCGCTGTAAAGCTCCTGGGATGCACCTTTGCCTCTGCCCAAAACACAACAAGACTCAAGGCTTCCTCTGATCCCTTTGTGCAGCATTCCATGAGTTCTAGGCCCACTTCTAGAAAGTAACTATTTGCTTCTGTGTCTCCCCAGTCCCCAGTCCTCCCTCCTTTCACTCTCCAGTGGATAATACATCCCCAAGACCCCTCCTAAGTGACACATCTAACCATCTCCTGCCTGTCCTGTGGCCTCCCTCCTCAGCCTCCTCCTCTCTTAGGGCAACTACTTATTTTACATATTCTGAGGCGGATCCAATATCAGGTGTTACATGGCTTCGTTACAATTCATATCACAAAAGCTCCATGTCAATGATTGGTTTGGAATATATGATCACACAGTTCTTCCCCTCATCAACCCTGTTACTGAACAGCCCTTAGTTGCTGTCCTGTGGGATAGTAGACAGAGTCTGGTCGGTGCACTCAAAGAGACTTGGGGTCCCATCTCCCATCTGAGGCAAGTTAATTCGCTTCTCTGAGTCTCAGTGTCCCCGTCTGTAAAATGGGCACAATCATATATATACACCAGAGGGCTTTTTATGAAAACTAAATGTGATCGTGTCGCTAACATACTGAGCACACAGGTTGGCACACAGCTGACTCTCAGGAAATAGTTGTACTTGTTATTTTAGAAATCGTTCTGGCAGACAGGAGGTCTTGTCTGTGGAGGACATTGGTGCCTATTCTTCTCCTCCTTCTCTGAGCTCTCCTGGACTCTCTCCTGTCTCCTCTTTTCCTTCTCTCTTCCTCAGCCTCTTGTCTCTTCCACCTTTTTCAATCCCACCCACAACTTTGAGAGGATGGAAGAAGATAGACTTGTTTATTTGGAGACTAAATTCAACATTGACCCTCAGAGAAAACAAGCCCTGCAATACGCTCTATTACCACATAAGCGCCACATTTAAACAAAGCCTTTTGGCCTGAGCTGAAGATTACCATCCCGCTGGGAGGCATAAACTGGAAGGGCTGCCTGTGTGAAAGAGGGACAGGCAGCAGCTGGCAGGGCTGTGTCTGTGGGAAGGAGAAGCCGAGCTCCTTGCTTTATGCATTGATTTTACTGGGAAAATTGCACTCCCCTTTTCCTTCCACAGACAGGAAAACAATAGCAATCTGTTAAAATGTGGGAGGGCAGGAAAGCAGCAACTCATACATTAAAATGCATAAGAGCCCCAGTCAGCTACCAGCTAGAAAATTCTGTTGGGGCTTCAGATGATATAGTCTAAAAACAGTATGTAGATATGATGGCAAAGAAGTCCCCTATACCAAAAAAGCCAAAGAAGACAACAAACAACAGTGGGGCTGAGGAATTTCCCTTTGCCTGGGTAATGATATTAATGCTGATAAAAGCAGACATTTATTGAGCACTTATTATGTACGAGGCACAGAGATGAGGGGAAGCTTTATATCCACGAATTCATTTAATCCTCACAACAAGCCCATGAGGTAGATCCACCCTCCCTCCCTCCCTCCCCTCTTTTCCTTCTTCCTTCCTTCCTCTCTTTCTTTCTTTCCTTCTCTCTTTCTCTTTCCTTCTTTCCTTTCTTTCTCTTTCTTTGTGACTTTCAGAATAGTTTTTGGTTCACAGTAAAATTGAGAAGAAGGTACAGAGGTATCCATGTACCCCCTATTATCACACATACATAGCCTCCCCCATTATCAATATCCCCCACCAGAGTGGATAGATACTATTTCCATCCTCATTTTTACAGATGAGGAAGCCGAGGCTCAGAGAAGTTTAGTACCTTACCTAAAGTCACTCTGTTGACGGTCTGTGCCCCAGCATTCTGGGTCCCCAACCGACACTCTTAATCCCCATCTTGCACTGCCTTATTCTGTTTGAGATGCGCTTAGCTGATGACACGGAACAAACACAGGTGAAACCTCAAGCACCTCCCCAACGGACCTGCCACTGTGTTGCCTTGGGTGCATGCTGTCTTGTCATCCCCTGAGAGAGGATAGGATCCTTGAGGATCTTTCTATTTCAGTGTCTGCATGCTGTGCCTGGCACACAGAAGGGGCTCCAAAAAGGCTTGTTGAGCTGAGCACAGGTAGATGCTAAATTGGGCAATGCTGACTGTAAACGTGAGCTAGACATTCAGAGAAGACGGAGATCAGGGAGGCATGGAGAGGCTTAAGAAAGGTCTTCGGCAGAGAAAGGAAATGACTTGTAGGTAGGCCTTGGAAATCTGAACAGAGAGAGGGCTGAAGAAAGGGTGCTCAGGGTGGGAAATCACATGGCAAAGCACACCAGAAGGAGGGAGAGCGGTGTGGCAGGTGCTGATAGGGAGATCTGGTCAACCAGAGTGAGCGCTCGGACTTGATACAGCTGGCTGTCACTGGGGCTGGCAGAGGTTCTGGAGTTGAGGGGGGCCCATGGGCCAGGCAGTACTTTCGGGAGCCTGGGGGGCCAGTATGGCCTAGTGGTTAAGCACTTGGACCCTTGGAATCAAAGGCCAACTCAGCCATTTCCCAGTTGTGGGATCTTGTGCCAGTCACTGGGCATAGGGGCCTCTCAGGGTGCTGAGAGGATTAAGCGAGATAATGTGTGGACAGTGCCTTATGTTGTCCCATAGTAAAGAGTGTCAACTGCCCTTATCTATCCGAAGCCTTGAGGCAGAAGATAGGCAGGGCTGGAGAGAGACTGAGGAAGGGGTGAGCTTGAAGGCTCTGGCAATCACAACAACAATAGTAAATTCTGATACTTAGGGATTTTTACACTCTGGCTCCTGGTCACATAATAATCCAGGGAGGTGAGTGAGCGTCCTGTCAGGAGGGAGTGCCTGCTTTGGGTTCACACACACTCTGGTTTCAGGGCTGATGGACTGTCCCCGACTATATCCTGTTGATGTGGTCCAGGATGTGAATGAGGAGGGGATTTTACTCGTGGGAACATCCCTGGGCTGTGAATTGAGGGGCATCGGGTAAGGGCCCTAACTTCCTTGTAACTCCTTCTGCCTTTTCAGAACCACACAAGACCCCGCCCTGCACTCCAACTCCTGGAGATTCTGCCGAAGCCACCGCCCCTTTCCCTCTGTAGATGCCCACCTTTATGTGTGTCCCCAGTAAGTGGGAAGCATTGTGTCAAGCTTAACTTTCTGTAGTTCGTTTTGTATTTTGTTGCTATTTCCAAGCAAATTTGTAAGTTTTACGTTTCTATAACTAGAAGGTACGCTTGGTCACCGTTTCAGCCTCATCATCTAGAATAGTGCCCACCACATGATAGGGGCTCAATGAGCATTTGTTGAATGAACGAATATACAGTTAACCCTTGAACAATGTGTAGTTAGGGGTGAAGACCCTCCATGTGGTTGAAAATCTGCCTCTAACTTATAGTCAGCCCTATGTGATCACAGTTCCACACACAACACAGATTCAACCAATCACAGTCGTGTTGTACCATAGTATTTACTATTGAAAGAAATCTGCATATAAGTGGACCCGTGCAGTTCAAACCCATGTTGTTCAAGGGTCAAATGTACTTCAAATTACACACATATCCTTGGGAATGCCCCTGGCACATGTCCAGATAATAAACTTTTTGCCAACCTCACTTCCCACAGCCCCAGTTCAGCAGCTAGACTATCCATTCTTTCCACTGTGTCCTGGGGTCTCCAGGATAGTTTATGAGTTTCTTTCTGAGTTTTGTAAGGGGTGCTGTATGGAGTAGGTGCTCAGTCAACGCTGAGAGTTTGATTTGTTGATCGGGCATGTGTGTCTTTGTGTGCACGTGTGTGCGTGTGTGTACAGGTGGATACGGGTGTGGTTTCCTTGCAGGTCCCCCTTCCGTGGGGCTAGAGGATGTTTGCTGAAGTTAGTCAGAGTGGCTGGGACTCAGGACTCTTGGGTCCTCTTCCTATGATTCATAAGCATTTTGGAGAAGTCTGTGAGGCCCTTAAACTACAGTGAAAGCTGGTGTTTAAAAAAAACAGGATGACTTCGCTCCTCATTCCCTTTTGTACATTTTCCCACTAGCACACAATCTCCTCCAGGAAATTTTAGATCTTTAACCATCTTTAGAACAAGTCATTTTACTAGTAGTATTTATTTTGACTTTTTTTTTTCAGAAACTGTCTACTAACTGGGCATTTGTTCATAAACATTCATTCATTCATTCATTCATTCATTCATTGTTTTGACTCTCTCTCTGCCCCTACTATGTGCCAGGCACTTGCTGGCACTACAGAGGTGAGATACATCTTTACCTCTGAGGAGCTCCTGGGGCTAGGAGACCAACAAGGGCCTGGGAGCAGAGACCTGGTAGAGACGTGTGTGGAGTGGGGGAGGGAGAAAGTCAGGGGGTCAGGGAACATTTCTAGAGGAGAGTGGACTCTGAATGAGACCTCACAAGGTGTCAGGAGTCATGCTAAGCACGTTGCAGACATTATCTCATCCACTCCTCATCTGTCTATGAGGTAAGCTCTATTATCCCTGTGTTTGCGTGACCTCGGATGAGTTACTTAACTTCTCCAAGACTCAGTTTCCTCATATGTAGAATGGGGTCTGTAAAACCTCGGACAGTTATGGTGGGAATGATGTGTTTAATAAGACACACAAGAACTCAGTAACATGCTAAGTTGGAGTTACTAGGTGGCTTATAAGTGTCACCTACTCTGACACTTACAGTGAGGAGATGAGGCCTGGAAAGGATGAATGACTTGCCCGAGTTTCCATGGAGAGCGTCACAAGAAGGATTTAGATCCTGTGCACTTAAGTACAAGCCACATTGCCATGTATGTGTGGCAGGAGTTTGGAATGGGTTTGGAGAGTTTCTCCTGGATGCAAAGGTGTATTTATTGAAAGATTTCAACATGGGGTGAAACTCATACTTCCTACTCTGTAACCTCATTCACAGAAGCTAGGCTAGTTACCCGGTCAACCTTTAAAACAGACATGGTCACCATGTCCTTGGTTTCTAAACATGGTAGCTCTTGTTCCAAAGTCTCTCCTTTCTTTTGAATTATCAGGGAATTATTTAGATTGGAAACCATGAAGCAGGAAGAAGATCAAGGATTCTCACTATGGAGCTCCTGGCTGGCAAATAACAAAAGGAAGTCATTCCAATAGGAGGAGTCGGGAGGGAAAGGAAAGAGGAGAAAAGAAAAATAAAAGCGATCCATCTCTGACTCAGCACCACTGACTGAAATAATTTTTTGTCCTCTGTACAGAGTCACCACCCAGCTCTTCTAGGAGCCACCTCCCAGGGCAGTTCTAAGGAGGCCTGATAAAGATTTATGTGGTTTGTTTTCTTTCCAAGAGCCTTTGAAGATCAACAGAGGAGGTAATGTTTATGGCTGGTTGGTTAACCCTATGGCTCTCTGGGGTCTCCTTCTGCGACCCCCAGGCTGGTTCTCAAGGCAGGAGGCAGCAGGCCATGGCTGCCCCATCTGGGGAACTGGCCGTCTAAAGGCCAGGGTTGGAGAGAATTTCAGACCCAATAACTCTGGAGGCTTTGCTTATTACCACAACGGCGTCATCACAGCAGAACGTCCCCACCGTCTTCGGAAGAGAACCAGTTCATCCCACAGGGGAGTGAGCTCTAGAAAATCCGCGTCAAGAGGAAAAATGAGGTTGGGGGGGAGGGGCTAATGCTTGTAAGGTTGGGGTAAGCAAGACATGAATAGATCTGCTCTGAGATGGCTGATTCTGGTCAGGCGAAGGCAGAATTGTCCAGAGTTCTTTGTTGTGAGGGACGTTCCAGGAAGATATGTATATATTTAAAAAATAAATGAATCTCTGCTTTATTTTTTTTAACTCTAATATTTTCCTGGCACTGCTAGTTAGAATTACTTGTCTGGGTGTCCTGAACTCCATTTCAGGACCCAGCTGAAAACCGTGGATAGCTGGAGGGAAGCAGACACCTTGGAGATCCAAAATGTGTGGTATGCCTTTCCGACCTCATTAAAAAATGAATCCATTTATTTTTTTCACATGTTCTTCCACATCCCAGGATATCTACTGAAAGAACATTGGAAAAACATGTCTTTTTTGGAGTTAGGTTGCGGGGGAGAGGGCTTCAGCTCTTTGATTCATCTGGGAAACTGTGGATTTCTAGCTCCATATCTGCCATTTCTGTTCAGGAACCCAGGAGACAGCAGTGGATTCCTCCTCTAAGTAACAGTGGGATTCATTTGAAGAAATGTTTATCTATGTATGGATTCACTGGTTCATTCTTTTAGTCAACAAACTGGCCATGAGTTACTCAATAAATTTGCAAATCATCTGTAAGATCTCTGCTGATCCATGACAGTCCTAGTAAGGGTGGTCATTTCCCACTTTATATGGATGAGGAAACTGACACACAGGGAGGTTGAATCATTGGACCACACAGCATTTCTGATTCTTTTCATTTTTCCAAGTTGTTTTCCCCAGAATCTATGGTGGGATGATCCTAAATGTGGAAGCCATATAGACCTGAGTTCAAATCCTGTCTCTTCTCCTTACTTCGTTCGGGTGAGGCCTTGGGCAAGCTCAAGCCTCAGTTTGTTTATCTGTAGAATGGAGATCAAAGCAACAATAACACCTTTGCCAAGGTTGTAGTGAGAATGGAAGCAGACAAGGTGTTTCAGAGCCCTCTACAAATAGGTTCTCCATATGTAGTATGAATTTTGGCATTATTAGGCCAAAGTCATGATCCTTTGCTCCTGGGGCCTGAAAGGAGTCCTTCAAGTTCACAGAGGGGTCTAACTGGCCTTTCAAAGATGTAGGTCCTGTCTTGGGTGCTATGTTCTCTGTGCTAGGCAGAGGTGGTCTTGAGAGCAGTCAGCTTCAGTTTCTCCACCAGGAGGTAGAAATATTTAACATAACAAGGTGACCTCATCAGGGGCGGACCAGACGCTATCATCCATAAACAGCCATTTATTCAAGTCAGGCAGGACCCACATGCCACAGGTAAGCTGGCGAAAGAGAGATTGAATTGTTCAGGTCCGCAGGAGTGGAGGTTGAACAGAAAAGCAACACAACCCTCACTCATAACTTCCAATTGCTACGTGTGTGTGTGTGTGTGTGTGTGTGTGTGTATGTGTGTGTGTATTTAAAGCAGGTTAAACAGGTTTTCCATGGAAAGGTGTGGAACAGACCCAAAGCAAGGCAGTGATGAAAGTTTCTTTTTCATAGAATCGTCTTCCTCCGCCCTGTCCCTAAACTCTCTCCCCATCTCAACCCACCGACCCCCGACCCCACCTTTCAGCAACCATCAGTCCTCCTGCTTCCCAGCCCTGAAGAAACATGTAAGGCACAAATCAGGCTGATTGAACAGCATAAAGGCACTCTCTTGCCAAATGAGCAAAAATATTCCCACTTAAAAAGGTATATAAAATGTTTATGAAATGAGGGAGGAGATTCTGAAGTTATTGTAGGAGCTGGCACAAGGCAGTGCCAGACGTATGTTAGAGCACCTCTGATGGATTTCACTGCAGTTGCCATTTAAAATATGTAGACACGTTCCTGCTCCCGCCCTGGAAGGCGCCCCACGCCCCACCCCCAGGCCCAGCTGCACATGCACACAAGAGTCCACGTATATATATATATATATGCACGCACGCTCCGACCCAGGAATCCGGCAAAACACGGGGCTGTTCTTTATAGGCGGGAGCTTGTTGTTTTAGCCTGTTGTTTTCATTTCGGTGCACCTGCACCCCTTGCCTAAGCCCCCTGCCACACTGCCCTTGCCTCGGCCAACAACACAGGGATGTGTGTTTCTGAATAAGCCACACATTATTCAGTTTGGTTTCCTCAGGAATTTGGTAGGAAAACTGGATCCCAGTGAATTGGGCTTAATTGGATCCTTCAGGGTCCTGAGCATGTTCCACCTGCCTTGGGCTTGTTCTGTAGACTCCCCTGTCCCCACTGATCCTCTCTTCTCCATCCCCCCAGGAGCTGCATGCATGATGTGGCTGAGGTCTCTGTCCTGAGCAGGAGCACGGCAGTGAGCTGGGTACGTGGGTGGTAAGGACAGCTTGGGCTGCCCGACATTCTGGTGGCTGAAGCGTGGGCAGAGAGGGTGGGCTCCAGGCTCCAGGCTGATGAAGATCTATTCCATGTATTTGACGTCCAGCCGCTGCAGAATCCTATTTGCAAATGTTAAGTAACCTAGTCAATACGGTACAAATTATCAATAGCAGCAGGGGGACTGTTGACTGTGGCAACTTGGGCTTTGATTACAGATTACTGTGCTCTTGGTGCAATCCTGGGCCAGTGATATCTTAAATCCAGTTTCCATTTGATGGGTCTCTAAATCACGGCAGAGATGGTATTGCAAAAACAAAGCAATGGCATCTTCCTGGTGGGGACAAGCCAATTTGGATCCAAATTAAGACCCAGAGGAAAATCTTCCTAGAGTTGCCTTGCCATAGTATGAAGGTGACCTTACTTCCGTAGCCAGAGAGAGGAGTGAAGGTCTGGAAACCAATGGTGGCTGGTTGGAATATGAAGGATAAAGATGAAAAATGAAGAATCTGGGTTCTAAGCTCATCCTCAGGCACCCAGTGTAGACATCACCTTTACAGTATCCCTGAGAGGTGGTGGTCCTCCTGGCTGAACATAGGGAACTCACTGCTTCAACTTCAGGTGTTACCGTTCATTACACTATTAGACAAGTGTGATATTGGAATTTTTTTCTGTTAAAATTAAATTGGTCTCCCTGCCAGATCCATCTTGGTTGTTATGTTAGTTATCTGTCGCTGCATAACAAATTCTTCCCAAATTTAGCAGCTTAAAGACAGCAAACATCGATTATCTCACAGAGTTTCTGAGGGTCAAGAATTTAGGAGCAGTTCAGCTGTGTGGCTCTGGTTCAGAGTATTTCGTGAAGTTGCAGTCAAGACTGCAGTCAGGAGGTCAGGCAACTGAGTTTCTCCTGGGGGTTGGAAGGTCTGCTTGCCAGGTGGCTCACTCCCGTGGCTGTTGGCAGAAGGCCTCAATTCCTCATCAGGTAGACCTCTCCGTAGTGCTGCTTGAGTGTCCTCATAGCATGGCAGCTGGCTTTCCCCAGAGCAAGTGATCTGAGAGAGAGCAAGGCAGAATCCACTATGCCTTTTATGACCTACTCTTGGAAGTCACACATTGTCACTTCTGTCACATTCTATTAGTTAGAAGGGAGTCACTAAGTCCAGCCCACATTCAAGATGAGGGAATTTAGGCTCCACCTTTTGAAGAGAAGAGTACTGAGGAATTT